>NC_048236.1:15989189-16033946 GCF_002007445.2 Ailuropoda melanoleuca
AAAAAAAAAACACTATAGTATTTGCTTTCCACTCCACACCTTGATCATCTTGTCTAACTCTTTTTATTTTTTTCTTAAGTAGGCTCCACACCCAGCATGGAGTCCAATGTGGGGCTTGAATTCATAACTTGGGATCAAGACCTGAGCTGAGATCAAGAGTCAGACACTTAACCAACTGAGTCACCCAAACACCCCAATCTTGTGTAACTTAAAGTCTGTATACCTACATCCAAAGAAGCTGAAGCACAGACTGTGAAAATTCCTCTAAATAATTTTTTTAAAGAAACCATAAATTACTGCAGTTCTGCCATATCTAAACCTATTTAAAGTCGTAACTTCAAAATTAAAATGATCTACCATAGATACATTTTGAAGGCAAAATACATTACTGTAGCAATTTATCAGGGTAAAATAATTTATAGACATCAATCTTTCAAATGAGAGATCATTAATCTTTAATAGTTATATTACAAACATAATCATTTTTTTAGTTATTTAAATTTTTGTTGTTATATTTTTGAATTGTTTATTAAGGAATGTGATTTCTCTGGGCTTTAAAAAATTGCTGCTTTGAGCTTTTATTTTTTCATCATTCTATTTAATTGTAGCCCTGTAATGTAATTTAATGTTAATGCTCTCTCTATTGTGGCAATGCAAAATTTCTCGTAACAGTACCCATTAAAGTATATTAAAAGTATTTATCATGATCCTCACAAGTACCAATAACACACAAATAGAAACCTGGGATACATAATCCGTACAAACAAATAAAAAAAAATCTCCATTTGTCTACATGTAAAAAAGCCAGAACAGTAACAATTAAACTAAAGAATAAAATAAAAATTCATTATCGAAAAATCAACGAAGTATTAAAACTAATCATTTTCATATCTAAAAATCAGAATAAAATTAATGAGGAGCAAATGTCTCTAAATTTGCCAATATGGTCAAATTCATGTACTAAATAAAATTGGAATTTAATTTTAATGGGTCCTTGTCCCAGTTTCACACTCTAGAGATGGTCTGGCAATGGCATACAATTCTTCTAAAATACTATGCTAATGGTGATTTAAATTTTATTGTTTCAGGCATCATTTTTATTTTTTATTATTTTTTTAATGTTTTTTTAAATATTTTATTTATTTATTTGACAGAGATAGAAACAGCCAGCAAGAGAGAGGGAACACAAGCAGGGGGAGCGGGAGAGGAAGAAACAGGCTCATAGCGGAGGAGCCTGATGTGGGGCTCGATCCCATAACGCCGGGATCACGCCCTGAGCCGAAGGCAGATGCTTAACCGCTGTGCCACCCAGGCACCCCTTCAGACACCATTTTTAAATTGGCATGTTTCTCTCAATCATTTATTTCAACCTTACTACTACAATTGCTTATAAGTTTCCTCTTCCTAACTTTTAATATTCCATGAAAGAACCTTTAATGATATTGGCGTCTTAGCATCTGTGGGAGGAGTTGTTTATAATTACTACTTTTTACTTCAGAAAATGCATTTTATAATCTTATTTTTGGATTTAAAAAACTGGTCTTCTACATATCTACATTTTTTTTTCTTTCTAAAAAAGTACATCTCTATCCCAGTATGTATTTCTAAAGGATGGGGATTTTTTAAAAACTGTAACTACAATACCATCATCACCTATGAAAATCAGCAATAAACTTTAATTTTAATAGTATCAATTTAGTGTTCACTTATCCAATTATATTTTTTTTTNCAAACTTTACATCGGAATCTGGGGATGTACTGTATGGTGATTAACACAATATAATAAAATAAAATTTAATAAAAAAAAAAAACTGGTCTTCTACATATCTACATTTTTTTTTTCTTTCTAAAAAAGTACATCTCTATCCCAGTATGTATTTCTAAAGGATGGGGATTTTTTAAAAACTGTAACTACAATACCATCATCACCTATGAAAATCAGCAATAAACTTTAATTTTAATAGTATCAATTTAGTGTTCACTTATCCAATTATATTTTTTTTTACTTTTTTTCTCATTTTAAGGATTGAAATTAGGTGGATGCATTGTGATCAGAAACAGTGTTAACTAAGGTTTTTTGTTTGTTTGTTTGTTTTTAATTTTTGGGTTGTCTCTCAAAATTGTCTTACTTCTTCACATCTTTTTCTTGTAGTAGATACCAAGGCCCTTTTCCCTTGTAGTTTTGTGACAGTTCATCTTTTGCTTATTACATCAATGTTATGTTGCTTAACATGTTCCTCCCTCTCCTATGCTTTATATAAATTTTAATTATATCTAACAGCTTGATAAAAAGCAGAACTTTCTAGCAAGTATTTTTCATAGGTGGTATTGTATGCTTCTATCATGAAATGAAAGATTTTGATGTATTCAATTCTCTGGAATTATTGTCCTTATTGATGTTTGAATTGTCCTGTTTTGAACGGAGGGAGCCATTTTGAGTTGGCTCCTATGACCTCTGTACCTAATCCTGAAATAAACAGATTTCCTAATTTCTATTATGACAAATGCTTCAAGCTCAAAGTTTACATTTACCTACTTATGTTTAAATTTCTCATTTCTTATATAAATGATAGGATTGTATACATAATTTTCTTGGTTGTGCTTTGGTCACTTAGCAATATATCATAAGGGTAACTCAGTACATCCGTTACATTTGTTCTCTGTAGTAAATTCCTCAGAAAGGACTTAAGGAAACAGTATTTCATTAGTTCTTGTGTGTTACTAAAAATTTAAGCATTTTATGCATAAAATGTTAGTATGACTGAATAAAAATTCCTGGTTCCCATTTTCTCTCCTTAAGTATCTTATGTATGTTACTTGATTGTCTCTGACAAAAACCACTGCTGAGATAGTCGGATTTTTTCCCCCCTCTTACAAGTGATTTAGTATTTTAGCCTTCATGAACAAAGACTTTTTTTTTTAAGTTTAATTATTTTTATTAGGGTATGTCTAGTACCTTATGGTCAGTTTTCCAAAGTACATGGTGAACACTTTCTGTATGTAATTTCAAGTCTTGCTTTTAGCTCCAGGAAAATTTTATTCTCTTATGGCTTTTTACTCTGTTCCCTTGCTTAGGTTTTCTTTTTTTTGAGAACTCCTACTGTACATATGGCAGATTTCTTCACCTGTATTCTATAAACATCATCCCCTCAAATTCTTATCAGCTCCTTCTCCACCTACATTTGAATTTAAGAAATTATTAGTTGCTTTTAGTTGCTCTTTTGTTACTCTTTTAAAATTTAAGATTAATATAACATATTATATTAATTTCAAATGTACAACAGTGATTTGACAAGTTATTGATGATTCTATTCTTTTGTTTCTCTTAATTTACTCTTTATTTCTGAAATCTGTTTTACTTTTATTAATTCTTTCATCAGTCCTGTCATATCTCTTTAAGAAACTCTCTTTCCCCAATTAAATAATTTTGATATTATTTCAATACTTTTTTTTAGTTTGCTATTAAGTATATGATTACATGTTTTACTTATTTTGTGTGCATGTCTGTCTTCATTTTCATTTTGAGGCTTCATCATCTATTTCTTAAAATAGCTCCCTATGAAATTTAGCCAAAATCCTATTCTGTTGCTCATTTTAAGTGAAGAGAGATTTTCTTTACTGTTTAGTATGTGGAGTAAACACTACCACCCCCTCTTTTGTTACTTTTCCAAAGGGATAAAAAATACAGCCTTTTGCTTTCTGAAATCTACCTTCTCTGCTCAACAATCCATTTAATTAAATTTCCATTTATTTTGCCCGTTTTTTCTTCCTTGCTCAGTCTGGGGCTATTCTTGCAGCTTCTCATTGTGTGGCTCTGTNGTTTTTGTTTTTTTCTTTTCTCTTTCTTCTTTCTTCTCTTCTTCTCCCTCTCCCCCTCTCCCTCCTCTTCCTTCTCCTTCTTCCCCTCCTCCTCCTCCCCCTTCTTCTTTTAAACATTTCAATAGATTTTCTCAATAGCCAATCATGTTATCTGTGGCTAAGGGCAGTTTTACTCCTTTCCAATCTGGAGGCCTTTAATTCAACAGTACTGCCCTACTGCATTTGTTAGAACTTTCTGTAAAATTGTAAAATGTTGAATGGAAATGGTGGCAGCAGACATGATATCTTGTTCCTAAACTTGGGAGAAAGTACCAGGATTAAGTATTATGTTACCTCCAGGTTTCTAACTGATGCTTTTTATAAGATTGAAAAAGTCTGTTTATATCCCAAGTTTACTGTATTTTTATTAGAAATGGTGTTAGGATTTTCGCAAATCCTTTTATTGCATCTATTGAGATTATCATATGGCTTTTCTTCTCTTTCTGTATCTTGTTAGTGTCTTTTTCTGATTTTGATATCAGGGCAATGCTGGCCTCATACTATGACTTGGAAAATAGTTCCTCCTCTTCCATATTTCACGAGATTTTATGTAGAATCGGTATTATACTTTCCTTATTTGATTGATAGAATTCACCCAAAGCAGTTTGGGCATAGAGTTTTTAGGGAAGGATTTTAAGAATGAAGCCAATTGTTAGTTGATAAAGGACAATCAGGCTACCTATTTCTTCTTTAATGAACTTTAATGAAACTTTGGTAGCTTGTATCTTTTAAAAAATATTTTTTTTCACTGAAGTTGTAGAATTTATTGACATAAAGCTAATAACATTTTCTTATTTTCCTTTTTAATATCTGTGGATCCATAGTAATGTCCCATTGTTGATACTAATAATTTGTTTCTTCTTTTTTCCTTGAGTAGTCTGGCTAGAAGTTTCTCAATCACATTGATTTTCTCAAAGAACACATTTTTCAAAAATTCTCCCTTATTTTTCCATTTTATGTTTCACTGATGTTCTCCCTTATCTTTATTATCTCCTTTCTTTGTTTTAGTTAAATTTGCTTTTATTTTTCTAGTTTTTCAGGTAGAAGCAAAGATAATTGATTTGACATTTCTTCTTTTCTAATGTGTTTAATGCTATAAATTTCTACCTAACTATTGATTTACTGGCACCCTTTGCATTCTGATACGTTTTGTACACTTAAGAGAAAAATGTATAATCTGCTATTTGTGAGGAGGAAAATGTTTCTATAGATGTTCATTAAGTCACTTAGACAGATAAGACAGATAATGTTGTTCAACTCTTCCATATCCTTACTAATTGTCTGCATATTCTACAAATTACTGGGAGAGGGTATTTCTCAATTATAACTATGGGTTTGTCTATTTCTCATTGCACTTCCAATAGCTTTTGTTTTATGCATTCTGAAGCTGTGTTTTTATGCACATAACCTTTAGACTGTTAGGTCCTCTTGATGGGTTGACCCCTTTTATTATTAATTCCCCATCACTAAAAATTGACCACCTTAATCCTTGATAATTTTCTTTTATCTGATATCTAAATTATTTGATATGTATATAATCTCTCCAACTTCCTTTTGATTAATTTTAGCATATCTTTCCGTATTCTTTTAAATTTAATTATTTGTGCCTTATATTTAAAGTGTGCCTCTCATAAGTATCATATTGTTGAGCCTTGTGTTTTTATCCAATTTGACAATCTCTTCTTTTTAATTGAGGTGTTTAGACCATTTACATTTAATGTCAATATTCATATAGTTTAAATCTTATCCTATTAACTATTTTCTTTTTAAAAAATCTATTATTTTTTTCTATTTGTCCCATCTGTTACTTTTTCTCTTTTTCCTCTTTTTATTTCCTACATTTAGATTAACTGAATATTGTTTTTGATTCTTGTATTATTGGCCCCACTCTATTTTGTTATTTTTGTGGTTGCTTAAGGGTATATGATATACATCTTTAAATTTATATATATATAACTTATTAAAGCCTACTCTCATGTTATATTATACTACTCTATGACCTGCTCAGGATGTCACTTAAATAGACCCTACATCTATAATCCTGCTTGTTAAATAATATCATATATGATTTCAGTGAAACAATTTGAAAACTCTGTCTAAAATTTTCACCTACTCCTTGAATGTTGTTATGCATACAGACTGAAGTAGACTGAAGCTGAATAAGTATATACAATCAGGAGGTAAATTCTTAAAAGACAAAATACCAATATAAATTGATGTAGTGTTATATTAATGGTCATAGGATTATATTTTGCCCTGCAAAACTTTTTTCATTATTTGGTTCATTGGACTAAAAAATTTACTAAAGGATTCTCTCTCTCTCTCTCTCCATTACATATGTGTGTGTGTGTGTGTGTGTGTGTGTGTGTGTGTCTTGCCAGTGTATATAGATAGATGAGTGTGCTGTCACTTCAAATAAATATAGAACTGTTTGTTTACATGGAGCTGATGACTGAAAGTGCAGGACCTAATCTAAAGATCTGGATAATTTAAATATGAAGATAAATTCATTTCTGCTTAAATCAATTTCATGACTATTCATTGCATAAGCCTAAGTGGTCATGTATATCTTTGCCCTTTCTTAAATCCTCTTTTTTACATTTACAAGTTATTTCAGTTAAACTGCCAGAGGTTATGTCCAGGTGACTTAATAGAATTTACTTTATCTCTTTCCTGGAAGGTAATGAAGTCCTTGGGCCAAAGCTTATTTAATATTTAATTTAGGATACTGTTCATAGTCATCAAGATAACCATTTGCTTATGTTGTCTTCTGGCCATTCTTAATCACATTCTTAAGATGAAATTTGTCCCTTTCAATTTGCCCAGGAAATACAAAGATATTTTGATAGCATAGCCACAATTAGATTTATGATTCAAATCATGTGAATATTAAAGGATAATCTTTCATTTTTTACAAATTCCCTCTTTATAATAGAAAAACTTTACATCATACATTTTCCAATGACTTCTGAGACTAATTAATTTATAAAGAAATTTAATGTGTTTTTTCAAAACTGAAAAAAAATGTAAACATTAAGAACAAGAATACTAGAAAAATATGCAATTCACCTCAATATTACCAAATACTTTAAAATAACCTAATTTGAAATGTAAGAATGCACCTTGCCAACACCTGACTAGGAAGAACTATGAAGTGTACTTTGTATAACTCATAATTTAGCTATGAAGAATAACATCTTGCAACTCATAGAAAATAAAATGGAGCACTGAAGAATTTATGATTTGCACCGAATATATAGAGGGAGTGAGGTTTCCAATCTATTGAAATAGCATGTCTGTGACAGGATAATGAGTCATGACCAATAGCAGTCATCTACTTGCCAACCAAAGACACTTTTATACTTCTTAATGTCACCAAAATGATGTCACCCCAAATGTATTAATATACCACACTTTCATTTTGAAGGTTAAAATGTAGGTGTAAGAAGTGAAATTCTAAAGTGGATTAACATAGTACATCATATAATGCCTTCAAGTGTAATTTTAGTCCTATTGATAGTACAGAAACAAAATTTGAGTCCGTGGAAGTGAAAGGAAACTTTTGTAATAAATAAAATGGAAATAACAATAAAATCTTCTGAAAGAGAGTGGGCCCTTGAAGGAAACAGCTAAATGATATTTGGGAAAAGAGTTAGTATGTACTCTATGAAGGAAAACAAAATTTATTCACATGCTAGATCAAATATTAGAAAAACTCTCAATCAGTTGTTAGGATTTCACTTTGGAAACTGATTGCCCATAAGGTTGGAAAAGAAATTTCTCTTCATGAAGTGAAAATGTTTAATTAGCCAACTGCTGTAGGAATTTATCATATTCTAAAACATCTTCAGGTTTGCTAAGGCTATAGGCCTGTTTGAGTGAACTAATCTGTCTGTATCAAAACAGTAAATCTAGAGAATGTGTATACCATTTTGTGTTTCAATTTCTAGGTAACCACAAGTTAACATATCATATTGGTCATCTTACTAGGTGAAGAAATTCTGGGCAAATTATTTGTGATATATATTATGAGAACAATTATAATTTATATGTTGCTGTCTTTATATTCAGCTGTAATTTTTCATTAGATTTTTTTCCATTTCCTATTTCATTTTGACTAAATTTATTGTCTTCTTTGGATTATTACCTCAGGTTCTAGGTATCAATCAAAGTTTAACAGAAAGTCCACTTAAATTTCTGGATTCTCATTTTATCAATGTAATCTTTCTATAGTGTGTGCATGGTATAGACATTTTTTCCTATCAGACAATATTTGCTTTATTACAGAACCCAAATTCTTTGGTTTTTGTTGTTTTTATGTAATAACTTGTCAGGTCCTAGTGTAGCAAAAAGATTATTTTGGTAGCTCTCAGAAAGTTGGCAGCAGCTTTTGCAATGAAGTAGCATAAAGCCGTCATTACAATTAATTTCCAAGAAAGGCATTTAAAAGCCCAGATTCAAAAGGGAAGGCTTCTATGGCCTTAGAAATATTGGAGGATGCTCTGCTTGGAATATGGGAAGGAATAAATATGCAGTATCTTCAGTATCTTCAAAACAAAGTGTTGCATTTCATCTTAAGCTGGAGATCTAAGGAAGAATAGGAGAACTTATTTTTAAAAATTATCTACTAGTGTGTGTGTAAGAAAGATTCATAAAAACTGAGTACATTGAAATGTGTGTCAGATTGTCAAACAATATTAATTTGCCAAGCAACTTCTGTCTACTTCAGGAAATAATCTGGGCATGTGTTTATATATCTTTGTGGAGTTGGTACAATAATGAAGTCTGATAGTAAGAACACTTATAGCAGGTTCATGTCAAATGGTTTTCAGTTAATGTTGGCTTTGGAACAGATGTTTTTTATAAAACCTCAATTTATCATAAAGACAATTTGCTTCCCAGTATTCATTTTTCATGCTTAATTGACATTATCCACACTTTTGTTTCCTGTTTAGTTGTTCAAATGTGACTTAACACTTTATTTGAAGAAAAATATTTTTACTCAAAAATTATTAATTTTGTGACTTATTTTTGAAATGCTTCAATAAGTAAAGATAGGATAATTTTAGAGATTAAGGAAAAATTATGTTTATTATAATACATTTGCCACTAAAGTAAGATAACAACAAAAACCATCAAAGGAAATAAATTTATGGTTTCCACAACATTTTGCACTATTATGTAAAATAAATTTTCAGTCAGTAATATATTTACAATGTGAATGAAGTCAGAGTAAGACTACAAGCATAATAAATTTGGGAATACTTGATATAATCATATTCTTTGCATATCTAAGTAATTCTTAATATTACTTACAAATGCAAAGAATTTATGCTGTAAAATGTAAATATTGCCAAAAAAACCAAAGACCAATATTTTTTAACCTTATATTCCATTGTTCTTTAAAACTAAACCATTATTTTTTAGCATCCATGTGATTATTTGCATCTTCTAGGCATTAGACCATTATTTACTAGAGTTTATTGACCATTTACTTTTGCCAAAATAATTTGTTGGACATGCACATTATATATATATATGTATATATATACACATATATATATACATATATAACTCATCTATTATATATACATATATATACATATTATATATGCATATAATAGATGAGTTATATATGTATACAATATCTTTCTTTTTTAAAAAAAATTTTATTATGTTATGTTAGTCACCATACAGTACACCATTAGTTTTTGATGTAGTGTTCCATGATTCATTGTTTGCATATAACACCCAGTGCACCATGCAATATGTGCCCTCCTTAATACCCATCCCCAGCCTATCCCAATCCCCCCCCCGAAACCTTCAGTTTGTTTCCCAGAGTCCATAGTCTCTCATGGTTCACAGAATTTCAATTAACATATTATTGCAGCAATATTAATATCATTTTAAAAAGTTAAAAAAAAAAACACTATAGTATTTGCTTTCCACTCCACACCTTGATCATCTTGTCTAACTCTTTTTATTTTTTTCTTAAGTAGGCTCCACACCCAGCATGGAGTCCAATGTGGGGCTTGAATTCATAACTTGGGATCAAGACCTGAGCTGAGATCAAGAGTCAGACACTTAACCAACTGAGTCACCCAAACACCCCAATCTTGTGTAACTTAAAGTCTGTATACCTACATCCAAAGAAGCTGAAGCACAGACTGTGAAAATTCCTCTAAATAATTTTTTTAAAGAAACCATAAATTACTGCAGTTCTGCCATATCTAAACCTATTTAAAGTCGTAACTTCAAAATTAAAATGATCTACCATAGATACATTTTGAAGGCAAAATACATTACTGTAGCAATTTATCAGGGTAAAATAATTTATAGACATCAATCTTTCAAATGAGAGATCATTAATCTTTAATAGTTATATTACAAACATAATCATTTTTTTAGTTATTTAAATTTTTGTTGTTATATTTTTGAATTGTTTATTAAGGAATGTGATTTCTCTGGGCTTTAAAAAATTGCTGCTTTGAGCTTTTATTTTTTCATCATTCTATTTAATTGTAGCCCTGTAATGTAATTTAATGTTAATGCTCTCTCTATTGTGGCAATGCAAAATTTCTCGTAACAGTACCCATTAAAGTATATTAAAAGTATTTATCATGATCCTCACAAGTACCAATAACACACAAATAGAAACCTGGGATACATAATCCGTACAAACAAATAAAAAAAAATCTCCATTTGTCTACATGTAAAAAAGCCAGAACAGTAACAATTAAACTAAAGAATAAAATAAAAATTCATTATCGAAAAATCAACGAAGTATTAAAACTAATCATTTTCATATCTAAAAATCAGAATAAAATTAATGAGGAGCAAATGTCTCTAAATTTGCCAATATGGTCAAATTCATGTACTAAATAAAATTGGAATTTAATTTTAATGGGTCCTTGTCCCAGTTTCACACTCTAGAGATGGTCTGGCAATGGCATACAATTCTTCTAAAATACTATGCTAATGGTGATTTAAATTTTATTGTTTCAGGCATCATTTTTATTTTTTATTATTTTTTTAATGTTTTTTTAAATATTTTATTTATTTATTTGACAGAGATAGAAACAGCCAGCAAGAGAGAGGGAACACAAGCAGGGGGAGCGGGAGAGGAAGAAACAGGCTCATAGCGGAGGAGCCTGATGTGGGGCTCGATCCCATAACGCCGGGATCACGCCCTGAGCCGAAGGCAGATGCTTAACCGCTGTGCCACCCAGGCACCCCTTCAGACACCATTTTTAAATTGGCATGTTTCTCTCAATCATTTATTTCAACCTTACTACTACAATTGCTTATAAGTTTCCTCTTCCTAACTTTTAATATTCCATGAAAGAACCTTTAATGATATTGGCGTCTTAGCATCTGTGGGAGGAGTTGTTTATAATTACTACTTTTTACTTCAGAAAATGCATTTTATAATCTTATTTTTGGATTTAAAAAACTGGTCTTCTACATATCTACATTTTTTTTTCTTTCTAAAAAAGTACATCTCTATCCCAGTATGTATTTCTAAAGGATGGGGATTTTTTAAAAANACTGGTCTTCTACATATCTACATTTTTTTTTTCTTTCTAAAAAAGTACATCTCTATCCCAGTATGTATTTCTAAAGGATGGGGATTTTTTAAAAACTGTAACTACAATACCATCATCACCTATGAAAATCAGCAATAAACTTTAATTTTAATAGTATCAATTTAGTGTTCACTTATCCAATTATATTTTTTTTTACTTTTTTTCTCATTTTAAGGATTGAAATTAGGTGGATGCATTGTGATCAGAAACAGTGTTAACTAAGGTTTTTTGTTTGTTTGTTTGTTTTTAATTTTTGGGTTGTCTCTCAAAATTGTCTTACTTCTTCACATCTTTTTCTTGTAGTAGATACCAAGGCCCTTTTCCCTTGTAGTTTTGTGACAGTTCATCTTTTGCTTATTACATCAATGTTATGTTGCTTAACATGTTCCTCCCTCTCCTATGCTTTATATAAATTTTAATTATATCTAACAGCTTGATAAAAAGCAGAACTTTCTAGCAAGTATTTTTCATAGGTGGTATTGTATGCTTCTATCATGAAATGAAAGATTTTGATGTATTCAATTCTCTGGAATTATTGTCCTTATTGATGTTTGAATTGTCCTGTTTTGAACGGAGGGAGCCATTTTGAGTTGGCTCCTATGACCTCTGTACCTAATCCTGAAATAAACAGATTTCCTAATTTCTATTATGACAAATGCTTCAAGCTCAAAGTTTACATTTACCTACTTATGTTTAAATTTCTCATTTCTTATATAAATGATAGGATTGTATACATAATTTTCTTGGTTGTGCTTTGGTCACTTAGCAATATATCATAAGGGTAACTCAGTACATCCGTTACATTTGTTCTCTGTAGTAAATTCCTCAGAAAGGACTTAAGGAAACAGTATTTCATTAGTTCTTGTGTGTTACTAAAAATTTAAGCATTTTATGCATAAAATGTTAGTATGACTGAATAAAAATTCCTGGTTCCCATTTTCTCTCCTTAAGTATCTTATGTATGTTACTTGATTGTCTCTGACAAAAACCACTGCTGAGATAGTCGGATTTTTTCCCCCCTCTTACAAGTGATTTAGTATTTTAGCCTTCATGAACAAAGACTTTTTTTTTTAAGTTTAATTATTTTTATTAGGGTATGTCTAGTACCTTATGGTCAGTTTTCCAAAGTACATGGTGAACACTTTCTGTATGTAATTTCAAGTCTTGCTTTTAGCTCCAGGAAAATTTTATTCTCTTATGGCTTTTTACTCTGTTCCCTTGCTTAGGTTTTCTTTTTTTTGAGAACTCCTACTGTACATATGGCAGATTTCTTCACCTGTATTCTAATAAACATCATCCCCTCAAATTCTTATCAGCTCCTTCTCCACCTACATTTGAATTTAAGAAATTATTAGTTGCTTTTAGTTGCTCTTTTGTTACTCTTTTAAAATTTAAGATTAATATAACATATTATATTAATTTCAAATGTACAACAGTGATTTGACAAGTTATTGATGATTCTATTCTTTTGTTTCTCTTAATTTACTCTTTATTTCTGAAATCTGTTTTACTTTTATTAATTCTTTCATCAGTCCTGTCATATCTCTTTAAGAAACTCTCTTTCCCCAATTAAATAATTTTGATATTATTTCAATACTTTTTTTTAGTTTGCTATTAAGTATATGATTACATGTTTTACTTATTTTGTGTGCATGTCTGTCTTCATTTTCATTTTGAGGCTTCATCATCTATTTCTTAAAATAGCTCCCTATGAAATTTAGCCAAAATCCTATTCTGTTGCTCATTTTAAGTGAAGAGAGATTTTCTTTACTGTTTAGTATGTGGAGTAAACACTACCACCCCCTCTTTTGTTACTTTTCCAAAGGGATAAAAAATACAGCCTTTTGCTTTCTGAAATCTACCTTCTCTGCTCAACAATCCATTTAATTAAATTTCCATTTATTTTGCCCGTTTTTTCTTCCTTGCTCAGTCTGGGGCTATTCTTGCAGCTTCTCATTGTGTGGCTCTGTCTTAGAATTTCCAGAGTTCATAGAACCTAGACTTTTCCAGTATCTTCAGATCTTGACGTGGACTCAATGACTTCATCCATGAATTCAGGTATAAAAACACCTCTCAAGGTTCATTCTATTCTTAGATTTACCTGAAAAAAATACTGTTATTTGGGGATATTCCTATTCTTGTGCCATCAGACACCACATTGCTTTTTTTCTGCTTTTCCCCCACAAATGCTGATATTACAAGGCTCTTGTAGCTTTCATTGCTTTATCTTTACCCACTTGCATTTTGGGGTTTGTGGAGGATAACTGTCACTTAGTTTTGGTATAGATTATAGATGCTGATTTATTTGTGAGTATTTTGGTTTTTCTACCTTATTTGTACTGTTTTTATTTATTTTCTCTCTACATATATTACTTATGTTATATTTATCATATATCTTTTGTCAAAGCTTCCAGACATATATTTTTATTGTACTTTTTAAGGTATCAGGGCATGTTTGCTTGCATGTACATATGTATGTGCAACATCAAACTAGTAATTAATGCTTACTGGCAACTTGTTTTCTAAAAGACATTAGTAAATAACCTGCTTAAATAAAGTAATATTCTACTGAGTGTTGCTAGAGGGGAGGTGGGAGTGGGGAAGGGCTAAATGGATGATGAGTATTAAGGAGGGCACTTGTTATGATGAACACCAGGTGTTATATGTAAGTGATGAACCCCAAAATCTACTTCTGAACTAATATTACACTAGATGTTAAGTAGAATTTAAAAACTCGAAACTAAAAAATAAAAATAAAAAATAAATAAATGTTCAACTCTTAACTAACCATTTAGACCCTCTTTTTTAGGGTAATAACACATGTCTTCAAGATAACCAAGATTAAAAAGTCATAATTTTAATTTTTTCTCTTGTGTCTTGAAGTTACTTGCTCCAACCTACAACTAGAATTCTGTTAAATTATTTGGACAAATGATAAAAATGGTAACATTTTAAGCACAGGTGGATTTGGGGAAATTATATCCTAAAACTAAAGAGTTAACAATTGTCTGAAAAGTTATCCATGGTCAAGAATTACAGTATAACTCCACTAAATATGGGTAATAATGCCTTACATTTTAGAAATTTTATATAATAGCTATCCAAATCTTATTTTTGATAGCACATACTTTAATAATATTGAAAATGTAAAAAAATCATAACTAAGTTTCAGTTAACAGGTACAATAAAATATTTTCATTTATTGTATAATAAATATTTGGGATAGCAGTAATACTTTTTGTCAACATTAATATGACCAACTAGCTTTAATTACTTCACATTTGGGGAAGAGGAGTTTTTGTTTTGTTTTTTGTTTGTTTTTTAATACGGACGATGCATAGCCCTGAAGAAAACCTTCAAATAATTTACAAAACATGATTTTTTTAACTAACATCTTTCTTACGAAACTGTTTCACAAAATGTATCAAAATTTTCTTAGTAAACTACACTTATCACCTACTATAATGTCTAAAAAACGTATGAATATCTAGCATTATGAAGAAAAACAGTTAGTTTTAGAAATTAATTTGTAACTCCCATGTAATAGGCCATGAAAGACAGACATTCTCCAGATTAATTATCTAAGTATGTCCATCCTCTATAACATAAAGTAGCTGAGTGGTTCATCTGCATTCAGTACTACTAATGCAGCACAAAGGAGAAAAAGATAAAAAATCTAAGCAGTAAAGATAAAAGAGGAGTATGGCATATTAACAGACTCGTGGCTTTTCATAATAAATCAATCTCTAAGGTTTTCCCTAGTGAAGCAATTATATGAGATATGATGTGAAACTCATGTACTATAACATCTATATTTCTAGATATTTATCTATAATATAGACAAATTCTATTAATATTATGCATAAATTTTGCACTTTTACTTATTTTTAAGTGAAAATGCATATGCAGATATAAAATTCTTTACTAAAAAATAAAAATCTTTAAGTGAGAGAAAAACAGATATTATCTTTTGAAATAAACCTTCCATCTTCCCTTAGAGGAGAAGACTCCTTAGAGTTCCAACAAAAAGATATACATTGAACTTAATGACTAGAGTTTAATTTTACAGTAGAGGAGAAAAGAAGAGAAAGCAGATTTTTTTTTGGAACAGCCACAAGAGATTCACCACTAAGCTGTCAGAGTTGAGAAATGGGAAATCTGTGTTAACATCAGATGCGAGGGAGGAGATGAAGACTTTTAATATCGCCACTCCGGTGCACCAGCAGTAAAACAGGGATCTTACAGCATCTGTTCAAAGTCTGATGTAATTCTTTGGTGAGTATTCCCTTAGAACAATATAATTTTCTAAAGTATCAACCCTAGAGTGTGCAATTCTTCAGAGAAGGTTAAATTTTCCTCTCAGTGATAGAGATTTGAAAATGCCACCGCTAATTACATGGAAATATTAGACACTTCATGAATCAATTTGGTAGAACTATTTAAATTGATGCAGATGGCTTCATTTATCTAACAAATCTCATCTCTCTGACTAGGGAATCAGAATCTCCAGTTTGCATCTGAACTCTGGTATCCTAATTTAGGGCATTGCTGAAAAAAAAAAAAATCTCCCAAACCTTAATTTAGAAATGATTATTTGCAGAATGAAAGATGAATAACTAATAAAACAGTCTTTCATAGAACTAATAGATGTTATGCATGTCAAGTAAACCATACCAAAACCCAGACAGAGTAAATACACAACCAACACTTTTGGAATACTTCTTTCTGACTTTCTAAAAAATATATAGTCCTGTGATAACTATCTTATATTAATGAAAAAATATTATATAAATGTCCTGGTGCTTTAACTTTCAATGAATAATTCCCAGATTCTCTATTGTGAAATCGTATCTTCATACAAAGACATATATGAATCTTCAGAGCAGCCTTATGCATAATAGTCTATCTAAATTACCATAAAATAAATGGATAGACAAGTTTTGGTGCAGACACACAATGGAAAATTTCTCAGTGATATAAAGGAACAAAGTACTGATCCGTGCAACAACATGGATAGACCTCAAAAGCATTATGTTAAGTGAAACAACTCAGGAGCAAGCCTATATGCTGTACACATTACCTATGGAACTCTAGGAGACTGTGAAGGATGGTGACAGAGAGCAGATCGGTGGTCTCCAGGGACCAGGGTGTGAAGTAAGGCCCAAAGGATGTGACAGACATATTCTTCACCTTGATTGTAATGAGACAAACATGACTATATGCATTTATACACTTAAAAGTGGTAGATTTTCATGTATGTAAATTATACCCAAATAAAAGCAAGGCAAAAAATATGATACAGGCCTCGTGATTTAAAAAACAAAACAAAACAAAAACAATGGTTAAAGGAAAAATATGTGCACTGAAATGACATTTTTAGTTTATAATCTTAACAAGAATTCATAGCAATGTGGAGGAAGGTATTACATGTGCAGCTAAATATATTGTGATCAATTTTCCGACCTATAAACCTATAGAGGGATGAAAGAGTGAGAAAAACTCTTTCCTCCCAGAAAGGAAACTCTAGGCTCTTAAGACAGGAAGATTTCCCAAAAGAGCCCATTCTGCTCCTACTCTTCCCCTGAGGGTGGGACTAGCCTTACAAAGTGATTACCTCACTTCCCTGCATGAGTTATCACCAAAGGCAGACAGTTGTTAAACCCCAACATAAAGGCTGCTAACTCAGGCACTCTGAGCACAGGGTGCTCCCTTCCCCTTCTTCATCCATCCAGGGTACACACTGGATATATATAAACAGTACAGGGGACAGATGAGAAACATTTTCACAAATCAATTAGTTCTAAACTACTCAGTTTTAGAGAGGCTAGGTCGTGATGAAGAATCATGGTCAACTCAATCTTTTATATACTGTAGGTAATTTTATGTTATTTAAAGTAATTTGGATCTGTTTTCTTCTTATCTTGGGTGTAAGAGTTCAAGAAACAAGAGTAAACACTATTTCTTCCAATGTTATGGTTCCTTGAAATTATTCTGCTAGTTAAGCAAGATATTTTCCTGAAACTGGTTCTCATCTTTATGTTTTCTTTTTTACCTCTAATCATTAAATATTTCCGAGTAATTTCCCAGGACTCTCAAGCAAATTACTGTTCCTTGGGCAACAATGTATTTTGGTTATTTTGGTTATAAAAAGTACTGAATTAAACCAGCATCTTTACTTTCTCTGCCAACTCTAAGATTGTATGATCCAATGTATATATGTGTAGGTACATATATTATATAGAAGCACATATGCTATACCTCCAATTAGTTCAGTGAAAATTAAAACAACCCTACAGTCACCCTCATAATATTAAGGATTACTCAATATTATTTTTAATCTATTTTAATTTAATTTAATTATTTATTTAATTATTTAATTATTATGTTTCAGGAAATTATTATGTTAAAGATATAGAACTGCCAACAAAACATAGCTTTGCCTTATCTGGGGACTTCCAGAATGATGCTGTCCTCCCCCACCCTGGACATATGCTACTTTTGAACTGTGAGCCGTCACCATATGGCCTTTGGAAAGTTGAGGGGTCCGCCTGGGAACTTGAATTTTTCTCATCCTCTCTAGAGACTTTTCAGTTGTAAAAGTCTCTGCGTTTAGTCACCAATAAGACAATAAATGTTGTTTTACAGGCCTTCAAAAAAATCCATATTATGAAATCTTCCTTAAGACAAATGATAATCAGGGTGCCTGGATGGTTCAGTCAGTTAAGCATTTGCCTTTGGCTCAGGTCATGATCTCAGAGTCTTGGGATGGAGCCCCACGTGGGGCGGGGAGGGGCTGCTCAGCGGGGAGCCTGCTTCTCTGCTCCTCCCCTGGCTCATGCAGTCTTTCTCTCTCTTTCAAATAAATAAATAAAATCTTTAAATAAAAGACAAATAATGGTTAATTGAACATAACAAAAAAGAAAGAAAAAATTTAAAAAAAGACAAATGATAATCCAAATAAAAGTTTCTACATGTTTTAAGATTGTAATTATTATTATTCTTTTAAAAATGTGGGTATCACTTTTAATCTAAAATAGTACAGAATTGAGATCCTGAAAATATTAACTCAGCACAAGGGAGACTATGTCTGGTTACTTGATGGTCTTACTATTTTATTCTTTATTGTTTATGCTTCTGGTTTGGTAGTAGTGACTGTTGACTTGGTTTGATTTAAGAAAATATGATATTGGTGGTGCTGCTGAGGAAATAAATATCTCTCACACCTTTTAGTAATGTTCAGGGAAATAGAAATGAGAGCTATTCAGCATTGAAACACTGGAAAATTTTTTGACTGTAAATTATTTTAGCTTTAGAATTTTTTTTAAGGTAGACAGGTGAAAGGAAGAAAATTAAGAACGACTGAGAAAAACATTCCCTAAAAGTGCCAAATAATTGAAATAAAAAATTTTGTCAAAACATTCAAAACATAGAAAAGAAAGAGAAAACAACTTACTATTGAGAAAAGGAAGCAGCAAATACAGGGCATAATAAGCTTAGAAATATGAACATGAAAGCTTGTGGAGACATTCCAAATTCTCTAAATCAATCACTACATTTTGTTTGCCTTTTTTTTTTTAACCCCATAGTGATGCTAGAATTATAGATGTTAGCAATTATATACCTATACGTTATGTATGCCTTATCTGCGGTAAACCTCATGCAGAATACTGGCATACATTCACAGTTTATCTCAAAACCCTGACCTCAAAAAGCAAAAAAAAAAATTAAATGTTAATATCATCAAAATTAAAAAAATGTGGCTTGCCAAAAAAATAGACAAAACAGTAAATATCTTTGCAGATAACATTTTAAAACTGAGAATATTTATATATGAAGTCTAGGTGATTTCTGGTATTTAGGTAGTAAGAAAAACATGCACAGAAGAGTTCCCTGTACTGACATTTGGTATGCTTACTCCTGTAACTAGCTTCAGTGGTGGTGACAAGCCGTATCAGACGGTTAGGGGCGCAGTTCACAGATAGTGTCTTGTGCATGGCATCCCTGGAAGTATACAAAACTTTGTCCCAGCTGCTAAAAGTCAAATGGCGTAACTGATTGTGTTCATAGCAAAATATATAAAATTTCATTTGTGTCCTGGGTCTCTGTCTTTTTGATTTTACTTTTGGTGTAACGGTACACACAGAAAGCAAAAGTGAACTCAGTAATATTATCCATTAGACTAAGGAGTTTGACTACTTTGTCTTTCTTTGGGCTCTGCGTAGCATCATGAACGATAACCAGAAAACAGAGCTCTCTACTTTTTATCAAGGGATGTCAAGAGCTCAAACAAATTTTCAAGTATTCATGACAACAATATCAATTAAGAATGACTCAGATATTTATGGCTGATAAAACTAGAGCACTATTCAACTCTTGAATGATTGTGAAATTAAAAAAAAACAATAAAGAGAAAACAGAATACAAAGTCAAAAACATCACTGCAACTAATGAAATTCAGAATCTGACTTAGTGCTGATAGTGCACTTGAGTTAAGTGCAGGATTTTTCTCTTTAACATTCCCACTCTGGACCCATTATCCTCTTAACAGTATCTCCAAATTCCCTAAGCTGTGCTAGAACGAGTAGTCCAAGTTTCTCTTCAGAGAACATGGCTTATACTGGGGTCAAGTTCTAACAATTTAAAACAAACATTTAACACCATCTTTCTAAAAATGTATAAATAATGCCCTTTTATCAAAGGCTTTTCTAGGAGTTTAAATATCATTATTTAAAAAAAAATTTAGGTAGCAATTCTTACTTGGTTTGACATTAAAATTATCCATAAAACTAAAAATGTGTTATTTTTTTACAATGAGCAAAATAAAGCTATTTAGGATTTTTTCTTTCTAATATCCAATTCTCCTGTTAGAGCAATGATATATTCATATGGGTCTTTTGGACCCATGTATTTATTTGACCTATTATATAGACCCAAAATATTCATCGTCCATTCATATGGGTCTATTGCTTTGCTTTGGATATTCAGGCGTCTACTGGAATTTGCAATGTGTGGGGAAAGCAAAGATTGGGTCCAATTTAAAAAAGCAAAGCAAATATTAATACTTAAAAATATATATTGAGAGAGAGAGGCCAACTAAGCATATATGGAGCACTAAATAATATAAAATACTAGAAAGTTGAATCACCTTAGAATCCTGCTTGGAAATTCTTCCCTAACATAGGAAACTGGTAAAGAAAGAAAGAATGTCAATGGGTCCATATATAAATTGCAGGTAATCTTGATGGTGGTATATTTTATAACTTGATCCCTTATCTAAATTCCACCGTCTATAAGAAATGTAAGAGAAGACTAATGAAGCAACAAGCTCAGTTAATGTTCAGAACAAAAATGCCATTTGGTCCTTTTCTTTGCTAAGACCATCTGACTTGGTCAAAAGAGGGACTAAGAAAGAAAACTGTCCCAGTCTTGGTTTGGGGCAATACTTGCTGTATGGTGCAATTCCCTCCCCTTCTGGGATCTATCTAACATCCCTGATAAAATGCTGGAGCACTCGCTTTCTCAGGTTTAAAATTAAGAAGACCTACAGAGAAATCAGAATTACCTACTCAATTATCCTTGAGTCTTGTGTTATTAAAGCAGACATTCTAAGGTACAAAGGCCTTAGACCAGCTTTATGACCAGCCTAATACTTTTTAAGTCAAATGTTCTGGAAATCTTTGAATTGTCTTTCTTAGAAGCCTTTCCCCTTTCTGGCAACTTTGAGAGAGAACTTTGGCATATGCTTCAAAATAAGGTACAAGTAAATAACAAAAAAGAATCAAAACACCAAATACACGAACACCCACAAAACCCAGAATTTTTCAAAGTCTTTAGTAATTGCCATGAGAGGGCAGTAGAAACACAAGAAGAGAACAAACCGATGTGACACTGGCTCACAACATTGAGAATCTTTGAATGTTATAAATAAAATTGTAGGACTGCATTCCAGTCATCTAGTGTTAGATAAGTAACCATGCCAAACTTAGTTGCTTAAACTAACAACTATGCTGTTATTATGACTATGTGCATGGATTCTGTAGGTGAGGCATTTAGACAGAGTACAGTGGAGATCATTTGTTTTGCTCCCAGAGTCTGGGGCTGCAGATAGGACTCAAACAACCTGATCACTCAAATGGCTAGAGGCTGTTATCATCTGGAGAATTCTTTACGTTCAAGTGTAATGCCTTGCCTGGGATGACTCAAAGGCAGGGCTCCACTGGGATTTCCCACTGGTACCTATACCAGGCCCCCCTCTCCATATTACTTTGGCTTCCTCACAGCGGGAGGTAGGGGGCAACGTTAACATTGTCAGAACCCTTGCAAGGCAGTTTAGAGCCCCAAAAAAGGACAGCATTCTTGTAAATGAGGCAGAACGTGCACTGTGTCTTCCCACCTCCCTCAGAAATCCTGACGTGACATCTCCTCTGCAGTGTTTCTGTTGTTAGCGAGTCATTAAAACTGTCCGGATTCACGAGGAAGAGAATTCAACCCTACTCACCTTTCTCTAAAAGAAATGTCAAAGGATTTGCAGCCATCTTTAAAACTACCACAGAATGTGTTATTTAAATTATTTTGAAGACGTCCTCAGTCCCTTTCTATATTGGAGATATCTTACTTGAAATTCAGTTGCAAGATTTTGAGGTGGACAGTACATCTCAGAACAAAAAGGGATAAGTTTCCTCAGTGGCAGAAAAGAAATACACTATGACAATTGTGGTTTATAAACTGTAAAATGTCTAGAAATGTCTCTGTCTTCATATATTCTATTTTTTAAAAGATTTTATTTGTTTATTTGACAGAGATACAGACAGCCAGCGAGAGAGGGAACACAAGCAGGGGGAGTGGGAGATGAAGAAGCAGGCTCCCTGCAGAGCAGGGAGCCCGATGTGGGGCTTGATCCCAGGATCCTGGGATCACACCCTGAGCTAAAGGCAGACGTTTAACGACTGAGCCACCCAGGTGCCCCTGAAATACCCTTGTGTTGGTCCACCACTGAAACTAGTTTCCTTGTGTTCTCACAAAACACATATTTGCAATGCATTGCTCCCCTACTGCATGTGCTACTGTGCTACCCTTCAGGTGGGACTGTTCAGTCTGTTACTCTCATTTCTCAACATTCAGATCCAAGAAACAGAAGAATACAGTGAATAAATAAAAAATAAATTCCCACCTATCTGTAATTTCTCATCGACTCTTTGTTCTTCACAAACTCAAGTGATGCTTAAGCAAAGAATAATGCTTACTCCAGGACACCTGGGTGGTTCAGACGGTTAGGCAGCTAGCTGCCTTAGGCTCAGGTCATGATCCCAGATTCCTGGGACCAAGCCCCGAAAAGGGCTCCCTGCTCAGTGAGGAGCCTGTTTCTCCCTCTCCCTCTGTCTGCTGCTCCCCCTACTTATGCTCTCTCTCTCCCTGTCAAATATATAAGTAAAATCTTTAAAAAAGAATGCTAATTCCTCTATCTCTGTTTGGAAGTAACGACGGGCTAGGCATTCTCTCCTGCGGAGCAAAATGGAGAAGAAAACATTGTTGATCTCCAGTGCCGTGTATTAGGGACACAGCTAAAATTAAAACCAGAGTGTCTGGGCTCTTGATTTTGTGGGATTACAAATTGCTTTGTTGTTGGGGATATTAAAAAGTTGAAACAGGAGTCTACCTAACCGATCCCAGCCTGACTGATGAGCAGCGAGTGTGGCCTCGCCCCTTCAGGATTTGAGAGACTAACCCTGCTGTTTGATGTGAGGCATAGCCCAGAAGCCAAATGAGAGAAGGATGATTGGTACGGGGTTCACACCCACCAGGCAGCAGCATCACTTTGAAGGTTTTCAGTTGATTTTATTGTTGATGAAAATCAAATTGCCATGAAATCAGAAAGGATTTACTAAAGTAGCCATCACCAAATACAGAAGATATATTGTAAAATAGAAACTGGACATGATATTAGCACATCAAAGAGAGAAAGGCTTGCCTAGAGAATTATCACACATTTTCAAATAAAACTCCACCAAACAGCACTTTACTTTTAACATATAATCATCAGCATGTTTTAAGACTGCATTCCATAATTTCAGCCAAGCTTATTAAGAGAAATGCCAGAACACCTTTCATTACAACAATTTATTTGCAGCACGTCTATTTGTTATTTCCCTTTAAGGACAATGGAGGTAGGCAAGAAATTTGCTTTGAGGCTTTCCTGCTGTTTCCTCACTCTTATCTGGGTGTGCTCAGCTTTTGTCTCATCTTCTATAACCTCTCAAACCTTTTTTCTTGAAGATAATATGTTTGTTCCTCACTCTTTTCAAAGATAAGCCTGTAGACCACTGTTTCCTCTGTTCTCCCTCACCAATCTCTGCCATCAGCATCACTAAAAATAGCAACACTCTATCTGAAGCTACGGTAAGTTACCCCTGAAGATTGCTCAGAAGCAACTGCTAGGGGGAAAAAAAAGACGACGAAGAAGCAGCAGCCAGCAGCTGTGTGGTTATTTAGAACTGGCTGGCCATATGGTGTACGAGGGACTCAGACTTTAAAGAAATTTCTGAACCGCCAGTTAATTTCCTGAGATATTTTGAAATATTGCAAACATACTGTATATATTACTTTCTAATTTTCTCTAAGAATATCTTTATCATCACCATTTAAAAGTTAGCTTCCGTTTAAGCATTCCTGGATAGTTATAAGGTAAAATGTGAGTTCACATATCAGGTGATCTGACCAGGACAGGAGTATAATATTCAATATAAGGTAGGATTTTGCTACTGCTATTACCTTGGATATTACCACATTTCATTTTGTTTTGGTTTTTGTTTTCACTCTCTGTTCACAGAGTTATTGGCTAGGTGTAGCTAAATGAAAAGGAATGTTTCCCCCAAGCCAACCCAAACCAAAATAAGGCAAATAAGAACACTGAACTTGTTAGAATCTTACTACACCAAACCACTAGAACTGTTTTCTATACCATGCAATTTTATAATGATCTTATAACAAATATTAAAATTCCGTTCTTTTCTAAGGATGAAAAAGTCTTATTAGATTTGTAAAAATAAAATTAAATGAGAATGTCACTCTTTCCACCTTCTATTTCAATGGTTGATACTTTATTAACTCTTTTTTTTAAAGAAAGTTTTAAACAGATCAGGATGTTTAAATTGAAAGTTTTGTGAGGGCTTGACTCATGTTTAATACTTATTTTCTACATAATATTTAATCTACAGTTGAGCACATAGCAGGTGTGTAAGAAATGCTTTTGCATAGTTATTTCGTCCTGATTTAGATAACTGCCCAAATATCTCCTTTTAATCATGAAAGATCAAGCTTAGGACATATACTTTGTAGCATCTTAATAGCAGAGCCAACACAGAAAAACAATCTGTATTATTTTAATACATAACAATTACTAAAATGTGTTTTTTTCACTTATTTATTGTCTGTCTTTCCCATTGGAATGTAAATTGTAGGAGGAGAAAAATTTTTGTCATATTCATAACCATGAACTAGAACTACAGATGACACATAGTGTGACACAGCAATCAATACTTCTGCAATTAATGCATGAATATATTCCTGTGTGGCTGTATAAATACACAGTTCCACTGAAGAATCAGATAAGTTTTATTTATTTGTTAGAGGAACAAAATCACATATAAAATCTTCCTTCCGGATCAGATCATGTTGCAGAGAGGTAAAACAGCAACATAGTGATCAATAATTTACCAAGGATTTATTTTTATTTTTATTTTAATCAAATGTTTCCTAAGGTAAATTTTTGCATATCCATGTCTGTGGTTTTATTTCAGCTATGTGCCTTTGGCAGTTAAGGTCTTATTTAGATTCCATAAAATGTAGTTTATAATGCAATACATTTTATTATTATTATTATTATTAATTATTATTATATGTTTTCATTTTGTAAAGGAACAATGAAAATGCTTGAAGCATAGACAAACATGATAGATCACCCAAAAAGTAATCAATGAGAAGCTGGATTTTAAGTAACAGCTAATATCTGTAAATTAAACCTAATGGAAACTTAATAGAACTAAATTTGTTTCCGACTAGATTTTCAAATACTTATGCTGGTTCCTAACATGCTCATAGGGAAAAAGAAATCCAATGTAAAGCTCTGTGAACAGAAAGAAAAAATTCCAAATATATGGGAATAAACAATAAACACCCATTTGCTTTGAAAGATATGGAGTGCCTACACAGATGCTCTGGGTATGCAAAGCTGACTCGGATATTTCTCCGGCTAGTCGGAGTGTGCAGTTCAATGAGAGAAACAGAAAAGTTCAACAAAATATGTTGAGTGATGAGAGGATTTAGCCTATCACAGGAGTTTCAGGAAAGCCCCGTTGGGGAGATAGTGCTTGTTCTAAATCTAAAAAAGGTGTAGGGAAGAATAAAAAGATCACACAGTATGAAGTGTACAGTGTAAGACTATGAGATCTCTGTTCGGTGACATTTCCCACTATAATTTTCTTCAAGATTTCACATTAATAGAACACTGAAACAATTTCCTGAGTTAATTCCCATAGTCAGAAATAAATGTTTGAATATTTTATTTGCCATAGTAACATATCGAATCAGAAAAGCATGGCTTGGTCAAATAATACTACCTTAATACATTCACCCTTTCTCAATGAATTTTAAAAGATCCTTTATGAATAAATCTCTATAAATGGTTGTTATTTTTCCAAAACAATGAATTCTAACGCAGAGAAAATTGCTATCACTTTATAAAATGGGAAAATGATATAGTTCAGATGTGAAATACATCACTTCAAACATCAAAGTTCATATATTTCTTAGCTTATTTGTTCTTTTGGGGTCAGGTGAATTGTTTAACATCACTGAAACATTTCAGAAAATAAGTGGAATTCTCTTAGATTTGCAGATAAGTATTTGAAATTGCTTCTGGTAAGAGGATCAGAGTGAAATGAAGCATAGAGATAAAAAGAGAGAATGATACAATGGATGTGATTAGGTGACATAGTTGAAGAGAGAAAGGGGATCCAGACAGGGATTTAAAGAAAATGAGCACAGACATATAGAAACATCCTACAGAGGACACAGAAAAAGTAAGGAGATTTGGCAACAACCTACACAAAGGACTAAAGAGAATAGAGATATGAAATTACATCTTCTGGGGCGGGGGGGAAGGGTAATTGATTCTTATGAAAATAAAGGAATTGGACAAGAGTGCAACAAGGTGGTCCCAGAAGGTGAAAATCGTAGGAAACAATGGGAGAACAATGCCGATGTGCTGGTAAACATGGCCCTGAGTGTTACAGGTAACCTCCTGTACGTGTTAAATATCATATTCAAAGTTCAGTACCTTTGCTTTATCTCTCATTGATCCTTTGCCCAGGATAGACATTTTAGCACCTGTTTCTTCCTGTAGTCTCTTCAAGGAGTTTCCTCTTGGTCCAAGCAATTTCCCCACAAAATTGAACTAGGAAACAAAATCAATAGAAATCTGTTTTAAAGTAGAAAAAAGTAATAATTTGCACCAAAAATAAATGATGGGTTATGGGCTTTTCAAAATTTACCATGCAGAAGGGAGTTAGGCCTCACACACATAGACACACACAAAACTATTTCAGACCTCTAATCTAGGATCCATTTTAAAAAGGAGACCTCTTTCTAAAAGATTGCCAAAAATCAATAATATGTTGAACATATCATATATAGTACTTACATAATCAAATAAATAAATCACTTATAAGAAAGAAGTTAGGGAGAACTGTGGTTCTAAAGGATTTTCTCTCCAGATTATTGAAAGAAACAATTATGTTAGACTATGCACGTTCAAAATTACAAAAGCTAATATTTTAAAAAGATTTTTAAGATTTTATTTATTTTTTGAAAGAGAGAGAGAGAGAGAGAGCATGAGCAGGGAGAGGGGGAGAGAGAAGCAGACTCCCCAGCTGAGCAGGGAGCCCTACCTGGGGCTTGATCCCAGTGCCCCAGGATCATGACCTGAGCCAAGGCAGACGCTTAACGGACAGAGCCACCAACGTACTCCTTAAATAGATTTTTAAAATAAAATTTAATATTCATTTTGTTAAGTATTATCTGTGCCCATAACATTCTATCCCAAATTTCATGAATAGGCATAAAACAATTCAATTATTCTTCAATCTTACATTCTTTATGTTAAAGAGTTGTTCTAAAGATCAGCAAATAAAAGATGTGATCAAACATACAGAAAACTTTAAAACACTACTGATACCACATATATACAAAGCAGTTTCTCTAAATGGGAAATTCTGGGAGGTTTTTCAGTTTGTTTATTCTTCCTGAAACTGGCTAAAAACAGGTGAAATAAGGGCGGTTATGAGAGTATGTTGTCAGCTACAGAATGGAACATTACCACACCAAATGACTTGGATAATCATTCACTGATTAATTTAAAAAATACAAAGGGCTGGGGTGCCTGGGTGGCTCAGTCATTAAGCGTCCACCTTCAGCTCAAGTTGGCTCAGGTTGTGATCCCAGTGTCCTGGGATCATGGGACCAAAGCCTCCAACAGGCTCCCTGCTCAGCGGGGAGCCTGCTTCTCCCTCTCCCCCTGCCTGCCACTCCCCCTCCTTGTGTTCCCTCTCTGGCTGTCTCTCTCTCTGTGTCAAATAAATAAATAAAATCTTTTAAAAAATAAAACAAAATAAAAAATAGAAAGGGCTTAGAATGCACCAAAAGCTGTGCTGGATAAACGAAAAACAGATAAATAAAATTAAGTTACTGCCTTCTAAATCAGAGGTTTTCTATATGTTTTTAAATCTATAGTTCTGTAGTAAGAAACACACCATACTGAATGGTTAAAGAGTAACTGCTTTTCCCCTAAATCTAGGATAAATTCAAGGATGTCTGCTCTCACCACATTTATTAAATATTGTACTGAAGTGTGGATTGCTGTATCTACAGGCAAATAGATAAATGGAACAGTATAAAGTTTAGAAAGATGATACACTTACACTTGATTTTCTACAAAAGTACATAAGCAATAAAATTTGAAATGCAAATCTTTTTAGCAAATGAAGCTAGAACAATTGGATATTCATATGCAACAAACAAACAAAAACCCAAAAACAAAACAAAACATACACAAAAAAATCTCTTCTGTCCTACCTCACATTTAGGCAGGCTTTATTTTAAGATCTATCATAGATCTGAACATAAAAACTAAAATGATAAGAATTTAGTTAGAAAGCATACAAGAATGCCTTTGCAAATTTAAACTGGGAAAGATTACTTAATAGTAAGCAAACAGCACTCACTAAAACTTTTGCTGATTCAAAAAACATTCAGAAATTAAGTAGATAAGCCACAGACTGGAGAATATACTCCCCGTGCATACATCCGAAAAATGATTAGTATCTTAAAGATTTTATTTATTTATTTGACAGACAGAAACAGCCAGTGAGGGAGGGAACACAAGCAGGGGGAGTGGGAGAGGAAGAAGCAGGCTCCTAGAGGAAGAGCCTGATGTGGGGCTCGATCCCAGAATGCCGGGATCACGCCCTGAGCCAAAGGCAGATGCTTAACGACTGCGCCACCCAGGAGCCCCAGTATCTTAAATATAACACTATATGTAAACTAACTGGAATTAAAATAAAAACTTAAAAATAATGATTAGTATCTAGATCTATAAATAACTCTATCAAGTCGATAATTAAACACACACATATCAGAATTATTAAAACAAAACAAAAAAAGACCAAATGTTGACGAGGATGTGAGACTACTAGAGCAGCCACTATTAGCAGTTAAAATGATACAGCTGTCTTGGAAAGATTGACAGTTACTTATAAAGTTAAACATAGAGTTACACTATGCGCCAGAAATTCTAGTTAGGTATTTAACCAAGGGGATATAAAAGCAAAATGACTTGAACAAGAATGTCCATGATATCTTACTCACAATTACCATTAAAATAGAAATAAATCAATGCCCACCCAAGGAGAAAAAAAATCAATAAGTTTATACATAAATAGAAAGGAATTAGTCATTGATTAACACAACAGCATGGATATATCTCACAATTATGTTAAGTCAAAGAAGCCAGACCCAAACACGTGTATCATGTTAGATTCCACTGATACAAAATTCTAGAGGCCAAAATAATCTATGGTGTTAGAATTCCTAAGAGTGGTTGCCTATGGAACATAGAAGGCCAGGACTGGACTGTCTGGAAAGTGGCATGAAGGAAACATCTGGGGTGATGGAACTGTTTTCTATTTTGCTGAAAGTATAGGTACATTTTTGTCAAAACTCAAGTCTTACACTAAAACCTGTGCATTTCAGAGTGGGTTGAAAACATAGAAATATTTTAAAAATACTATCATAACGTCTTACAAAAAAATACTATTCCCAGGTAGTTGTACAAAGGAATCTCACTAGACCTTCAGGAAATACATCATTCCAATCTAGGCAGATGTTGGAGGAGTCATTGAGAAGATGGGACTACTGATTGATCCCACCACCTGGGTTTCTGCAACCAGAGGCTTTTTACTCCTCCTTTGTCCTTGGAGTTTATGTTCTGTTCACTGATCCCACAATAGGAGCCACTTCACGGACACAGCCTTGAGAAAGAGTGATGTGTTATTGAGACCATCTGGACTGTATACATGACTGAACCCTACTAAGGCCTTTACATAAACTCTTAAGATTCTGGTGGGCAGGTGCTGAGATCTACTCATTTTGCAGCCACCCAAGACAAGCCTCATCTTAACTTGCCTTGCTAATTAAACCTTTCAACTACCAATCTGGAGTGGCCTGCCTCTTTCTTTAGTCTGTTCTTGCCTTCCGTGTATGGGAGCTAGGTTTGAAATTCACCCAGGAAATTCTTGAGGTTGTGAGCTAATAGCAGACTACCTAGTGAAAGAAATGAAGAACTATCCCTCTACTCAGTTAGTAGACTAATATAACCTTGATAGTAAAAGCAAATCAGAAAAGGGAATTTATGGAGGAAAGCTACTCATGAAACAAAACCCATTTAACAAACCAGTAGCATAACCAAGATCTGTTGTACATACAAAAAATACATAATGACTGAGTTATATTTATCACAGATACATGGGTAATTTAAGATTCATAACCCCTCATTGTAATTTACCTATTAGTAATGGAGAAAAAGAGGTTAATATTTTATTTGGACAGCAAAAAAAGGTTAACATTTTATTTAAAAAGAAAAATAATTTTATAAAACTCAATTTCAATCATTATAAAACTCACATCATCTGAAAAATGAAAGAGACTTCCTTAACCTAATGGAAGCTCTATTAAAGCCCAGTAAGAATTGTATATTTAATAGTAAAATAATACCAAAAACAAGGTAAAGAGGCACATTCTTGTTTTATTCAACGTTGAAGATTTAAGCCACTGAATAAATGTTATAAATGTCAGAAAGTAAGAAACAAAATACCATTCAAGGTTTATATAATTTATATACATAAAAAGCTCAAAGTAATCTCAGAAAAATCATTAGAATCAGTAAAAGAGCTTAGCAAGGTGTTTCATACAAAATCAATATAAAAAATCAATTGTATTTTTGTACATCAGCAACATATAATTAGTAATTTAAAACAGAGAGAGAGAGACCATTTATGGCATCAGTAAAAAATAAATAAGATTTTCTAAGAATAAATTTAATTGTGTATAATCAAAACCTTTACAGAGAATATATAAAAAACATTAATATAGCTGTCAAGTGGATACAAATAGATTGAGAGACAGATTATGTTCATGGACAGGGAGTCTCGATTTCTAGTATTTTCAATTACATTTATAGGTTCTATACCGTTCTAATTAAAATCACAATAGGATTTGGATCAACTTAAAATTAGTTGTATAATTTGTATGAAAAGGTCAAAGTCCAAAAATAGCCAAAACATTCAGAAGCAAAAGAACAAGTTAAGAATCATGCCTATCACATACAAAGAGTCATTATAAAGAGTCACTATCATTAGCTATGATAGTGTGATTATGTACAGTCCTGGAACACAGATAGAAAACAGCTACAGAATCCAGATTCCAGAAACAGACTCTTAACTTATGTTAAAGTGATATATGATACAGGGGTCAGTACAGATCACTAAGGCAGAATACTGGCCCCCTAAAGATGTCCATGCCCTAATACCCAGGATCTGCAAATATGTTCTCCTCCAAAAGGGACTTTGCAACTGTGACAAAATCAGGAATCTTGAGATGAAGAGATTATCCTGGATTATCCAGGTGTGCCCTGTGTCCTTATAAATTAAAGAAGAAGCCAACAGAGTCAGAGGTTGGAGTGATGCGAGCGCTGGGTTTGAAGATGGAAGGGAGCCAGGAGCCAAAGAGTAAGGGCAGCTTCTACGAGCTGTAGGAGTCAAAGAACAGATTCTCCCTTAAAGCCTCCAGAAGGAAGGCAGCCTTACTGACACCTTAATTTTAGCCCAGGAGAACCATTTTAGACTTCTGACCTTCATAACTGTAAAATAACAAATCTGTTTTGTTTTAACCCACTAAGTTTGTGTTAACTATTACAGAAATAATAGGAATCTAATACACAAAGGAAAGAAGGGACTATCTAATACAGAGCATGACTGGCTATCCACAGTAAGAATAATGAAATTGCTTCCTACACCATAACAAAAAATAAGTAAATACAGATGGATTACAGATTTAGGAGTGAAAGGCAAAATTTTAGAATTTCTAACAGAAAAATACAGGGAAATAATGCCTAAGAGTTCTAAAACAAGACATAAAAATATGCTAACTGTAAAATAAAAGTTTGATTAAAATTAACAATATCTGCTTATTAAAATACACCACAAAGAAGTGGAAAACATAAGCCACAAAACTGAAAACTATTTGCAGTACATGTTACCAATAAAGTATAGGTTACAAAAACAAGTATAAAACAAGAAGGAAAAGATAAGCAGCTTACTAGATAAAACATAAAATCGTGAATGTTATTGAAGAAAGAATTGCAAAAGAAAAATGCATGAAAATTTCAACCTCATTAGAATTTAAACAAAACTAAGATGACAACGAGATATCATTTTATACACACTGTGATGGGAAACGAAGAAGTCAGAAACCGAACATGGGTCAGAATGTGGAGCCACAAAGACTCACACACCCTGCTTAAAGAATGTAAAGGATAGAACCATTTCGTCATCATCTTATAGATCTGTAAATGTATTTAATCAATGTCTTAGCAATTCCCTTCCTAGGTATATTCTGTAGAGAAGTCTTCACATCCAAGAATACTAAGTCTCAACGCTTGTAAGAGCAAAAATAATTGGAGAAAAGCTATCGATTCAAGAATAGTATGCTGTCAACTTAACCCCATACCAACAGTTGGCTATGTCTATGTTTCCTAGATCCCCTTCCGCATATGCTTCCTTTTGTGGATTTTGTCAATAACAGGAAGTTGCATGAGATGCAGAAGGCGAACATGAATTGGAGTCCATTACTCTTGGCAAATCATGGTTCTCAGCATGGCTGTTTTACTGACCTCTACGTGAGCTCCCTCTGCATGGATACAGGGGCCCCACAGATCTCTCCAAACTTCTGGTTCTAGGTTCCAGCAAGCTTCAGGCTCAAGTTCTCATTGCCCATGGGTGGCAATTTTCCTAAGGCGCCATCTTTCATCTTTTCCAACATAATGCTAGCTCTAAATTATAGATTGTAATATTATATAGAGAGTAGATCCTATTTTCCTCCCAGAACCATGACCGGTGCACATAATTAAGTAAACCGTGACATATTGATAGTGGAATATTTACAGGAGTGAACATAAATTGCCTGTAACTACATGAAATTTCATTATTAAATCCTAGAAATAAAATTTTGAGCGAAAAATTAAAACTCTAGGCATATGACACTATTTTTATAAAACCCAAAAAGCAAAATTAATATTGTTTTATTTATGAATAAATGCTTAAGTAGTTAATCTAATCCTCAAATAACAGGTGTAATAATAAACACGAAACTTAAGGCCTTGGTAATCTCTGGACAGTAGAGAATGTGGTCAAAGGGAAACATACAGATTGTGTCAAGTAATAGGTAATATTTGAGACTTTAACTTGGGGGTTCATGAGTATCCATTTTATTTTGTTTTAAGCTCTATGTGAAAATTAAACATATTCTTTGAATGCATTAAATATTAAATAATTTTTAAAAATCAAATAGATCAATTCCAGCTAAGTAAATTTTGACTGAATTTCTCTTTAATACTGTTACAGAACCTTCTTGCCCCTTTACTGGTAGTAGTAAAACATCAAAGAGAAAAATACCATAGCACTCAAAGTGATGTTTCCATTGGGAATGCTTATGACTGAAAGGAAGAGAGAGCATTTCACACATTCCTGGCTGAGGACAGGTTATTGACAAAATACATACATGGGCCATACTCTTGAGAAGTGTCTGTTTTTGACTCGATTATTGTGACACGTTTCCCAACACTTCTATTTCAAAACAGTAGCTTCATTTCTAACCAATGACCAATTTGAAACCAATTGTCTGAAACTGCAAGGGAGACATCGCTTTTAATTCTTTCACGAACTCTACCTTTTGAAACAGAACACATACATCCAACAGAATGAAGGTGTTATATAATCAAAGATTTAACTTAAACTGATGTAAAGTATCTTTTATGAGTAACATTAATTATATCTTATTAAGCATGAGGTCCTTTTAATGTGTTTTTAAAATGTTTAAATATACAATCTACCATTTGCTTTTGCAAACGAGTATTTATTTATCACACTTTTAAGTTTGCTTATGTTATTTTATCACTTCTCTAACACCGGCAGTTTTTGAAACCAACTATGAGGAATGGCTCAGGAAACTTGTTTCCCCCCCAGTTATTATTCGAATAAATAAAATGCCTCAATACCAGTGAACAAGTAGAGCATAATGCTTAAGAGCATGGTTCTCAAGCCAGATTACATGGATTTGTAAATTCACTAGCTATGTAAATTTGGCTACGTTACTCAACTGTCCCTTAGCTTCATTTTTCTTATCTGTAAATGGGGAGAATAAAGATAGTAATACATGTACAATAAGTGCTCAATAAATGTGGATTGTTCAAAGAAAGCAAAAACACTAATTCGAAAATATATTATTTTTACCGTACCATTATTTACAACAGCGAAGATATGGAAGCAACCCAAATGTCCACTGGGTTGCAAGCCAACAAAATAACAGACTCTTTTTTTTTTTTTTGATTTTATTTATTTATTTGACAGAGAGAGAGAGACAGCCAGAGAGAGAGGGAACACAAGCAGGGGGAGTGGGAGGAAGAAGCAGGTTCCCAGGGGAGGAGCCAGATGCGGGGCTCGNGACAGCCAGAGAGAGAGGGAACACAAGCAGGGGGAGTGGGAGAGGAAGAAGCAGGCTCCCAGGGGAGGAGCCAGATGCGGGGCTCAATCCCATAACTCCAGGATCACGCCCTGAGCCGAAGGCAGACGCTTAATGACTGAGCCACCCAGGCGCCCCACAAAATAACAGACTCTTAAATACAGAGAACAGACTGGTGGCTCCAGAGGGGAGGTGGGGAAGGATAGGTGAAATAAAGGGGATTAAGAGGGACAAACTCTCAGTTATAAAACAACTAAGTCATAAAGATGAAAAGTACAGCTTAGGGAATATAGTCAATAATATTCTAATAACCTTCTCTAGTGACAGATAGTGACTACCTTCATCATGATGAACACCAAGTAATATACGGAGTTGTTGAATCATTATGTTGTAAAACTGAAAATAATATAACATTGTATGTTAATTATAGTTCAGTTTTATAAAGCGGGTTGAGATTATTAAATTATTATTATTTTTTTCAGGAAATTGTAATAGTATCTGACACCTATAGTGAAGTTTGACTTTAGTAACCCTTATTTTTTTATTTTATATTAATACTTTTATTTTTATATTTATTATAGACATGATTGTGATTTTTATGACTATTGGCTACTATTACTTGCTACAATTAACATTTTTCAAAGGCTCACTGTGTGCTGGGCACTAAGTCCTCCACATGGATGATCTCACAGCAAGTGTGGTGGCAGGAAGAAATGATTACAAACCCTTCTCACATGGCTGCCTCTACTATAAAGGCAGGTGCCTCCATCCAAAGACTGGATAGCATTTCTGTTTGAGATTTTAAAACATAAGATGTAATCATGGAAGCTGGTACATATTTTTTATGTTGTGCTTAGTTTTTTGAAATTTATTTTAAGATAAATTCTGAAAATAGCCAATACAAATGTTGTTCTAATGAGACATTTTTTTTCTCCCTCTACTTTCATCCTGTATTCAGTCCACCTTCAAACAAAGTCAAATGACATAATCATGACAGGTGAATTATCGGTTCACTGAAAACAGTTTGTTCTAACCTTTTGCTTAAAGAAAATCTCTTTTAAACACAGAAAATAACTCAAACACTACAAAGCAATGTCTTCAATATTTAGTAACTTGGGAAACTTTAAGATTCTTAAGGCTTAACAGAGTGAACACAGCTGTGTTTCCAGTATGTTAAATATCTTCAAATAATTTGAAGGTATTTTATCCACATGTGTTTTAAGAAAATTAAATTTGTGTGTGTCAAATTCATTTATGCTAAGTCACTAAACAGTTGTTTTGCAATAAACTTTAATTCAAAAAGCCTTTTGAGCAATTTTAATCAGATTTTTAATTTTTTTCTAAAAGGAAATATTTAAATCATGTCAAGTAATATTAACTAAAAGAACACATTTCAATGGATTTGTAAAGCTACAAAACCATAATTTGTGGCAAAGCAAGTGCTTTTCATAAAACTGGGGACACTTTAAGAAAAATATTTTAGGGACTTCTTAAAAAATATTTTATTTATTTATTTATTTATTTATTTATTTATTTATTTATTTATTTATTATTTGAGAGAGGGGGAGAGAGAGAGACAAAGATAGTGAGAAAGAGAGCACAAGTGGGGAGAAGAGGGAGAAGCAGGTTCGATCTCAGGACCCTGGGATCATGACCAGAGCCTAAGGCAGACACTTAACTGACTGAGTCACCGAGGAGCCCCTAGGGACATTTTTAACGTAGTAAACCCAAAAATGGTTTAAAATCAGGTAAAAATAAACTTCAATAATATTGGGCATATGTATTTCAAGGCTTACCAATGCATCCTCTAAGTCTAGGATACCCCAGAATCTACAGTCTCCCTTTATACCCTTTCTTCTCGATTAATGTAGTTCTTCATGATTAAAAATATTCCATCAGTACTTGTATGAAATAAACCTTTTTTTTAAACATGTGGCATTTTTCTAATAAAATGTTTGTAAACTAATTCCAGCAGCCCCGTTTCTTAAATAGAACAGGCAATTCACTTAGCCTTAGCTTTCTCTTTGTGGGCATTAAGCTTACATCTGCTTTGTGATGAAAGCGCAGGGTCGATCACTAGGGCCACTTGTGAAGAATCTCTGGACTACTAGTCTCTGCTGCTGGCCTCATCTATTCTTCTTTCATATGCCACAACTGGGCTTGAGGGTCCTCAAATTCCCCCTTGTCCTCACATCTCTTTATATTTATATTTGAACACCATTTTCATCTCCATCCTATTCCTGGCGTGAGTATGAATCTCCTTCTTAATCAGTATGAATTCATAGAGCTGCTTGCTGTTCTGTGTTTGGGAATTCAATATTAAGTCATCCTTTGGTATTCTACTCTTGTGTTTGTTGCTATTAAAACAAAGTTAAACAAATTTAGGCAGACTGCACAAAGAGAGACCACAGTTGCAGATCAAAAAATATTCTTCCTGTATAAATAGACAGGAAAAGACAACACTTCAGGTACTCATCTCAGCAATCATCAAAGGACATTGGTGAGCAAGGGAACAGAGCTTTATTCAACTGCAAAAATACCAAGCTATGTTTGTAGAATTAAATAATAATATTTGGAATTTACAGAGAACTCTATCAAAGAAGACCACTTTCATTTTAACAAAATAGACAGTGATGAGTATTCAAGAAAACAGTGGTGGGGAGTGAATGTTTCAGAATTAACCATTAACTATAATATCAATATGTTGTCATAAACTAAATGTCATTCAAAAACATATTTATATAAAATCAAGGATGGAATCAATTCAGTTACTTACTAAACACATTGGTTTAGCACCTAAAACTTGCAAAATGCATGGGGGATATAAAGCGAACCAGATATAAGTACTTCTAGGAAACTTATATGGGGAAAAGGGAATGTACATAAACTGTGAAACTTTTTAAAAGAACCTGGCAAATGCCATAACAGAAGTACATTAAGTGTTACAAGAATTCAGAGGAAGAAGAAATTGTTTCCACATTGGGAAAGTTAGGAAGTTTGATGTTTTTGCTGAATCTTGAACAGGGAGGCAGCAGCTGGGCATAGAAAAAAGCAGGGACATAAGAAAGTTAAAAAAGGGAGATTGGAAAAGATGTAGTGGAGTGGAAAGAAACTAAAGATGGAGGAGCCCACTGGAAGCTGGGGCAACCTTGATAAATGATAATGGAGTGTAAAGTAAAATGGTGGTCACCAAAAATAGAAGAGGAAAGGAAGTGAAAGAGACACTGGGTGGTACCCATAATAAGACCTGGCAAATTATTCAATTGGGGGAATATGAAGAAAGGAAAGTGAATTAGTAATCAAAATATAGTCTACATCCAAAGGATTGAAAATATATTGTATAATTAATAAAACTATGGAAGACAGAAGCAAAAGTTTTAGAGGGAAATTTGTGGTATAATTTATTTCAGATGCCCTCCAAATGGAGAAAGCTAGTAGCCACATATGGACAGACACTAAGAGAGATTTATGAAAATATAGGTCTAGCAATTTTCTACATAGAAATGTTACTTAAAGCCAAGAAATTACTAAGGGAGAGAGTTAAGGAGAAAAAAAAAAAGCCCAGGAGAAAAGTCTGAGGAGCACTTATATTTAGAAGAGAAAATGAAGAAGAGGAGCAAAGGACTAGTTTACTAGTTTCTGGAGGAATACAAGAAGATGAGGAAAACAAAAGAAATCTAGATTTTTTAAAATAAATCACTTAATCACCAAATACATATCGAGTGACAATTATGCATCAAGAATCATGCTAGGGGAAGTTCAGGACTCCTTGGAAATGTGAAATTGGAGTCATTAGAAAACTCTTCCTGGGACCTAGCATTGAAACAGAGATGGGATGTATGGGGAGCTGGGGCAGGGGCAGAAGATGAGAGAGTTCTAATGGAGACTTTCCAGAAAGAAGGGCTAACATGTGAGGAAACCCCAAGAGCATGACAAGTTTGATAAACTGAAAGCAATCCCCTTTGGAGGTGTAAGAAATGCAGCTGGAAGAGAGACAGACATAGAGAAAATATTGAGGTACTTAAAACCCTGCTGAGATTTTAGTCCGAGGTAAAAGCAGTGTAAAGCATTTGAAGCATCTTAAATGGCAACAGGTGGAAGATGGGGGAAGCGAACTGTGGCATGACCAAATTTTACTCTCAAGGCATCTTGCTGACTGAGATGTGAGGACTGGAAGGAGCCAGTCAAGGGATGGAGAAATGAGGAAGTAACAATTTTAGCAGAGGCTACAGATGGAGGTAGACTAGACTTTGAGGAAACAAACGGTTCATTGGATTTGTCAATTACGAAGAATTTTGATTCTGTGCTGAAATACCCATCATTATAGTAGATTTCATCTTAGAACTTATAGAACATTTCAAAGTACAACAGTAAATGTCAACACATACATGAACCTGAAGAGTTTAAATAAGGTCTACCAAAAATATAGTCAGTAATTACTCTTGCTTGCCATGTGATCCCAAAATCCCACTGAGGAGTGCTCTCTTTAGAGGGAAATATTTGAATTTGAAGGAAGCATACATAGTTGGAGAAGAAGAATACATTTATACCAAGTATAAAAATGTGAGTCCTCTAAAATATGGTGATTTGGTATACCCTGTGCCTAATCAATATTTGTATCTGAAGTTTCCAAATAACATGGTCTAGGTTAAAAATCATCCAACATTTTACCATTTTACAGGATAGTCCATGTTTTACAGAAACAGCAAAGAAACTTGAGAATATGCTGATAAAAATGACTGGACGTGAATTTTAGTAAGATAAATAATTTAATAATTTTAAGTTTTAATAATTTTAATAATGTAAATAATTTAATATTTTAATAATGTAAATAATTTAAAAATTTTAAACACATATACAACTCACATCCCATTTGTTCTGCTATAAATAATTTTTTCTATGTTTCAGCACTTGTGTGTGTAAATCATATTCTCCTTTCACAGAAAACTAAAGAGCCTTTGGTCATATTTTAGATGTTTTTCATCCTGTGTGGAACACCCTAAAATGTTTTCTGAGCCATACTTATATAACTCTAGGGGCACCTTCTCCAAGCTCAAGTTATTTTTATTGAAAGATATTTAAATTACCATCATTAAGTGAAAAGTATCATTAACAAACAGCCCTAATCTGAATTATAACCACAGTTCAAACCCAAACACTGACTTGTTCAGCATGCACAACTGTCGGAATGAAAGTTTCTAGAGTACTATACGATGAGATTCTCATACAGTCATTTGTAGAGGTAGATGATTGTTGACTCAGTAAAATGACTTCCAGGAACATAACTTTTTTTTTTTTTTTTTTAATCAGCATCTTGGCACTTTTAGTACTTAAAAGATATCTCTTGGCTTTTCAAATAATCACTAATTAACACTGTAAGTCAGCTATATTCTCACACTTTAGAATTTAAATTTTTTTAAATAAACCACAATGGTGCTGTTGTATAGAATCCTGAATTNACTGACTTGTTCAGCATGCACAACTGTCGGAATGAAAGTTTCTAGAGTACTATACGATGAGATTCTGATACAGTCATTTGTAGAGGTAGATGATTGTTTACTCAGTAAAATGACTTCCAGGAACATAACTTTTTTTTTTTTTTTTAATCAGCATCTTGGCACTTTTAGTACTTAAAAGATATCTCTTGGCTTTTCAAATAATCACTAATTAACACTGTAAGTCAGCTATATTCTCACACTTTAGAATTTAAATTTTTTTAAATAAACCACAATGGTGCTGTTGTATAGAATCCTGAATTTCTAAAGTAAATCTTTTATTTAAATGTCACATAAGTCTCTTGCAAGCTGTGTTTACATGTCTAAAATACAGGTGTCTGTTCTTTACAGAACTTGTTCTTCTCTATGCTATGTCATGAAATCAATATATGGGCTTATGCTTGATAAGGACATAATCATTCAAGAAGTGCTCGTGGAGTATTTGCTATGTGCCAGGCGCTGTTCTAGACACTGGGGATAGAGAAGCACATGAAACAAAGTTCTTTGACCCTAGTGAGCTTACATTCAAAATATACATTTAGGGGCACCTGGCTGGCTCACTTGGTAGAGCGTGTGCATCTTGACCTCAAGGTTGTAAGTTCAAGCCCCATGTTGGGTGTGGAGACTACTTAAAAATAAAATCTTTAAAACAAATGAACAAGCATACATTTATTTCCAACTTAAAATAGCTAATTGCTTTTCTGTTTCCTAGATGCTATCTGGTTTTTTTAAGGCTCCGGCTGCTTAAAAATCAACTACTGTATTGTTTAGTATTTTCTTGCATATAATATGGATAGTCCTAATCATTCTAGAAGGATATGTCTTAATTCCCTAAGGGTAGATATTAATTCAGTAATAGAGTAAGAAGAAAGTTAATTTTTTTTTTAGGATTTTATTTTTTTATTTGACAGAGAGAGAGACAGCCAGCGAGAGAGGGAACACAAGCAGGGGGAGTGGGAGAGGAAGAAGCAGGCTCCCAGCGGAGCAGGGAGCCCGATGCGGGGCTCGATCCCAGGACCCTGAGCCAAAGGCAGACGCTTAACGACTGAGCCACCCAGGCNTAGTATTTTCTTGCATATAATATGGATAGTCCTAATCATTCTAGAAGGATATGTCTTAATTCCCTAAGGGTAGATATTAATTCAGTAATAGAGTAAGAAGAAAGTTAATTTTTTTTTAGGATTTTATTTATTTATTTGACAGAGAGAGAGACAGCCAAGCGAGAGAGGGAACACAAGCAGGGGGAGTGGGAAAGGAAGAAGCAGGCTCCCAGCGGAGCAGGGAGCCTGATGCGGGGCTCGATCCCAGGACCCTGAGCCAAAGGCAGACGCTTAACGACTGAGCCACCCAGGCGCCCCAGAAAGTTAATTTGATTAGCTCATTTAAATACCATTAATTTGATCAACATTGGTTAAAATATTGGGAGCTGTGAGCAGACTCCTCAGGTGGCTTTTCACCCGACTATAGGTAGTATTCCTATCTGTTTTTCTGAAATCCTCAACTGTGAAACGGATATGGATCTGTTAGAAAAGAAAACNCCAAAGGCAGACGCTTAACGACTGAGCCACCCAGGCACCCCAGAAAGTTAATTTGATTAGCTCATTTAAATAGCATTAATTTGATCAACATTGGTTAAAATATTGGGAGCTGTGAGCAGACTCCTCAGGTGGCTTTTCACCCGACTATAGGTAGTATTCCTATCTGTTTTTCTGAAATCCTCAACTGTGAAACGGATATGGATCTGTTAGAAAAGAAAAGAGGAAACCCAAATTTCAAGTCCTTCTTCATACCCGTTTAGTGGTATTAGAAAATATAAAAGGTACTATATATTTGAAAGGAAACAACTTATACCAGAAGCAGAAACACAATATATTAAACTCAATGATTCTTCTGCTTGAACTTGATTCTTTTAAGCCAATGGACTGTGTCCAAGCTAAAAAACAGGAAACCCAAATTTCAAGTCCTTCTTCATACCCGTTTAGTGGTATTAGAAAATATAAAAGGTACTATATATTTGAAAGGAAACAACTTATACCAGAAGCAGAAACACAATATATTAAACTCAATGATTCTTCTGCTTGAACTTGATTCTTTTAAGCCAATGGACTGTGTCCAAGCTAAAAACTCTTTTTTTTTAAGACTTTTAAAAATTTATTTCTTTGAGAGAGAGAAAGCAAGAGAGATCACAGAGGGAGAGGGAGAAGCAGACTCACCAATGACTGAGAGGAGAACCCGACACAGGGCTTGATCCCAGGACCCTGAGATCATGACCTGAGCCGAAGGCAGCTGCTTAACTGACTGAGCCACCCAGGCGCCCCTATGCTAAAGACTATCTTATTAGTCCTGCTGATAATTAAGGAGGGTGTGTGTTGTGATGAGCACTGGGTGTTATATGCAACTAATGAATCATTGAACACTACATCAAAAACTAATGATGTACTGTATGCCGGCTAATCGAACATAAAAATAAAAAATAAATTTAAAAAAATGGGAAAAAAAGAGTCCTGCTGATAAATGTGAAATTGCCATGGCTGCCCAGTCCTCATTATATGACATGCCTCCTTCAGAAAATGTCATCTATTGATTTGCATATTTTCAACATATTTATTAAGATATAATTCACATACCATAAAATTCACCCATTAAAAGTGTACAATTCATTTTTTAGTATACTCACGGTATATTTTTTAGTATATTCATATTAAGTATGTTCACAGTATAGTCACAGGAATGTGTAACCATTGTCAAAATTGAATCTTAGAATGTTGGAGTCCTCTTTAAAAGAAGCCCCATATCCATCAGAGTTACTCCCTATTACATCCCTAAAGCTAGACAACCATAAATCCACCTCTGTCTCTACAGATTTGCCTGGTCTGCACATTTCATATAAATGGGGTCATGCAATACCTAGTTTTTAGTGACTGACTTTTCTCATTTTGCATAATGTCTTAAAGTTTCAACCATGTTTTGGTTCTTTCTTTGTATCATTGAATAATATCCCATTGTATTGAGTATCATGTTAACTTTGCATTTTCCGCAGTTGCCCTCTTTCACGCTGAGAACGTTCCTTTATAATCCTAGTTTGGTGGGTGGTTGTTTTTTGTTTTTTTGAATCCGGAAAGAGTGTTGGATTCTGTCAAATGCTTTTTCTGCATCTGTTGAGATGATCATATGGTTTTGTCCTTTAATAATTTCGATAATGTATTACAAGATCTACAGATGTTAAACCAAGTTGGATTCTTAGGATTAGTCCCACTTTTTCAGAGTGTACAATCCTTTCCATATTTTGCTGCATTTGGTCTGTAGTATTTCACTGAAGATTTTCTGCATCTAGAAAATACCAGATTTTTTTTCTTTTGCTGCTTTTGTCTGGAATAGACAGAATGATGGCTTTATAAAATGGTTGGGAAGTGTTCCCTCTTTTTCTAATCTTTCGAAAAGCTTAGGAAAATTGAAATTAATTTTTTTGAATGCTTAGTAGAATTCACCAGTGAAGAATGTGAACCTGGGATACTGTTTGTGAGAAGTTTTTAATTACTAATGTTAATCTGTACTTGCCATAGTTTTACTCAGATTTTCTATTTCTTCTTGAGTCCTTGTTGATGATTTGCATCTTTTTAACAACTTGTCCATTTCATCCAAGCTACTTAATTTGTGAGCATATAGCTGTTTATAATATTCCTTCATGATCTTTTTTACTACTCTAAAGTAGGTAGTGATGTCTTCACTTTCTTTCCTGATTTTAATAGCTTTGACTGCTCTTTTTTTCCCCTCCCTTGGCCAGTCAAGCTAATTGCCAATTTTGCCAATCTTTATAAAAAAACAATTTCTTATTCTGGTGATTTTCTTTATTGTTTTTTCTTTTATTCTCTATTTCCCTTATTTCTGCTCTAATCTTTATGATTCCCTGCCTTTTGCTTGTTTTGGTTTTAGTTTAGGTGTTTTTTTTTTTCTAGTTTGAGGTGAAAGGTTATTTTATTGATTTGCATCTTTCTTCCCTTTTAATATAGGCATTTATTGTGATAGCAGAAGGGTTCTTCTTGGCTGTGTCTTTCCCTGTCTCCCTCAAATGTCTGGTTGCTGTGCCTTCTGGTTATTATCATACAGCTCTCAGCCTCCTCTTAATTGTTCTCCACCAAGTTCCCCACTGTTCATCAACACTCTTAGGCATATCCTTCTGCACTTTCTGTCCCAGATTATATCTGTCCTCANCTAGTTTGAGGTGAAAGGTTATTTTATTGATTTGCATCTTTCTTCCCTTTTAATATAGGCATTTATTGTGATAGCAGAAGGGTTCTTCTTGGCTGTGTCTTTCCCTGTCTCCCTCAAATGTCTGGTTGCTGTGCCTTCTGGTTATTATCATACAGCTCTCAGCCTCCTCTTAATTGTTCTCCACCAAGTTCCCCACTGTTCATCAACACTCTTAGGCATATCCTTCTGCACTTTCTGTCCCAGATTATATCTGTCCTCAC
>NC_048236.1:16034046-16046529 GCF_002007445.2 Ailuropoda melanoleuca
ATATATTCATAATATATTATTATAAGTATACAAATATTTATAAATATTTACATTTTATGATGATGTTAATGACTTACGGTTCATCTGAATATATATCTAGATCTCAACTTTTTTTGGCACAGGATTGGGGTTTCAATTTCCTATAGGTGTTTTTTTCCTCCACCGTAACTCCTGTAAGGGTTAAAATCTTTCTTGCCTGGTTGGCATGATTTTTCTGATCCCGTTTTCCTAGTGGATAACTCTTCTTGTCCCAGGCTTTATGCAGTGAACACAACGATTAGCACCACAAGCATATTAAGATAGACTTGATTAAGGTAACCTGTCGTCCTTCTGTAGGTAGTAGAGCCCCTGAGTTCAGTTTCTGGACCCAAAAGACAATATACATGTTCTGATTTCCATGTAACACCATGCCAGTGGCCTCACAATAATTAATGTCTCTGTTTTCAGAGCAATAAGGGATTTTTTTCTTTATTTTTGGTCAATTTTGTATATGGATTTTTTTGTCGTTATTGTTATACTTTCTCATTTCTATATGTAGTCCATGTGTGCATGGTTCTTGTCCAAAATCTCAGTATTTTTTATTAATGAAATTAATCTAGAATATCTATGTTTATCTAAACCCCCCATATATTTGTTAGTCCTCATGTACTACAAACCAAATTTTTGGTTAAATAAGTTTCTTTATCTGCTAAAAAACTATATTGAATTAAATTACACAGATATATATTGTGTTCTTACTATACACANATATATTTGTTAGTCCTCATGTACTACAAACCAAATTTTTGGTTAAATGAGTTTCTTTATCTGCTAAAAAACTATATTGAATTAAATTACACAGATATATATTGTGTTCTTACTATACACATATCACTGACAAACATGCTATTCAAGATTCCAAAAGGCAGAACTAGTCTAATCTCAACATATCTATGATCCCATACAGTAATAGGATTAAGGTATAATTAATACAACACACATTATGATAAGGAATAACAAGGGTTGTGTGAAGATGAAGAGATGTTTCCAGATGGTTAGGTTGGGAGTTAAGTAAATGTTCATGAAAGGTTCTAGGAAGTCTAGGTATAGGAAATGAATCACTAATTTGTATTAAAAGATCAATAGGCTGTGTTGGTTGTGATGAAGTGTGGGGAAAGGGTTTTATTCTAGGTGTTAACTTGAAGTCCTTTCGGTAGAGAATTAGTTTGGGGGTCATTCAATTAAAGGATTCAGATGCTTTAGGTTAAAGGATCTTGACATAATTCTGTAAATAACAGGAACTTACGGGTGTACGCTTAGGTAGTAAGTCTATTATGTTCAGTATCGCATCTCCAGGGCCTACAAGGTTACTAAAATAGAGCAGGTGTTCAACAGCATTTGCTGAGTGAAGAAATAAATAAATAAGCAAATGAAGATTCATGTCAAGTTCTTCCAGAACATCTAGTATCAGTTATAGAATTTATTACTAAAGGAAGTATTTTTGGTTTTGAAAAAAAAGTGTTATATTTGACAAAATTTAATTTCTTGAAGGGCAAGTATATCCTTTCATTCTATTAGCGCACACCACACAGCAAGAAGTCCAGCTGCAGGTTAAGATCTTATGTATGATCTTTGAGGCCTGACCATGGGCAAGTACCAGGCTTCACCTGGCAGGCTTCATGTGGAGAAGCTGCCATTCCCACATCGGAGCTGGTGCACAGCTACTAAATCACAGTTCATTGGAAGGAGCTTCAGTTACAGCCTGAGGCCCACCAGTCAAGCTCCTACGCACACTTGCATTTCTAATCCCAGGTACCTCTCTGAAAAGCTACTTATCTGGGGTCTTGAATGAGGCCATTTTTCCCAGTTCTGAATTAGTAATTTCCACTTCTAGCTCTTCTCCATCTTCCTCCCCCCTGCCCAGGCCTCCATGTCCACAAAATCAAGAGTCTACGGTTGGGGCTCCTTCGTGTGGACACAACTCCACCCATCTGTGTTGCATTCACTTAACCTTCACCCAGTGCCATNAATCAAGAGTCTACGGTTGGGGCTCCTTCGTGTGGACACAACTCCACCCATCTGTGTTGCATTCACTTAACCTTCACCCAGTGCCATTCTGTGGAGAAAAATGACTGGCATAATTTTTGGTCCCTTGATTGGATTGTCATAATAAGTGAACAAAAACATAAATGTTACCATCAGTCTGACTTACTGTCCTAATGAACCACCTTGACACATGGCAGCTCAACACATAATAGGTACTCTATTAATTAACTGATGGAAGGAATGCATTGATGAATGAATAAGTGATGATCTAGTGAGAGAAAGGTCATAAGGCAATATGAGCTTGGCGCACAAATGGAGTACATAAGAAATGTACATCAGCAGGCACAGTGTCTCCATGATTAAAAAATTAAGAAATACAACATTTATCTTTCTAAATATCTGAAGCATAAGGAAAAATACATCTTACTACACATTTGAAGATGCCTCTGTAACATAATTACAAGGCATTTTTGGTTGTCTTCAGCAAAGTGACTTGATAAATGCTTCTAAGAATATTTGCATGACACCTTTTTGCAAAATCACCTAAAGTAGTCTTCAGCAGTTTTCTAATTCATTAAGACCACATAACACCTTGGGATATTTTATGAACATAATACAGCCTAAATGAGAATTCCAAGTGATAGACAGATTTAGAATCCTACGACCAATATCATAAAATATACAAGTATTAAACAATAATATAAAATAAGCTTTTGGGGGAGTGTGTGTTGTGTCCTATATTTTATTGAGGTTCTTAACATATTTATCAGAGGTGCATAGATATATCAGAGATTTAAAACATACTTATGTTATCATTTATGTAAAGCAGTTTTGATTATTTAAGTTATCAAGTTTTAAAATCTTCAAATATGGCTTCATCTCTAGGTACCTGCAGAAGTTTTAACAATTTTCCCCAAAATAAAGATGAAACCGCTGATGATTTGACTTTTAAAAGCAAAGCATTTTAATTTATAACTTACTCTTTATCAGAAGAAGGGAAATAGGACAACTTCTTTGTGATTATTTATACCATGGAAGTCATGACAGGAATTGAAAGAAAAATCTACTAAATTCATGAAAGTGTGCATGAAATGTAATAATTGTTCTATACCTAAGATCTAATATTCTGAAGAAAATTACACCACAGAAAGTACACTTAATGTACTTTAGCTTCTACTTCCGTGGTGTTAAAAGGTTTTAAAGTGCTTTGATGCAAAATGGCAAATGACATACTTTAGAGGAAATCAATATTTTTTGCATTTGCTACTAAAAGGGAACATTTTTGTATGTCATTGTTGGGAGACTTGCTCATAGAGAAGAAGTCAGCTATATTTCTTCTCAAAATCTTTATCATTAATATCTTACTTCTCCACAAGCAAACTTCATTCCCCCACTGACTTGCAAAAGGATGATAATCATTGTGGCAAAGTCTACTGTTAAATTCTGTGCAGCATATTTAAAAACAATTGCTTTAAATCATGAACTAAGCACAGACAATAATTCACCATGATCCATAAACGTCTGTCCACTGTGAATAAAGTAGGTCTTGTATTTCTCTGTATGAGGATATACATTTCACCATGTTTTTTAGTATGCTATTTGTTTTAGTTTCACATTTTAAATAAAAAGTGATCTTTCTATGAATTTGATATCCTATTCTTTACAGACTAACATATTAACCGTTCTTATAAAATATGACCGTTAAAAAGGTATGGCTTTATTTAAATTAATAATCACCAGAATACAAGTTAGAAATCCTATGGGCAGCTACTATATATCTAGGCTTTTTGTACAGCCTGGACTCATGTATTAGCATTTATCAAGATTTCAGAAATTTTAAATTGTCTATTTGTCCTTGCAGAAAATTCTAAAAATCTAATGCTGCATGCATAAATTTAGAAAAATAGCTACAATAGTTGAGGATCCTTTCAATTTGACGCGTATTAATTGTACTCCTAATGTTTATACTAAGATGGACGAGATGGACGGAAGTAAGACAGACATCTTCCCAAGTCTGCACATAACTAAAACCCGAGTCTCAAGAAGATGTATTCATTGATATGTTTAAAACTCCTTTAATTTTACAAAGGGCACTTTTACAAATAAAATCATACAATAAAATGGTGTACCAAACGCTACAAAATAGTTTAAAAATTAGTGCCTACAGATGTGCCAAGCACAGAGATACCAAAAGGTTTCTGAGATACCACATTTGACTATGAGTTTTCTTATGGCCAAAGCTAATTGAAAGATGATGTTAAAATCTCTAACAGTCCTAATATAAAAAAGCATATATTTATAAATAAATACAGATTTACATGTACTTATAAAATATATAAAAACATGTGAAATTAACTTTTTATGGCACTACACATAGATTCTCAAGTCCATGCAGCAATACATTCAGAGACATGTTTTATAAAGCAGTCGATCATAGCATTCCTTGAGGAAAGCCAAAAACATGTTAATCAATACTTATCGAATGTTTGTGATGTGCTGAAAACCATGCTAAATGTCTTATATCCATTATCTTATTTCATTCTTAAGCCAAACATATGATATACCCAAACTTTGATGGAATAACACCAAAGAATATTTCAAGGGCAGTTATTATTTAGGCACAAGGATTTAAGAAAATAGTCTCTATAACTATGGGGATTAATTAAGAGATAACCTATATATTTTTACAGATGTTTAAATGAGCCAAAATGTAGCATCATAAATATTGTTTTCCTCAACTAGTATGTGATAAAACTCAAGCAGTGACCTCATGTTTATGGTTATATTTTACGACAACAAACTGGACTGAAATGTTGTGTATTAACTATTGCTCTGGGTAGTCTCCATTTGTCCATTCAGATCCCCTGACTATTTCTCTTTGTTCTGGTCCGTGCCCCTGAGTTTCTCTGTGTAAATCTGTGGAACCTGATGTCTCCATGCTCTTTCCCTTTGGCTTCCAGTTGGATTTGGCCAATGAGAGACAACTGAAATAACTGGAAAACAGGGCAGAGAAACCAGAGTGGTTATTTTCCAGTCTCCTTCGTTGTTGTGTATTAGTTTGGCACTATGTTCCGCTGTCATAGGACAGAGCTTTTGTCTGGCAGCCGTCTTCTACAGCTGAAAGTCTCTCCCTCTCCCCTTGGTCTTTTAGGCTCAGGAGTAGTAAGGCTCCTCACTATTCCTATCCCTGGACATCTCATTGTTCCTTGTTAGTTTCCCTTAACACTGACCATAGTTTGTAAATATTCTCCTCCAGAAACATCTGTTAATCATTACACCTTTGATTGTGCTCTTTTTCCTTTTGAGACTCTGACCAATACAGTCATGAAGACCAAATATAAAGGTGATGTATTTTTTAAACGTATGCCTAAACAAAGCTTTTACCTAATAGCTAGCCATGTCACATTTACCTGGAGGTGTACTGAGGAATGAAAAAGGAATGTAAAAATAGAGTTCCCTGATGCTGAAGAAGAACTTAGTTGGGAAGATCTGGAAAAGCTTCTAGAGAAAAGTAAGGCTTCATCTTTGAAGAATAAAGAGGATTAAAATGTTTTCTTAATATAAAATGGCCAAGAAGATTTTTCTTGTGTATTGAAGTTGTATCTAAACAGCGAATTTGAAAATGTTGAAAAATATGCTGTAAAAGAGAAATTTGGGGGAACAATAATTTACTGAAGTGTCTAAATGGAACTGTATAAAACTAGAACTGAGTATCACAGAAGAATGAAATAAAGTGCTCTGTTAAAGCAGATGTAGCAAGGGAGGGACCTTCCAGAATCAGTTAAATGTATCTAATGGTAAAGCTTTTCAAGAAGTTATTCAATTCTAAATTATCTTTATATAAATATCTTTATATAAATATCTTCATTACTAATAGTGTAAAACTATACAATTAAATTGTTCCTTTGTCTTCATTTATCTCTTATTTGTAGCTACTATCAGGTTTTTTATTGCTAAAATTTATATGTTTATAAATTTTTACACACTTTTTAGGGAAAAATTTAAAAAATCATATGCATTTAAAGTTAATTTTCCAGGGCGCCTGGGTGGCACAGCAGTTAAGCGTCTGCCTTCAGCTCAGGGCGTGATCCCAGCGTTATGGGATCGNATATCTCTTATTTGTAGCTACTATCAGGTGTTTTATTGCTAAAATTTAGATGTTTATAAATTTTTACACACTTTTTAGGGAAAAATTTAAAAAATCATATGCATTTAAAGTTACTTTTCCGGGGCGCCTGGGTGGCACAGCGGTTAAGCGTCTCAGCTCAGGGCGTGATCCCAGCGTTATGGGATCGAGTCCCACATCAGGCTCCTCTGCTAGGAGCCTGCTTCTTCCTCTCCCACTCCCCCTGCTTGTGTTCCCTCTCTCGTTGGCTGTCTCTCTCTCTGTCAAATAAATAAATAAATAAAATCTTTAAAAAATAATAATAATAATAAAGTTACTTTTCCCCCCTTTTATCTATATAGAATCAGATTTAAGTATCTAATATAACCAAAATATCAAGGATAAATAGAAATGCTATTGCTATTATTGGAAATAATTCAAGAAATTAAATTTCAAAACTGCAATAAATCAAGAACACCAGAGGGTATTCGTCTGATAGTTTAAAATGAAAAAAAAAATAGTTTTACAGCCAATGGGAATTGATAATTTACCATTCAAGCAGCTACTTTGGGAGGTACTTGAGTCAAAGTTGGGCTCATCCNGCTATTGCTATTATGGGAAATAATTCAAGAAATTAAATTTCAAAACTGCAATAAATCAAGAACACCAGAGGGTATTCGTCTGATAGTTTAAAATGAAAAAAAAAATAGTTTTACAGCCAATGGGAATTGATAATTTACCATTCAAGCAGCTACTTTGGGAGGTACTTGAGTCAAAGTTGGGCTCATCCCTTAAGAAGCAGCTAATGGAATTCCAGAACTAGAGCTGGATTCTGGTCCAGTCTGACTTTTTTCTTTAAGAAAAACTACTAGACAAATTATTAAAGATTATTGAAAGCAGTTTTCTGACAAGTAATAGGGCCCAAAACAACCCTTAGTTTATTGAAGAAGGTAAGACACAATACTAGTGTGTATTCTAGAAATATTGCTAGGGAGATTTTGCATATTTAGTAATATAAGGTATGCTTTGTCCTGGTCTGGGTTGAGAAAAAGGGAATTTAAAGGATAAACGTTAAGAATGTCTAGTGAATTTATTCTATGTTGGACTTCTCCCTTTGGGGGAACTATTTCATATTCTTTCATTACCACATCTACCTTTGCGCATTTAACTTGTACAGGGACAGACACATGACCTAACCCATGTAAGTCATTGCCCTTCTTTGCAATTAAAAAAAAAAAAAAACTGGACAAGAACGTATATCCTCTGGAATGAACTCCAAATCGGAAACTCAGAGCTAAGAGCAGCCATTATTCCTGCCATGTACACGAAGTAGATGTATATAGGAGAGAATAGAGCTAAAACCTAGAGAAAAACAGGGAGGAGATCAACAGTGTTCTCATGCTGTTTAAGTCTTGTCTACTAGTTGTCCTGAGCCCAGCTTGATCCTAAAATTTGAATGTTCAATCCTTCCCTCAAGCATTTGAGATACCCCTTAAATCCTCCTTTTAAATTTCCCTATGATTAAGCTAGTACAGGTTGAATTTCTGTCATTTGTAATCAAAAGAATCCTGAAAATGTAGATTCAGTGGTAAACTACTTATTATATAAAGGCTTGTATTTTATAGGCTTGTGATAGGCTGCACAAAAGTACCTAATCACATCAGTTGTTTGCCAAATTTAATATTATCTTATTGGAAACAATTAAGAAGATAAAAATGGATATCATCAAGAAAGATGTGGAAATACTAAATGTAACCATGGACCAAATTCCACTGTGAATAGAACATATTCCTAATTTTCATATGTTAGAAAAGGTTATAAACCAAATATTTTGTTATTCCTTCCTTGTACTCCTTCAATTAGTATAGATTTCTATGTGCTCATATAGTCCTATCAGGTGCAAATCTAAAGAGATATAAGAAAATGGGAATTGCAAAGGCTTCTTATCTAACTCTGGTATCTATCTGCATAATGTCTGGCTGACGGAGATGATTTAATGTCTGCCCCTGCTCACCTTCGTGGATTGGCTTTTAGCTGCTGAAGAACAAGAGACCACCTACAAAAGCCAAAGAGATATTTGGGGTTTCAACATTATCCAACGATGCTGGAGAGCTCTGGTGATAAAGGTCCAGTTGATGCAGACATTTTTCCTATTTCTTGGTGGAATAAAGCAGAGCTTCCATGCAGGGTTCGGTAAAGAGAAAAGGTCATGATACTTTGCTATATGTACCCAGAAGTGAGAACTTTGTGGAGATCAGCAGTTTCCCAGAGGAACAATAGATAGCCAGGAGAATATGCAGATATGAACTCAGATTCCACTTCTGAAAATATGAAAGATGTTTATGTAGATATCTCGAAGGCATGATTAAAATGACAAAAAGTAGAAGTAATAATATGCGCTTAAAGGTTTCTCTGGAATCAACACAATTATTCTGAACTAATAACAAAGATTAAAGAAAAAAATACATGAAATTATTCATGTTGCATCATTAAAGATGAAAAATGTGTTTTCTGTAAATAGTCTTAATGAAGTATTGTGTGGATTTATAATAATGGTTTCTCACATTTCTCAAAATATGCTTTAGCTGAGAAAAGCTCTCCCATTAAATAGTTCATTAAACTTATTTCACCCATTACAGAAACATGATTTTCATGACAAATTAAATTACAACTATTTTCCTTTTCCTTCAAGAAGGATACATGATTCAGTGAATTCTGAATTCTTACATCACATGTAAATTAACACTAGCGCCTATAAAAATCATTACAACAAATCACTTAAGTACATACAAGTGAACCTCAAACATCTAACAATGAAACAGTATCATAAAGTTATCTGCATATTATTTTCTAGAAATTAAAATTTAGATGCTACTCTATACTTTAGAATTCTAAAGAAGTGCTCTTCAGTACCCACTCATTCTGATATTAAGGACCTGTTATGTTTGATATATCAGAATATTAAGGCACTCAAGAAATAATCATATTATTTATCTGAGATACAAAAGGTTATGAGGCTTGCCAGGTGAAACTGTGTTAGCCAGATAAGATAGAGTTCCGAATTAAGGCAATGAATAATGTAGGTGGGAAAAAAAGCAAAATTCAATGTATGGACCAGGAAGACTCTGTAGAATAAGAGTATAAAAACCATAGGAAAGGCGGCTGAGGAGCAGCGAAGTATGCCTTTTTATTTAATGCACAATTAAAAGTACTGAATATACATACAGAAGTAAAGAATTTAATGTGATAAGTGAAATAAACCTTTGTATTAAATACAAACAAGGTGTTGTGGAGGAACCAAGTCCACAGAACTTAGTTCTTAGGAAACTAGGGGAGATACTAGGGGATGTATTTTCAGTAGCATGATGAGAGGTAAAGGCCTCATGACAGCGTTGAGAAGCAAACAGAAAATGAAGTGTAGGTTAGAACTAGGGTTAGGGTTAATGGTAGGGTGGCATGGTCATGGAATGTTATTATACATTGAAAATGCATGCAAGGGGGGTGTATTGAAAAGGAAGAATGATAAGAACTTTAAAAATGAATTAGCTTGAATAAAGTTAGTGTTAGAAATAAGGAAAAAGATAATACTGATACAATCCATTTTCCTTGAGAATTTGTGAAAAATATGATCTGCTAATAGCTGAGAGGAGTGGTTAGAGGGCTTCTGAAGACGGGTGGTGATTTAGGATTTGCTGTGGAAAATCCGAATAAGTGCTAAGTAAAGATAAATAAAAGAATTGCCAATGCACATTAAAAACTCAATCCTTAATGTTTGAAAGAGTTTGGAAATTATGTGTCTAACTGTGCCTATCAACTCTCAATTTTCAGTGATGCTTGATATATATATATATATATATATAGACAGGAACTGTTTAGAAAAAAAAGGGGGGACTAGGGAAATGACAGCACTATTGGTTATTTCCAAATGATTGATTAATCCTAGGATTCTGACTACATAGGAAAGGATTTAGAAGCATGAGCAATAGAAAAGAGTGGAGGGACTTGAAGATTGGTGCAGCTAAGAAAATATTTAATAGAGTCAAACAGTAGGAGATCTAAAGTTATAGAGAATGCGTGGGAGAAAATTGAGAAATTTGGGTTTCTGATATAATAGAACAGAGAATTTTTGGAAGGTAGAGGAAGTGGTGGTGGCATTGAAATCTTGAATGTTCTGACAAATACAAAGTAGGCAACTAAACAGCAAATCCAAAACCACTAGGAAACATTCATACAAAACTAGGTGACAACAGGATTCTCCAAGAACCACAAAACATAAATGTTGGCAACCTGCATCTGTGTCAGCACATTGTTCACATGAAGAGGAGAAAAGCAATGGGGGTATGTGACAAATCTGAAAATAGGAGAACCCCAAAATAGTCAAATGGTATTCACTGGAAAACATAGCAGGCCAATTTGAGATCAACCACTGAAAATGAGAGTATTCAGCCATCAAAAACAAACAAACAAACAAACAAAAAAACCAAAAAACAAACAAAAAAAATAAGAAATCTTGTCATTTGCAATGATGTGGGTGGAACTAGAGGGTGTTATGCTAAGCGAAATAACTCAGAGAAAGACAATTATCATATGATCTCACTTATATGTAGAATTTAAGAAACAAAACAGAGGATCATAGGGGAAGAGAGGAAAAAATAAAACAAGATGCAACCAGAGAGGGAGGTAAACCATAAGAGACTCTTAACCATAGGAAACAAAGTGAGGGTTGATGGAGGGGTTTGGGGTGGGAGATGGGGTAACTGTGTGATGGACATTAAGAAGGGCATGTGAAATAATGAGCACTGGGTGTTATATGCAACTGATGAATCACTGCCTTCTATCTCTGAAACTAACAATACATTATATATTAATTAATTGAATTTAAATTAAAAAATAAGAGATAATAATATATATTATATAATAGATATATAATAGATAATAGGTAATAATAAATGATAATATTTTTAAATATTAAAAAAATAATAAAGAAAATGAGAGTATCTTTCTAATCTAATAGCTAGTGGGTACAGAGCATTCACTGTAAGTTCTGAATAGTAGTGCCCTCTCAAAATTGAAAATCCTTTCAGGGCAGCCTATCACACCAAGGAAGAATTACCAAGAGTGGAATCAAAATTAGAACAGAAAAGTGACAATATAAACAAAGAAAGGAAGGTAAAAATAAGAGCAAGAGAAGGTTTAAAAGCCAGGAAATCACAAAAGCAATATACCAAATAGTTTTACTTGATAAAAAAGCAAAATAGAGAACTATGTGAATTTAGAAACCCCACATGAACCATGCCTCCTTCTAAAAGTCCAGAAACATATGAATTTACATATGAATGAGCATCAGAAAAGGATCAAAGTCAAATTTTAGGCTGTTACTATAACTCAGAACACAGACCATAGAAGGTTCCTACAAACAATAAAAGCATGCCAGAAATATATGGCAACAAAACATACCAAAATTGCATTTTGCTATTTCAAATAACCTTAAAGACATTAATAAAATTACATTAGGAGTAAAAATAAATCAGAATTAGGAAATTCAAAAATAAAATTTTTTAAATTAAAGAAAAAATCAGAAATAAAAGAAAAATTGTTTCATAAATTTAGAGTGATTTGGAAAGAAAAAAAGTCAAATTAGTACAGTAGATAATGCCTTAAGAAAAATAGAAGAAAAAGAAAATGTTTAAAGTAGGTCAGAAATAAATGAAAAAATGGATGAAATAAAGTTTAATAGAAAGTGAGAAGCACTGAAGATATGTAAAGAAAATCCAAATGGAATAATAGGGTTCCCAGAAGAAAAAAGCAAAAAGCAACATAACAGAATAAATATTAAAAATCATAATTCTAGAAAAATGTTCTGAATTTAAAAAGAAGCTACTACATACTGAATGCACATACCATGTACAGGAAAATACTGACACCAAATAATCAACATTAAAAATATGTCTAATAAACTTACAGGACTTCAAATTAAAAGTCCTTTGGACATCTATTCAAGTGATTTATAAGGGGAAAAATGAGATTATCACCAGGCTTTTCAACAACAACACTTTATACCAGGGGGAAAAAATGCAGCAACATGTTCAAGATACTCAAGAAAACCTGAGCCAGGGATTTCATATCTACCAGGATTTTCAAGCATAAAAAGGCCATAATCAAACTCTTCTCGACACGTAAGAACTCAACACCTGAGCACTTGCTGAAGAATCCCACGAAGTAGTTTGGGATAACCAAAGTAAGTAATGAGTCCTTGACATTGGAATTGTTAGTGAGGATTAAACACATAGTTACATGCAGACCTTGAGCTCCTAAGAGTTAAAGGTAAAAAGTACACTGTAGAACAGTTGTGT
>NC_048236.1:16047025-16090582 GCF_002007445.2 Ailuropoda melanoleuca
AAAAAAGTTAAGTAAAAACCCCATAGTCCTCAATTCGAGAGTATCAGTAAGAACTCATGAGATGCTTACACCTCAGTATTTTGCACCCTTTCTTATGTCCAGTGCTTGTTTACTGAAAAGTCCCCAAAACAATGACCAACATACGGGTACACCTAGCACAAAGACTGCGGTCTTGTATACCACCTTCCACTACAATAAATCAGAGCTTATTGGACAAAAAGCATACCGGGGGTGGAAAAACCAACAAGATACCTGGAATTGTGGCCATAGCAGATAATGAAAAATTTATCAAAGACTACTATACTAAAATGATGTCAGAAGAACGCAGAAATCAATTTAAAACTGAACAAAACTCCCAGTGGCCTAAGATGGAATAATTTGAGCTCCAAAAAGGGTGAAAATTAAAATTATAAGACATTGAAACTTCTCAAATATATTTTAATCCCAGTTCATAAATACACTTTAAAGAAAATGGATTTGCCAACTTTGATATGATAGGGAGTCAATTCATTATCTTGAAACAGGTATGCAAAGTAAAAGAATCATGCATTTATTCTGCCAAATAGTAGATAAGTACAAGCATTTATTTATAATGTTATTCCAGCTAATAAATAAGCAATGAAAGATTTCACAAATTACCAATTTGCATCTCCCAATGAGTTAACGGATTCAGGCACTGGGCATCAACAACTGCAGACATCGTAAAAACAGACTGTACAGTAGGTATCGTCTTGCCAAAAGGCTTAGACCTAAGTCTGATAAAGTTTCTGGGTCTAGCTTCCAATGTGTAAAAATAAGGGGGTTAGAGGAACATGTTAGCCTATACCAGAAGCATTCAAGNACTCCCACAATGTAGGTGCAGTGTAACTATTAAAGATAACGTGGGGAAAAGGAAAGAGCATATGATATTTATTTATTTATTTATTTACTCACTTACTGTTTGCAATGATCATANGAGCTCCAAAAAGGGTGAAAATTAAAATTATAAGACATTGAAACTTCTCAAATATATTTTAATCCCAGTTCATAAATACACTTTAAAGAAAATGGATTTGCCAACTTTGATATGATAGGGAGTCAATTCATTATCTTGAAACAGGTATGCAAAGTAAAAGAATCATGCATTTATTCTGCCAAATAGTAGATAAGTACAAGCATTTATTTATAATGTTATTCCAGCTAATAAATAAGCAATGAAAGATTTCACAAATTACCAATTTGCATCTCCCAATGAGTTAACGGATTCAGGCACTGGGCATCAACAACTGCAGACATCGTAAAAACAGACTGTACAGTAGGTATCGTCTTGCCAAAAGGCTTAGACCTAAGTCTGATAAAGTTTCTGGGTCTAGCTTCCAATGTGTAAAAATAAGGGGGTTAGAGGAACANGGAGAGGCCACGCTCAGCATCTAGAGACCACCTGCAGTTTCTAGAAGCCATCAGAAATCCTTGCCATGTGACTTCCTCAACATGGTCACTTAAGTATTTTATCAAACCAATAAGAATCTCTACAGTAAGTCTTCTCACAAGACGGAATTTTATGTTACATAATATAATCACAGAAGTGACATCTCATCACCTTTGCCATACTCTGTTGATTGGAAACAAGTCTTGTGGTTAAGAAATAGGGATTATTACAGGATGAAAAACAGAAGGTGGGATCACTTGGGGTCATATTAAAGTCTTTCTACCACAAGGGATTCTCCTGGAGAACTGGTGTTTGTGGTATGGATGTTATATAGATATAACATAAAAAAGTTAAGTAAAAACCCCATAGTCCTCAATTCGAGAGTATCAGTAAGAACTCATGAGATGCTTACACCTCAGTATTTTGCACCCTTTCTTATGTCCAGTGCTTGTTTACTGAAAAGTCCCCAAAACAATGACCAACATACGGGTACACCTAGCACAAAGACTGCGGTCTTGTATACCACCTTCCACTACAATAAATCAGAGCTTATTGGACAAAAAGCATACCGGGGGTGGAAAAACCAACAAGATACCTGGAATTGTGGCCATAGCAGATAATGAAAAATTTATCAAAGACTACTATACTAAAATGATGTCAGAAGAACGCAGAAATCAATTTAAAACTGAACAAAACTCCCAGTGGCCTAAGATGGAATAATTTGAGCTCCAAAAAGGGTGAAAATTAAAATTATAAGACATTGAAACTTCTCAAATATATTTTAATCCCAGTTCATAAATACACTTTAAAGAAAATGGATTTGCCAACTTTGATATGATAGGGAGTCAATTCATTATCTTGAAACAGGTATGTAAAGTAAAAGAATCATGCATTTATTCTGCCAAATAGTAGATAAGTACAAGCATTTATTTATAATGTTATTCCAGCTAATAAATAAGCAATGAAAGATTTCACAAATTACCAATTTGCATCTCCCAATGAGTTAACGGATTCAGGCACTGGGCATCAACAACTGCAGACATCGTAAAAACAGACTGTACAGTAGGTATCGTCTTGCCAAAAGGCTTAGACCTAAGTCTGATAAAGTTTCTGGGTCTAGCTTCCAATGTGTAAAAATAAGGGGGTTAGAGGAACATGTTAGCCTATACCAGAAGCATTCAAGGAATAAAATTAGGCTGTGAGAAACTATACAAATCAAATGGTTTTTCTAAACAATTATATAGTAAGAAAATGTCAGGGATAGTAANCATATTAAAGTCTTTCTACCACAAGGGATTCTCCTGGAGAACTGGTGTTTGTGGTATGGATGTTATATAGATATAACATAAAAAAGTTAAGTAAAAACCCCATAGTCCTCAATTCGAGAGTATCAGTAAGAACTCATGAGATGCTTACACCTCAGTATTTTGCACCCTTTCTTATGTCCAGTGCTTGTTTACTGAAAAGTCCCCAAAACAATGACCAACATACGGGTACACCTAGCACAAAGACTGCGGTCTTGTATACCACCTTCCACTACAATAAATCAGAGCTTATTGGACAAAAAGCATACCGGGGGTGGAAAAACCAACAAGATAACTGGAATTGTGGCCATAGCAGATAATGAAAAATTTATCAAAGACTACTATACTAAAATGATGTCAGAAGAACGCAGAAATCAATTTAAAACTGAACAAAACTCCCAGTGGCCTAAGATGGAATAATTTGAGCTCCAAAAAGGGTGAAAATTAAAATTATAAGACATTGAAACTTCTCAAATATATTTTAATCCCAGTTCATAAATACACTTTAAAGAAAATGGATTTGCCAACTTTGATATGATAGGGAGTCAATTCATTATCTTGAAACAGGTATGTAAAGTAAAAGAATCATGCATTTATTCTGCCAAATAGTAGATAAGTACAAGCATTTATTTATAATGTTATTCCAGCTAATAAATAAGCAATGAAAGATTTCACAAATTACCAATTTGCATCTCCCAATGAGTTAACGGATTCAGGCACTGGGCATCAACAACTGCAGACATCGTAAAAACAGACTGTACAGTAGGTATCGTCTTGCCAAAAGGCTTAGACCTAAGTCTGATAAAGTTTCTGGGTCTAGCTTCCAATGTGTAAAAATAAGGGGGTTAGAGGAACATGTTAGCCTATACCAGAAGCATTCAAGGAATAAAATTAGGCTGTGAGAAACTATACAAATCAAATGGTTTTTCTAAACAATTATATAGTAAGAAAATGTCAGGGATAGTAAAAAAACAAAAAATGGGTAAGATTTTAGGGTTGAAGAATTAATATGTGAGTGATAAAACTATAAAGAATTGCAGGAAACCATTTACCGTAAAATAAATCAAAATTACTATAAAAATCAGGATAGTGGTTAATTTTGGTGAGAGGCAGGTGTTTTTTTTTAAAGATTTTATTTATTTAATAGAGAGAGAGAGAGAGAGACCGAGCGAGCACAGGAGGGGGGAGGGGCAGAAGAAGAGGGGTAAGCAGACTCCCGCTGAGCAGGGAGCCCAACTTGAGGCTTAAGCCCAGGACCCTGGGATCATGACCTGAGCCAAAGGCAGATGCTTAACCAACTGAGCCCATAAGGGGCAGATGGTATTGACTGGAATGGAGTACATGGAGAGAGTCCAGCAAAATTCTATTCCTTAAGCTAAGTGGTAGTATAAGGTTTCAGTTTTACAATAATTCTTTAAGGTACATATTTATTTTGTATAGTTTTCTGAATCTATGTTTTATTTCATTCTTTGCAGTGACTACGCTTGTGTAATGTGTATGTAAAAGTTTGACAAAAAAAAAACACAAAGGGGTAGAGCTGTTCTAGGTTTAGACAAAACTCATACCAAAGTCACAGACAGGAGTTCTGAGATTGACTGCTCAATTGTGNGACTGCTCTATTGTGATTGTCAAGGAACTGGGCAGCCCTCACACTGACTGGAGCATCCACACAGATGAAAATGTCTCCTAGAATGACGGTGGGTTTTGGAGAGCAGAATGAAACTTCTCTGTGTAGGAAAAGCCTCAGTAAATGTATGACAGATGATTAAGGTTGTAGGTGATGGTATAAGAGACGAAGAAATGACAGTAGAACAAAGACAACAAGAAAAACAAGAATAAAACAAGTGTAATAAGGAAATTTCTTTTTAAAATGATTTGGGACTTGAGTGGGTATCAAAAAGAACTGTTTAAAGAAATAGGTCCTTAACTGTACCCATGAAATGAATCCTTGAAAGAGTCTGGAATTTTTAATAGGATCTTCTTACAGTTTTAAGTCCCTAAGAGTGTTGGCTCCAAAGATAGATATTGTTCATTTATCTCAAGAAAGCAAAAGAAATGAACAATCATTATCAACGACATGAAGTAATCAACAACTCTGTGCTCGGCACTGTAAGTGCAGTATATTGGCAGATAATACTGAAGCAAAGCCATCCCCTTCTGGTGCATAAATTGTATAATGGAGCAGCGCCGTATCTGCCAGTAACCCCCAGTGGCTATAGAAAAGGTTCTGTTTAACATTTACTGAGCACAGTCATGCATGATGATCCAAAGAGACCTGAATATGTTTATGTGCCAGAGAGAACAGAGGCACCATTTCTATTATCCAACAGTCTGATTTCAAAACAAATAGAAGTTATTAAAATGAAAATGCACACTACAAATGCTAGCCTGCATTTCAATGGAAAATTTCTCCAAGGAACTCAAAGTTCTATGTTCCTGATGTCAATTTTATTTCAAACTCACGTAAACGAAGGCGGGAACATCACTGATTGACGTATATTCAGGTACATGATTTTAGCAAGTGTCGCAAAGAATACTGACCAGCAAGTGCTTTAAAGACCACTCAGTCGGGTTAGAATGGCAGGTGCACCTCTGAGAAGTAGAGTTCCCACAGGCATAACACTATTCCCACAATGTATGGGTGACACAGTACTGGGAATGGCAGAATGTGGCACATCCTTCTCTGCAACCCAGCTGCTACTCTGCTGGGGGGAACATAGCTGCAGTCCATCTGGGTGCCTGTTTGGATGACTAAGAGCATAGTACTCTTCTAAAAGGACAGCCTTGCCACACCCTCACTGAAGGGTACATTGAAGTTACACTCTCAGGGTGGGGACCTGAAGAGCATAGTCACAAAACCTTAGAGCCAGAATTGGTCCTAAAGGTCAGCGGCATCATACACATAGCTGTTAATAATGTAATTGTATCACAGTGTTCTACATTTTTTTTAGTTAGGTTGTGTAACATACATAATTGTAATTTTCTAATAATTTTAGCATGAAATATCAGTATTTATTTAATTACCTTGGTGCTACTTATGAGCAAAATAAAAGTAATAGTAATTTTGAAACTATAATTCCATTGGTACTTAATAGAAAGTTAAGAAATTAATCTACTTAAGTAAGTTACTCATTCCACACTAGAAAGTTGTTGACATTTTACATTTTCTTTCCAGTAAACTGTGTTTTTCCATAGTTACTTGATAGCCCATATGCTTGCCATTCATGGTTGCAAGTGAGCTGTCAGAATTCCCAATTAAGAATAATAATAGATACTAATTTTTCACCAGAGAAAGTACCGAGAGTTCCACATCATCTCATGATGATCAGGAAATAGAGCACAGAGGTACAAATTACAGAGGCTGCAGCCGGATGACTGGGGCCCTGTCCTTGCTCTGCTTCCTGAGTCCTTGAAAAAAATGACTGAACTTTCCTATACTTCCATTTCTCTACCTATAAAGCGAGGTTGATAATAACACTATGTTTTGTTCTAAGGATTACATAGAAGACATCAAGACCAGTGCTTACCAAAGCTCACTACACATTAATTATCAGTTAATTATTAACTAGGTTCTGGATTAACTGAAACCTCCATAGAGCAAGGAGGCTCTAGGTGGGTGCACAGGGTGGGGCTTTTATAGGGAGCAAACTGCAAAGACAGTATAAAATTACCCCACGTGACAGCTGGGCCTCATCACAACCAATGACACATCTCCTAAAGTCCTGCTTCATGTGTTCTCCAGGGTTATTTTTCCCTTCTGCCATTCTGTTTCCAATGGTCTTTTATAGACCCCAGCAACCCAAGACTTCGTATTCATTCTCCGTGAATTTGGTGTTTGGCCCCTGACATCCCACTGCATAACTCATCCATATGGCATTTACTGTGCTATGATCATCACAAAGAGGCCAATAAAATTACACTCTTGAGAATGATGAACACAACCTGGAAATAGGTAATGACTTTACCAGAATAAACATCTCCAAATAGATGATCAGCTTCAAATGTTTTCTCTCAACTCCCATTGACATGAGGAATCATTGGCACCACTGAGTCAAACATTACACAGAGCAGCTTAACTGGATTCTTAAAAAGTTTCCTCTAAAGCTGGAATGGTTAAGAACTAATGCATTTCATTTCCCCTATAGCCTCTGCCCATGGGAAAAACAGATATTCCATACTAATCAAAATCACCTTCTTCAAGGGGGTATACAAGAACTCTCTACTTTCTGCTCAATTTTGCTGTGACTGTAAAAAATAAAGTTTATTAATTAAAAAAATACCTATCTGATCCAAGGGAACATAATATTTCATTGAATTTCTGCCTCTCCTGTTACGTGTTTTCCTAAAACTTTCTTTCTCTGGAATAGAGATGAATTTATAAATGACCTTTATCTTAATCACTCTTTTCTGACTCTAATTTATAGGTAAAAGTGAAAAATGCACTGGAACAATGAAAGGGCAAAGTAATCATTTAATTTCCATTGCAGAAAAAGGAATTATACTTTTAGGGTCAATTAGCAGTTAATTTGTAAGGCATATGAATATTAGATAAGTATAAAATAAGGAATATCTACTATCTAGCCTCTAGCTTTCATTCAGGTGTTGATTTATATAAAACCACTATGAACTACCAGACAGGTTAATTTTGAAAGGGCTGATGGCAAGATCTGGAGAGTTTTATACTATTGGTTTATTTAATATTGAGAAATCAATGGAAGGGGAAGTCCTTTTACAGCATTTATCTTTGCATAAGTAGATATTTAAATATTTGCATTTCATATTCAGCTATGAACAACTGACAAATTAAGGTCTTCCATCTTTTATTCAGTAAATTAGGCACAAACTATTCAAAAAACTATAAAGCAATTTTCAACAACATATATTATAGAACAGAATAAGAATAAGGAAGTGGAGAAACTGTTCTGACCTTAAGTAAAGTAAGATAAAGTCAAGAGAAAGAATAACATGCAAAACACAAGTCTCAGGTGGCTTCACCAAATCCAAGGGTAAAATTCAGAGTTTCCACATGAATGAATAAGCTTTAGGAAATTCTCTGTAGATGCCATTTTCCCCAACCAACCTTTGATAGGTATTAAATATCAGTAAGTTTGAGGTTATATCTGACAAATGCCTAGAATTCAGATAGTCTAGGTTGCTGATCAAGGTAAGATCGACATTTTTAAAACAGAGTTAATGGCTGAGAAAAGGACTGACATTTTCCTACCGATCTTCCTAGTTCTTTGTTCCATAGATGAGAGAAACCATGTAATTGTCTTTCTCTGCTTGAATAAATAAATAAATAAATATTTGTTAGACAAACAAACAAACAAAAAAAAGATTGACATTTTCCTCTTAAGGAAGAAAACAAAGACCCTAATAAGGACCCAAGTCTCCAGAGATGACCAGATACTTCTCTATAGAAATAGATGGAGAAGGGAATTATTCAAGCATATTGCAAAGATTCTAAATCCATTTCGACACAGAGTGACTGATAGTCTTATATTCTAAGCCATAGAGCTCTGGTTTTCTCCAAGGTCCAACAGCTACCACTATGGAAGAAAAGGAGACATAAAAGGAACAATTGTATTTCCAGGACTCTTTCTGCCAGAAGAGAACTGGACCAATTATACAGTTGTCTATCAAGGCACCTATTAAATTTATATCAACAAAATAACAAAGGTGCAATATGAATACAAGAAAACACAGATGTACCTGCTAACTACAGTAATGTGGGTGATGGGGGAAGGATACTCATTCAGATCAGACTAGAGTCAACTCATTAAGGTTCAAATTCAAAAGAAGATATGCTAAAACACACTTCTGTTATGCTAAAACACACTTTTGTTTTGCCACTCTGAAAATTATAATTTTATGTGTACCACTCCTTCTCCATACCAAAACAAAACAATAGCAAATTGTTCATACAGACCATGACACTTGAAGAGAATTATTTAAGATTCTAAAAAAGCAGGTGTTTTATCAAGTTTACACATCTTAGTCAAACACTAATTCCTGTTCATATCTTAAAAGCCTGGGAAAAGCCAGTGAATACCACAAACAAGTGTATGTTTTTCTTAAAAGGTTTTCTCCTTAAGTTTATCATGAGAATGACACTGATCAATAACAGAACAAACGTGCCCAGTGCCTGACTGTTCCTTACAAAGGTTATTATCTTGAAAGGCCAGATTTACGAACAACTGAGAGAAAAAGTTCACACTCTTAAAATGGAATATAAATTATTACAATAAGCCTCTAAATTGAAAGAAGGGCAGTTTAGAGAGTCTTTTTATTTAAAATAGGATACACTACAGTATGGACACTCTCTTTTTTCGGCCAATGGTAGGTTATTTCATCCATGCCCATGACTGTAATAACTGTCTACGTGCTGATGACTTCACATTCACATTGTAGTAGAGGCATCTATTCTAAATTCCACATATTACTTTCCATTTGTCAATGGTCATCTCCAAATTTCATCTTCAACTACCTAAAATCACCTAAAATCAAGATTCCTAAGTCAGAACTCACAATCAGGTGAACATGATTCTTTTTCAACATTTCCTAATGTAGTAAAAGTTGTTACACTCCAAATTCTATGCAGTTGTAAAAGTCCAAACCTACAAGTCTTCATCGATACAGCGCTCTGTTTTGCAGCACTGTTCAATCCTTCTCCTTTTATCTCCTGAATACTTCTAGCCTCCTTTCACTTTTATCCATCTCCACTGTCACCACACTAACCCAAGAACCACTACCTCTTGCCTGGCACACTGGATAGTCCTCCTAACGAGTTTTATCACATTCATTCTTTACCTTTTAAATCTGCAATACATATGGTTTTCAGCGTGACCACTTTTTAAATGATAAATATTACTCCCTTACTAAAAATCTTCATGAGTGTGATTAGATTGAAGATGTCAATCCTTGACACAATCTATTAGGCATACAATCTCCAACTTCTATTTATTTCCAACCTCTTCTTGTACCACACACTTCATTGCTCTTTGTTCTCTAGACACACCAGCATTTATCCAGTTCTTATCCATTTTCCTATTTCAGGACCTCCCCTGTTGAATCTGTCTGTCTACCTCAACCTTCTTAGACTTTGAAAATTTATATCCTTTGCACATTTCAGATCTCAGTTCAAATCTCACTTCCTCAGGGAAGTTATATCTGACTTTCTAGATGAGACTAGGTCTCTGTGATAAAAGCCATCAAAACGACCATAATTAAATCATTCCACAACTATTTAGTTACTGTCGTTATCACCCACAGGAATGTAAAATATCTGGGGGCAGGACTTTTGTTTATTTTGCTCAGCCAGCCTCAAATTCAGTGCCTGTTGTATAAGAGGCACAAAACAAAAATATCCTTAGACTAAAGAAACAGATGAAGGTTATTGTGTCACAGTTGTAGATTTTTACAAAGACTAACAAATTGATGAGGATGAAAATTTCCCAATCCATACAGTCCTCTAATAGGTGCACAGGCAGAAAATTCATCTCTAGTACCTGAAAAAGCATGAATATTAAAATCATTTTTACAGGAAGAAGGGAAATAAAGCCCATTCATAATGTGGCCTTGAGCTTAAAAGCTTCAGGTAGTTGATCAGGTAGTTCATTTTTATTAATAACGTGGGGGAAATAAAACATGCAAGGTATGAAAACCTAGGCTTCAACAATCAAAAATTTCAAATTTTACAGAAGATAACTGTGCTAAAAGGTATCATTCTACTTAGATGCAATAGCCAATCTCAGGTTATACCAAAAAAAAAGATCAACAAGCACATTTTTGATGCAATGGATTCAGGAGGGGAGTGAGGGTGAAAGAGACTTTCCAGGCAACTGCAAGGTCTTGGGCTTTTATGGAATGAAACAGGGAGCTCCACAGGTTTTGAGCAGAGGAAAGTAACAGTCCACTTTAAAAGATCACTTGGACTGCTTTGTTGTGAATAGATGTAGGCACACAAAGCAAGAAGCAAGGAGATGAGTTAGGAGGCCATTGTAATGATCCTGGCAAGAGATGACAGAGGCTCAGACAAGGCAGCCATAGCGAAATGGTTAGATTCTTGATACATACTAAAGGTGGAGTCCGTAGACTTCTTGACTGATGAATATGGGGTCTGGGAGAAAAAGTAATTAAAGTTGTTTTGGTCCGAGCAAATGGAAGAATTAAAAGTAAAGGAAATTTGTGGGGTTGGGTAGATGATCAGGAATTCAGTTTTGGACATACTGACTGAGGGGATGTTTATTTTGATATATGAAAGCTCATCATTATTCAATGCAAGGCCACATGACTTTTCTTCTTTTTCTTTTTTTCTTTTCTATATTATTTTTTTCACACATCTTCAAACTCAAAGAAACAATCATATTAACGTAACATGATCTTACACTCTTCAAGAGGGACACACAAGCATTACAACTCTACTATGAAGTTTACACATATTAACAGAACTTTTTCCCTGAGGTCTGTAAGACTTGAAATGTAAGCAAATGCACTAGTTATATCATTGTTTCAGGTACTCAGCAACATTCTTTAATTAGAATAACTAAATCAAATATTTTGCCTATGTTTATTTTTATAGTTAAAGATAATAGTAAAGCACTATCTTCTACAGTAATTATTTAAAAGGTCCTAAAATGCAGGATCCTTTAACCTTATTAATTACTTTGAACATAATTTGAGGGATTCTCAACAACCAACTGCAATATTTAAATATTTATAACAGAGCAGCTAATATATATGTTCTTATTTAATTTTTATTTTTAGAAATTATAACATTAAAAAAGATAATTTAAAAATAAATGTAAATTGTTTTGATTCAAAATTTTCCCCAAATAATCAGCAACCACTAGAATAATAATTAAAACAAAAAATAATCTAAGGATTTTAGTTAACAGCATAACAACCAAACACAAAAGCAGGGATAACTCAAGTGCAAAAAAATACTTGCCCATTTACACTAAAATTATTCAGTCAATACTTTTAGCTTTTATAATTCTTATTTATTTATTTATTTATTTATTTGAGAGACAGTGTGTGAGCAGGGGGCCAGAGGGGCAGAGGGAAAAAATTTCAAGCAATCTCGGCGATGAGCACAGAGCCAAACATGGGACTCGATCTCACAACCCTGAGATCATGATCTGGGCCAAAACCAAGAGTCAGACACTTAACTGACTGAGTCACCCAGGCGCCCCATAACTTTTTCCAGTATAATTTAATGAGGTTGTGCACAGAGATAGACTAGCAATATTCTATTTTTCTACAAGTAAAAATGAAACTCCTCCCTGCCTACAGTTGAAAGAAATGTAATTTGGGATATGCCATTGAGTGTACTTTGATATGCCATTGGGCATATACTGAGATGTTGCATAAGGTATACCAAAAACAGTTATGCAAATAAAACATGAAAATGATATATATTTTTAGTGCCTCACATACAGGTTTTCTTACATACTGAAAAAAAATTATTTAATAGAGGAAAGACCCAGTGAAAATTCAGAAGATAGGTAGCTTTTCAAGTTCCAGGCAAGATAGAGAAGCCAAGGTTGGATTTACCAAAGATAAATCAGAAAAAAAAAAAATATGAATGTGGCAAAGGGAACACTTTTCAAGATAGTGCTTATCAGGTACATACTGCTTATCAAGTAATGAAGGAAAGCTCCCTGAGAAATTGAAAACAAATGAAGTAAAGCCTAAGTCTACCCCAGTTTACTGCTTGACAGTTTCCAGGGAGTGAGACAGGGAGGGAAATCCTTGGCAGATGCATTGCATTCCCTGAATTTAAGAGGCAAGGCTGAGAGTCCAGGGAGACCAAGACATCTGGAGTTCACATGAGAGTACCTGTGATATCCAGAATTCCCCTAAAGTATTCAGCATAACACTGATTAGTGGATGAATGTGAGGAAATTATCTGAGGCCAAGAAAACAGTCACCTGAAAGGATATTATACTGGATATAGTACCAATACTAAATGGAAGACTGTGTCTTATTAGTGGAGAATAATTAGCTCTAGGCTGAATACTGCTCCAAGATTGCCTAGCATTCCATTAGGGCAAGACCTGAAACACTCAAACTATCTCTAAATAGCTCAACTGCAGTTCAGAAACACACACACTCACACACACACACACATCATAATCATAGCAATATTCATAAAGATGCAAAAGTGCCCAATACCCAACAATGTTAAATTTATAATTTGGCATCCAACCAAAAATTGTCAAACATGCAAAGAAGCAATTAAGCATGACCCATTATTTAGAGAATTATCAGTCAAATGAAATGGACCCAAAACTAATACAGATGATAAGAGTCAACAGACAAGGACAAGAAAACAGTTATACTGTATTCCATACACTCAAAAAGTTAGAGATATAGATTTTTAGAAGACCCAGATAAGTCAAGAGATGAAAGCTAAAATACCTTGGATAAAAAATAGACTAGATAGGGTAAGTGAGAGATTAAACATGGCTGAGCAAGAAATTAGTGAACTTGAAGACATAGCTAGAATATACAGATAGAAATATAGACAAAAACCTCTAAAATGAAACACAATAAGAAAACAATTTTAAATAGAATAAAAGAGTATCAGTGAACCATGGTACAACTTCAAGAGCCCAAATATTCATGTAATTGAAGTACTCACAGTGGACAAAAAATTTTTTGAAGATTTTTTTTTCCATCTGTTAAAACCATAAACCCCAAATGCATGAAGGTCATCACTTACCAAACACCAGAAACATGAACAATACACCAAAGCACAACATAACTGAATTGCTCAAACCAGTAATAAAAGAGAAAATTTGAAGGGTAGCCAAAGAATAAAGACATATTTGAACAAATAATAGGGATACAGCACATTTTCATCATAATTCAATTGAGAAGAAAGTGAAACAAAACTTTCAAAGTATTGAAAGAAATAAAAACTCATTCTAGAATCCTATACAAGATAAAATATCTCTTAAAAATGTAGGTGGAATAAAATAATTTCAGACATACTAAAAATATTTTTCAACAGTAAATCTTTATTACCAGAAACGTATAAGATGCCCTTCAGGCAAAAGAAAAATGATGCCCCAAGGAAATACGAATCTACATAAAGAATGAAGAACATTAGAAATCATAAACATATAGGAAAATAGATAAGATATTCATTTTTAAAATCACTTTGAAAGACAAACTTATTGCTTAAATAAAAATACTAACAAGGCACACATTCAGTGCGGTAATAGAAGGCTTCAACAAGACTACCAACCACTGTGAGGTAAGTGAAGTCTTCAGAACACTTTACCCAACAATAACCCATACACATTCTTTCCAAGTGTACACAAAATATTTGCCAAAATAGAGCACACTCTGACCATTTTTTTCAAATCTGATTAAATTTAAAATGATTCAAGCCATTCAAACTATGTTCTGTACCACAATGGAATTAAACTGTATATTAGTATTAGAATGACACTTAATTATCTCCAAATATTTAGAAAGCAAATAATTCACTTTTTAATAGCATAGAGGTCAAAAAATAATCCAAAGAAAAATAAGAAAGTACTCAAAACTGAATGAAAATCAAAACTCAACAAATCAATATCAGCAGTCTCACAAAAACACTCCTTAAGGGAAACTGATGTCAATATGTTTCTATATTAAGAGAATAAGGTCTCAAATCTATAACCCCAGGTTCAAAGTTAAGTGACTGGAAAAAGAATAACAAATTAAATCCAAAGTAAGCAGAAGGAAAAAAAAAAAAACTCAGGTGAAAAATAAATGAAATAGAAAAAAATCATAATAATAAAGAAAAAATCAATGAAACAAATAGGCGGTTCTTGCTGAAGATGAATAAAAATGATAAATATGCAGACATACTGGATGTGAAAAAGAAAAAAATACAAAATATCAATGACAGGAATAAAAGAGGTGACATCATTACAGAATGTAGAGATGTTTAAAGAAAAATAACATAAAAATAATGCTAAGACTATAAATTTGACAACATAGAAGAAATAGACAAATTATTTGAAAACACACTACCACGTCTCATCAAAAAAATGATATGGGCGCCTGGGCGGCACAGCGGTTAAGCGTCTGCCTTCCCCAGGGCGTGATCCCGGCGTTATGGGATCGAGCCCCACATCAGGCTCNATCTCTGTCAAATAAATAAATAAAATCTTTAAAAAAATGATAAATTGTATAGCCCTATATCAATTTTAAAAATTTATTTTTCAGTTAAAATTTTTCTACAAATAAAACCCAAGTCAAGATGGCTTCACTGATGAATTCTAGCAAACATTTATGGGAGACATAATACTAATTATATATAAACTTCTTCCAAAAAACTATAGAGGGGCAAATAATTCCAAACCTATTCAATCAGGCCAGTATTACCCTGACACCATAAACAAAAAATATATAAGGAAACTACAGATCACTATCCCTCATGAATAAAAATTCAAGAATTTTAAACAATATTTTAGTCAATTGAAATGAATGATATATAAAAAGGATTACCAAGGGCTGTTTTCCAAAAATGCAAGGTTATCTTAAGCATTTGAAAATTAATCAGTACACTCATCACATTAACAATCTGAAAAAGAGAAATGTAATCATTCCAATAGTCTCCAGATAACGAAAAAAATATTTGAGAAAATCCAACATCCATCCATTCCTATTAAAAAATGATCACCAAATTTGGAAGAGGAGGAAAATTCCTCAGTTGTATAAAGGGCATCTTCCAAAATCCTACAGCTAATACTACAATAGTGGAGGGAAAGATATTGTACAAGGATGTTTAGTTTCATCACTGCTACTCAGTCTTGCACTAGAGGTTTAGCTGATGAGATCAGGAAGGAAAAAGAAAACACAGGCATCCAGATTTGAAAGCAGAAGTAAAACTCTATTCACAGGTGATGTGACCAATTATGTAGAAAATCCAACGCAATATACAAAATAGCTACTAATAGGTGAGATCAGCAAGGCTATAGGATATTAAGATCAATATACAAAAGAAATTGTATTTGTATAGTGGTGATGAATAATATAAAATTGACATTTAAAACACCATTTAAGTATCCAAAAATATGAAGTACTTAGATGTTAATTTGACAAAATATGTAGAGAATACAAAATATTGCTAAGGAAATTAAAGAGGGTTTAAGTAAATGAAAAGTTATACTGTGTTCAAGAATCAGAAAACTCAGTATTTTTAAGATGTCATTTTTTCCCAAATCTACATCATCTACATTCATTTACTGATTCAATGCAATCCCAATCAAAATCCCAGGAGGCTTATTTTAATAGAAATTGACAACTGGATTCTAAAATTCATATAGAAATTCAAAGGAACTAGAATATCCAAAACAACTTTGAAAAAGAATAAAGTTGAAGGAGTAAAACTACTCATTTGGGTCTTATTATAAAGAGAGACAAATAAATCAGTAGAACAAAAAGGAGTCCAGTAATAGATCTACACATATATGGACAATTGATTTTACAACAAAGGGTTTAAAGTCAACTTAATGGAGCAAGGATAGTCTTTTTGACAAACGGTACAGGAAACATTTAATATCTATATGCAAAAAAAGAAATGGAGGAGGGCAAGTAGAAGTGGAGAAGGAGGTGAGGGAAGAAGAAAAAGAAAGGAAGGAAGGGAGGGAGGCAGGAAAGAAAGAAAAGTATAATTTCTATCTAAATTTTACATTGCATATAGAAATTAACCAAAAATGGATCATATACCTTAATGTAAAACTTAAAACTTTAAAACTTATAGAAGAAAACATATGAGAAAACTTTGTGACTTTGGGTTAGGAAAAGATTTCTTAGATATAAAACCAAGAACAAGTTTCATAAAAAGAAATGGTGATATACTGATAAACTGGACCTCAATGAAATTAAAATTCTACTCTTCAGAAAACACTAGTGTAAGAGAATAAAAAGAAAGGTGCCAGACTGGGAGAAAATATGTTCAAAATATATATGTAATCAAGGACTTGTATCCAGAATACCTAAAGAAAATTCAAAATTCAATAATAAAAAAGCAATTCAATTTAAAAAAAAACAGGGAAAAAATCTAGACAGTCAACAAAAAGATGTACAGATGGCAAATAAGCATATGAAAAGATGTTCTATATCATTAGGCATTAGGGAATTTCAAATTAAAATCACAGTGTGACACTATTACCTACTGAGTAGAATGGCTAAACTTAAAAAGATTGACCACATCAAGTGTTGTTGGTGATGATGTGGAAGATGGTAATGATTTTATGGAAACATAAAATGATACAACCACTTTGAAAGACAATTTGACTGGTTCTCAAAATGCCAACACACACTTAACATATAATCCTGCCACTCAAATCTTGTAACTATTCAGGATGAAAGAAGCCAAAAGAAGCCCTTTGCCTCAAAAAGAAACCCACATACTGTAAGATTCCATTTATATAAATTTCAAGGGAATGCAAACTAATCTATAGCAACTGAAAGCAGAACAGTAGTTGCCTAGGAAAACAGTGAAGTAGTAAGGGTAAGAGTGAGGGACTACGATGGAAGCTTTTGGACAGGAAAATGGGGGCCATGAAGTCATTGTCTTGATTTTAATGATGGTTTCCCTGGTGTGTGTGTGTGTGTGTATATATATATATATATATATATATATATATATATAAACTTGTGTATGTTATGTGTGTGCAGTTTATTGCACATGTCAATTTTAACTCAATGAAACTTAAAAAATAACAGAAAAAATGTAAAGTGCATTTTGACAGCCTACTCAGCTAATATGTTTGTGTGTTAAAATTTAGAACTTGCTTCTAAGTATAGTGGATCTTTGTAATAACTCCACTAAATATATGAAGTAACTGTTTTAGTCTTCTGTGATAGCTAAAGAACTACAGCAAATGCTTACAAGTGACAACAAAGTTCAATCAATACCAGATCAATTGTTGCAATTTAATTCTACTGTATTTTCATACAGTACAATTTACAGATATTTTATGATTCTTTTGAAAGTTAATGTATCTACATATGTACCTAGAATTGATAGCTAGATCTATGTTTATTATCATTTTAGGGAAAAAATGTGCGATGTATTAAGACTTCCCTGAAATACAAATAATGGCATTCAAATATGCGCATATTGGGTCATTTTTTTGAAATTCTGCATTTAATATACTATTATAGAGCCTAGATGAATTAGGTCTGCACAGAATTCATTTATTCCTTCAACAAATATCTCTGAATGCCCATTCTATGTATTGCCTCTGGCATAGCACACCTTATATAAAATCATTTGATGGGGAAGTCCCACAAGTATTTTGTGAAATTGGACAGTATGTTTAAGAGATTTATACACTTCAGCTATCATACTTAATTTTCCTTTGGTAAGTTAGATGATTTATTACAGTAGTTCTCAAACTGTAGCTGCATCTGATTCAACTGGAGAGAGTGTTAAAAAATAGATTGCTGAATGCCAACTATAGTTTCTGACTCAGGAGGTCTGAGCTGCTACAGGGTATTTGTATCTAGAACTTATTAAGTTTCCAGGTGAAGCTGACACTGCTGGCCCAGGAGTCATTCTTTGTGAAGCACTGATTTGTTAGAAATAATTGCATAATTGTGAATAATTAAGAATACAGTTTAAACCTAGGGGAGTAGTAAAGGCAAGGTACCTCAACAACAACGACAACAACAAACAAAATAGGAAACATCTATTACTCACTTTAAATCTCACTTCACATATTGTATCATGATTACAAATGTGAAAGTCTGTAGTTAAACTGAACCAGCACTTCTGCTTGTGGCATTTACACTTGTAATATTTCTTAACAAAATAGGGAAAAAAAATTCTCTGAATCCCAAATCTAACTGACTTCTCCAGTTAATGGGAGAGACATATTATAACAATTTTGATAGGGCAAAAGATTACTCCATGTTTGAGCATTCTTATGGCTCAAGTCATCTATCTCTCTAGCCTGAGAATATTAAAATATCACAGTGGAGCAACAGAAACAGAAGAAATCTTTTGGGCACATAAGATTCAGGCAACACTGAATAAATAGGGCATCTCCACTGGGATTTATACACCAGCAAATCTGTTCACTGAGTTCTCATGAGGAGAGTGAAACAGAAGACTGGAACTTAAATAGAAAAAGGTAATAAAATCAACCCCATATCTTATACAATAATCTTTTCCAAAAATGAAAAGAGTTATATAATGAAGGGTGGTAGCAAAACCTAATAAAGGTGCTAAATTACTGTGTAATCCTCCTGTGTATTTTTAGCACACTTACATAAACTGTGTGGTGACAAACAAGAATGACTATCCACCAAAAAGTTCAACAGAAACCATGCCTTCTGCAAGTGGCAATACAAACATTTTTAGAATAATAGGGCAGCCAGTTCAACAAAATCACCTTTAGCCCGATATCTTCCCTGGAATTTTCATATATGTAGAAATATTCCAAAGAAAAACTAAAACGTGCCGAAATTGTGATGGCTATCTCTATACCCATCCATTCATTCATCCATTCATCCACCCACCCACCCATATATCTATGTAGTTAGCTATCATTTCTTTTTAAGTGCCATTTATTTTTAATAGAGGGCATCCAAAATGTGTTGACATTATTTGGTTAAAGCCAATGAAGCTGTCCAGGGGATGCATTGCCTGAAATATCTCATTTAATGGGATTTAATCTAAGGGAATTGTAACATTACAGGTGTGGTATGTTACATACTAAAGCCTAGAAAAATCAAAGAATTAAGAGTTAATATTCTTTATGCACACATTATATCACAGTATTCAGGCTGTGTTTGAACAAAAGCTTTGTGGGATATACTGACTGTTATATAAGCTCATGGTAAGCAAAATTTAAAATTAAGAGAAAAAGAGCAAACAGTGTTACAGTCCAGGTTTGAATTGCTGGTGACAGATGAGAAAATAATTTTTCATGTGCTGAAAATATATTTTTTTCACTGAGACAATATGAATTACAAGATGTTAATTTGGAAAAATGGTTTTAGAAATGTACCTTTAGGTTTAATATTAAATATAGAAAAACATAATAAAATATTGCATTGTTTTGGTTTAACTTCTTTCAGAGAATCATGGCAAGTCATTTTTATGTAGAGATAACAAACCTTATCATCTTTTCATGTTTCTCCAAATGCTTTTTTTTTTTAATTATACAGCTTCTATGCTCATAACTGAATAATATTGTGGACATTCGACTCTCCCTAGAGACTTTTTCAAATGCGTGAAATACCTTAGATATTTGGTATTTATCAGTTGAGGAGGGCTATCTGACAAGTTAGCAAGAAGAATCAGAGATCTGACAAAATATATTCACTAACAGAGAATTTGCAAATCCCAAACTTTAACATAATCACAATTTACACAATTGGTAATGACTCTCAGGAGCTTGCAAGATGGCAATATTCCCACTCTGTGGATCCTAACGGCTGAATAAGACATCTCTCATCATATTTCCCCCTAAACAACAATAGTTTGGTATCCATTCATGGACAAAAGTGCCTTTGTGGGAGTTGTGTGATCCAGTGCCATATGCCAAGGGACCCGGGAGTCTTGCCGACCCATGTATGGGCACAGACCTCGGTTCCAACTGTGAATTTGAAGTAGCCTGTGAACGGACTCCTATCCATTTGAGCCATTATCCAGGATCCTCTAAAAAATGCTGTCTTAGACAATCACCCCCAGATATATGAGCCTTTGTGGAAGTCCAGGTTTTTCAGCAGAGAAGTTACAACATATCATGGAAGAAAAAAAAATACAATTTTGTTGCACTGGAGAAGGTAGAAGAAACAGTTTGACTTTACCTGCATTACCCCTCCAAGGCAGCACAGCTCAGCACCAAGACAGAACTTCTTACCCCATGATTTCTCCCATGGGGGAAAATGACAACATGTGAATGAGCATCCACTCTTCCAGATGTGCAGGATGGTGTCAAAGAAGCCCATTTCTCTCTTGCCATATCCAGAGTACTGCATAATTTGGGGCAAGAAGAGACTACAGAGAGGACTCTAGAAGGGCATTAAAGGGACATGAACACTACTGAATGTGTCATGGACTCCATCAAGAAACAGCCCACAAGCTGCTGGGGATGCCTTGCTTGCATACGCCCCCTTCCACCAACTGGCCCTCTGCAGGACTTAGCTACACACTCCCCTTGAGCTTTAGTTCCGCTTATGGGAAAACAAAAGGGAGGCTGTCAGCACCTGGGCTGGCATGTTGCAGGATGAAGAGAAGGCAAACAAGCTAAAGAATTCTGCCACAAAAGGGAGAAAGAAGAGCAGAACAAATGTATCCAATAGGAGGACTAGCAGGATTGATGGACTATATGTCTCTCCCAAAGGTAGTTAATGAAGACTAAAGGAGGGGACTGCTACTCAAATGCAAAGCCAGCAATACAAAACTTGAAAGAGCAAGAAAAATTAAGGAAACATGACACCACCAAAAAATCAGAACAGTTCTCCAGTAACTGATCTGCAATTTACTTGGTAAAGAATTCAAAATAGCTATTCACAGAAACTCAAGTAACTACCATAAAGTACAGAAGACAATTGATGAAATCAGGAAAACAATACACAAACAAAATGAGAAGTTTAACAGAAATCATAAAAAAAAATTCTGGAGCTAAAGAATACAATGAATGAAATTTTAAAAATGCAATGGAAAACACCAACATTAGAATGAATCAAATGGAAAAAAGAATCTGTGACTTACAATGTAGGCACTTTGAAATTACCCAGTCAGAGGAGAATAAAGGAATAAGATTGAAAGACAATGAAGAAAGCCTTTGTGAATTACAGTATACCAACAATTTATGAATTGTTAGACTTCCACAAGGAGAAGAGAGGGAGAGGGAGACAGAACGAACATTCAAAGAAATGACTGAGAATTTCCCAAAACTGGGGAGAGATTTAGATATTCAAGTTCACGAAACTTATATGTCACCAAATAAATTCAACTTAAAGAGATCCTCTCTAAGAAATATTAAAACTATCAAAAGATCAGAGACATAGAGAGATTTTTAAAAGCAACAAGAAAAAAGAAACTTGTAACATACAAAGAAACCCACATAAAGCTATCAGTGGATTTTTCAGCAGAAACATAACAGACCAGGAGAATGTGGAATAATATATTTAAAGTGCTGAAAGAAAAAAACTGACAATCAAGAATACTCTAACTAGCAGAAGTTATCATTCAAAAAAAAAGGAGAGATAAATACTTCCCCCCACAAAAAAAGAGAAGCTGAGTACCACTAAGATGTGTACTACAAAAAATGCTGAAATAGGTTTCTTAAGAGGAAACAAAATTATTGTAATTTGTAAGGAAAACATAAGAAACAGGAAAACATAGGAAAATACACAACACACTAATAAAGGTAAGCAAGAAGTTAAATTCAGAATACTCTGTACCATAATATGGTGGTATTCACCACCTAAATTTAGTATAAAGGTTACAGTAAAAAAGTACTAAAAATAAATATAGCTACGAAAATGTGCTAATGAATACACAATATTAAAAAAAGATAAATTGTGACATTAAAACCATAAAAGGAGAGAATAAAAGAGTAAAGTTTTTGTATGCCTTCTAAAAGGTTACAGTAAAAAAGTACTAAAAATAAATATAGCTACGAAAATGTGCTAATGAATACACAATATTAAAAAAAGATAAATTGTGACATTAAAACCATAAAAGGAGAGAATAAAAGAGTAAAGTTTTTGTATGCCTTCTAATTTAAGTTGTTACCAGTATTAAAATAGACTACTGTAACTATAAGATGTTTTATATAAGCCTCATGGTAACCACAAGCAAAAGTCTACAGTAGATACACAATGATAAAAATAAGGGAATCCAAGCATACCACTACAAAATACCATCAATTCACAAAGAAAGGCAGCAAGAGAGGAAGGAACAAAAGAGCTACAAAATGAATCAGAAAAAAAAAAAAGATGGCATTCCCAAGTCCTTACATCTCAATAATTATTCTGAATGTAAATGGATTGAATTCTTTAATCAAAGGACACGGAGTGGCTGGATGGATTAAAAACAAAAACGAAAACAAGACACAACTATATGCTCCTTACAAGACACTTCATTTTTTAAAGAAAACTTTTTTTATACTTTCTTAAATTTGATTTTTTTTTTCCATCATGGTAACTGTACTCTTTAATCCATATCATCTATTTCACCCATTCCCTCACCCACCTCCCCTCTAGTAACGATCAGTTTCTTCTCTATAGCTAAGAGTCTGTTTCCTGGTTGTCCTTCTTTTTTTCCATTGTTCATTTGTCTTGTTTCTTAAATTCCATATGAGTCAGATAATATGCTATTTGTCTCTTTCTGACATATTTTGCTTAATATTATACTCTCCAGCTCCATTTGTGTTGTTGCAAATGGCAAGATTTCATTCTTTTTATGGCAGAATAATATTCCTCTGTGTGTGTGTGTGTGTGTGTGTGTGTGTGTGTGTGTGTGTGTGTGTACCACTTCTTCATCCTTTCATCTGTCNATCTCAATAATTATTCTGAATGTAAATGGATTGAATTCTTTAATCAAAGGACACGGAGTGGCTGGATGGATTAAAAACAAAAACGAAAACAAGACACAACTATATGCTCCTTACAAGACACTTCATTTTTTAAAGAAAACTTTTTTTTATACTTTCTTAAATTTGATTTTATTTTTTTCCATCATGGTAACTGTACTCTTTAATCCATATCATCTATTTCACCCATTCCCTCACCCACCTCCCCTCTAGTAAGGATCAGTTTCTTCTCTATAGCTAAGAGTCTGTTTCCTGGTTGTCCTTCTTTTTTTCCATTGTTCATTTGTCTTGTTTCTTAAATTCCATATGAGTCAGATAATATGCTATTTGTCTCTTTCTGACATATTTTGCTTAATATTATACTCTCCAGCTCCATTTGTGTTGTTGCAAATGGCAAGATTTCATTCTTTTTATGGCAGAATAATATTCCTCTGTGTGTGTGTGTGTGTGTGTGTGTGTGTGTGTGTGTACCACTTCTTCATCCTTTCATCTGTCGATGGACACTTGGGCATCTTCCATGGTTCCGCTATTGTAAACAATGCTGCAATCAACATAGGGGTGCATGTATCCCTTGAATTGGTGTTTTTATATTTGTAGGTAAATAACCAAGTAGTGCAATTCCTGGATTGTAGGGTAGTTCTATTTTTTTAATGTTTTGAGGAAACTCCATACTGTTTTCCACAATGGCTGCACCAATTTGCATTCCCACCAACAGTGCAAGAGGGTTCCCACTTCCCCACATCCTCACCCAGACTTGTTTCCTATGTTTTTGATTTTAGCCATTCTGACAGCTGTGAGGTGATATCTCATTGTGGTCTTGATTTGCATTTCCCTGATGATGAGTGATGCTGAGCATCTTTTCTTGTCTGTTGACCATCTGTATGTCTTTGGAGAAATGTCTGTTCATATCTTCTGCCCATTTTCCATTGGATTATCTGGGTTTTGGGGGTGTTGTTTTTTAATAAGTTCTTTATATTTTTTGGACACTGACCCACTATCAGATGTGATTTGCAAATATCTTCTCCCATTCAGTAGGCTGCCTTTTAGTTTTGATTGTTTCCTTCACTGTGCAGAAACTTTTTATTTTGATGTAGTCCCAAGAGGTTATTTTTGCTTTAACTTCCCTTGCCTGAGGAGGTGTATATAGAAGAATGTTGCTAAAGCTAATATCAGAGATTACTGCCTGTGCTTTCTTTAAGGATTTTTATGGGTCTCACATTTAGGTCTTTAATCCATTTTGAGTTTATTTTTATATATGAAAGGAAATGGTCCAGTTTCATTCTTTTGCATGTGGCTGTCCAGTTTTCCCAACACCATTTCTTGAAGAAAACGTGTTTTTCCCATTGTATATTCATTTCTTCTTTGTCAAAGATTAATTGACCATAGAATTGTGGGTTTACTTCTGGGTCTTCTGTTCTAGTTCATTGCATGTGTACTATTTTTACATCAGTACTGTACTGTTTTAATTATTACCACCTTGTAGGGGCGCCTGGGTGGCTCAGTCGTTAAGCATCTGCCTTCGGCTCAGGGCGTGATCCCAGGATCCTGGGATCGTGCCCCATGTCAGGCTCCTCCACTGGGAGCCTGCTTCTTCCTCTCCCACTCCCCCTGCTTGTGTTCCCTCTCTCACTGGCTGTCTCTCTCTCTGTCGATAAATAAATAAAATCTTTAAAAAAAAATATTACCACCTTGTAATATAACTTGAAATCTGGAATTGTGATACCTCTAGTTTTGTTTTTCATTTTCAAGATTGCTTTGGCTATTTGAGGTCTACTGAGGTTCCATACACATTTTAGGATTACTTGTTTTAGTTCTGTGAAAAATGCTGTTGGTATTTTGATAGGGATTGCATTAAATCTGTATATTGCTTTGGGTAGTATAGCCATCTTAACAATATCTGTTCTTCCAACCCATAAGCATGGAATATCTTTCCATTTCTTTGTGTTGTGTTGAATTTCTTTCATCAGTGTTTTCTACTTTTCAGAGTACAGAGTATCTTTCACCACTTTGATTAAGTTTATTCCTAGATATTTTACTGTTTTTAATGCAACTGTAAATAGAATTGTTTTCTTAATTTCACTTTCTGTTGCTTCGTTTTTACTGTATAGGCATGCAACAGATTTCTGCACATTGATTTTGTATCCTCTGACTTTACTGAATTTATTTATCAGTTCTAGTTGTTTTTTGGTGGAGTATTTAGGGTTTTCTATATATAGTATCATGTAATCTGCATATAATGAGAGTGGTACTTCTTCATTACTGATTTGGGTGCTTTTGATTTCTTTAGGTTGTCTAATTGCAGTGGCTAGGGCTTCCAGTACTATGGTGAATAAAAGTGATGAGAGTGGACATTTTTGTCTTGTTCCTGACTTTAGGGGAAAAACTCTCAGTTTTTTACCATTGAGGATGATGTTGGCTGTGGGTTTTTCACGTAAGTCCCTTATTATGTTGAGATATGTTCCCTCTAGACCTACTTTGCAGAGAGTTTTTATCATGAATGATGTTGTACTTTGTCAAATACTTTTTCTGCATCTCTTGAAATGATTATATGGCTTTCATCCTTTATCTTATTGGTGTGACATATCATGTTGATTGTTTTGCAAATATTGAATCACCCTTGCATCCCAGGAAGAAATCTCACTTGATCACAGTGTATGATTTTTTAAAATATATTTTTGGTTCAGTTTGCTAATATTTTGTTAATGATTTTTGCGTCTATATTAATGAGAGATATTAGTCTGTCCTCTTTTTTTGTGGTGGTGTTATTTGGTTTTGATATGAGGGTGATTCTGGCCTCATAAAATGAATTTGGAAGTTTTCCTTCATGATGTATTTTTTGGAATAGTTTGAGAAGAATGGGTACTAGCTCCTCTTGAAATGTTTGGTAGAATCTGCCTCTGAAGCCATCTGGTTCTGAACTTTTTGTTTTGGGGGAGTTTTTTGATAACTGATTCAATTTCATTGCTGGAGATTGTTCTGTTCAAATTTTCTATTTTTTTTCCCTGCTTTAGTTTTGGTAGGTTCTATTTCTAGGAATTTACCCGTTTCTTCTAAGTTGCCCAATTTGTTGGCNTACTGATTCAATTTCATTGCTGGAGATTGTTCTGTTCAAATTTTCTATTTTTTTTCCCCTGCTTTAGTTTTGGTAGGTTCTATTTCTAGGAATTTACCCGTTTCTTCTAAGTTGCCCAATTTGTTGGCATATAGGTTTTCATAGTATTGTTACAAGTGTTTGTATTTTTGTGGTGTTGGTTGTTATTTTTCCTCTCTCATCAGAAATTTTGTTTGGGTCCTCCCTCTCTTTTTTTAAATGTCTTGCTTATCAATTTTGTTGATCTTTTTATTTTTTATTTTTTTAAAAGATTTTATTTATTTTATTTGACAGAGATAGAGACAGCCAGCGAGAGAGGGAACACAAGCAGGAGGAGTGGGAGAGGAAGAAGCAGGCTCAGAGCAGAGGAGCCTGATGTGGGGCTTGACCCCATAACGGCGGGATCACGCCCTGAGCCGAAGGCAGACGCTTAACCGCTGTGCCACACAGGCACCCCTGTTGATCTTTTTAAAGAACCACCTCTTGGTTTCACTGATCTGTTGTATTGTATTTTTAGTTTCCATATGATTTATTTCTTTATTATTTCCTTCCTTCTGCTGGCTTTAGTCTCCATTTGTTGGTCTTTTTCTAGCTCCTTTAGGTGTAGGTTAGGTTGTTTGAGATTTTTCCAGCTTCTTGAGGTAGGCCTGTATTGCTATAAACTTTCCTCTTAGAACCACTTTTGCTGCATCCCAAATATTTTGGACAGTTGTGTTTCCATTTTCATTTGTTTTCATGTAATTTTTTATTTCATCTTTGATTTCTTGACTGACCCATTCATTGTTTAATAGTGTGCTATTTAACCTCTATGTCTCTGTGCTCATTTCAGATTCTTTTCTTGTGGTTGATTTCTAGTGTCATAATGTTGTGGTCAGAAAAGATACACGGTATGATTTCTATCTTTTTGAATTTTTTCAGACTTGTTTTGTGGCCTAATATGTGATCTGTTTTGGAAAATGTTCTGTGTGCATCTGAAAAGAATGTGTATTCTGTTATTTTAGGATAGAGTGTTCTGAATATGTCAATTCATCTGGTCCAGTCTGTCATTCAAGGCCACTGTTTCTTTGTTGATTTTCTGTTTGGATGATCTGTCCATCCATGTAAGTGGGGTGTTAAAGCCCTCTACTGTTATTGTGCTATTATCCATTATTTCCTTTATGTTTGTTATCAAATGTTTTATGTATTTGGGTGCACAGTGTTGGATGCATAAATATTTACAATTGTTATAACTTCCTGTTGGATTGTCCCCTTTATTATTATATACTGTTCTTCTTTGTCTCTTGTTACAGTCTTTGTTTTAAAGTCCATTTAGTCCAATATAAGTGTTGCTACCCCAGCTTTCTTTTGGCATCCATTTACATGATAAATATCTCTCCATCCCTTTACTTTCCATCTGCAGATATCTTTCAGTCTAAAATGTAGGAAGTCTTGTAGGAAGCATATAGATTGCTTTTGTTTTTTATCCATTCTGTCAGCCTATGTCTTTTGATTGGAACGTTTAGTCCATTTACATTCGAAGTAACTATCAATAGATACATATTTGTTGCCATTTTATTATTTGTTTTATGGTTGTTTCTATAGATTTTCTCTGATCTTTTTCTTTTGCTCTCTTTCATTGCTTATTGGCTTTCCTTGGTGATATACTTGGATTCCTTTCTCTGTATTCTTTGCATATCTATTACTGGTTTTCGTTTCATGGTTACCACTAGGTTTGTATATAACATCTTCTACGTATAGCAATCTATATTAAGTTGATGGCTGCTTGGGTTTAAGCCCATTCTTTACTTCTCTCCCTCCCAATTTTTAGGTATATAATGCCATATTTTACGTGCTTTTATCGATCCCTTGACTGATTTTTACAGAAATATTGATTTTTACTCCTTTTGTGTACTTTTTTTTTTTTTTTAAATTTTCAGACTCTCACTAATCATCTTCCTTTCCATTCAAAGTTTCCCCTAAATATTTCTTGCAGGGCTTGTTTAGTGGTCATGACCTCCTTTAGTTTTTGTCTGGGAAACTCTTTATCGCTCCTATTCTGAACGATAGACTTGTTGGGTACAGTATTCTTAGCTGCAGATTTTTCCCTTTTAGCACTTTGACTATATCATGCCACTTCTGGCCTACAAAGTTTCTGCTTAAAAATGTGCTGACAGCCTTACGGTGTATCCCTTGTATGTAACTGTCTTTTCTCTTGCTGCTTGAAATTTTTCTTTAATACTACTTTTTGACATTTTAATTACTATGTGTCTTGTATGGCTCTCTTTGGGTTGAATTTTTGGGGGGATTTCTGTGCCTCCTGGATTAGGATATTTGTTTTCTTCCCCAGATTAAGGAAGTTTTCAACTATTATTTCTTCAAATAAATTTTCTGTGCTCTCATCTTTCTCTTCTCCTTCTGAGATTCCTATAATGCAAATATTATGCTTGATGGAATCACCGAGTTCCCTGAGACTATTCTCAATTTGCATTATTTTCTTTCTGTGGTGCCATGTAGTGCCTTGCAGTGCAGTGTCCCCTGTTCCTTGGTTCTGGAACTTAAGAGAGTGTCTCCTATGTGTGATGCATGCGCTTTGCTATTGAGTCTTGGCCTCTTTTTCCTTCAGTCCAGTTGTCTGTAGACATTTTCTTTGCCTATTGTGGGCAGCAAGGTGCATGGTGGTCTGCTTGTGAAATGAGACCTGCCCCTGCCATTGCCAGAACTAAGGTCCCACAAGACACATGGGTCAGGAGATGTGTTGTCAGCAGGATTTGCACTGGTCTTCCGGTGAAGATGCCTGATGTTCCCCAGGCTGAAGTCAGCCTGACTGGGGAGGGTGAATCCACCAAAGCATGAGGGCAGGTCCTGGTGCAAACAAGTTAGGTAAGGAGTGTTGGTGCTGTGCTGGCCCTGACAGGTGGCTGTTGCTTATGCTGGGGGCAGAGGACAAAAATGGTACCTGCTAGCTCCTTTGTTCCTCGTGGGGTCTCCCTGTAAGTCTGTCTCTCCAGGCTGATTCTGAGTTAAGCAGATCACTCTCCCTCCCATCTGCTGCTGGTGTTTTTCAAACTGCTTGTTCTAGGCTGTATCTGCATAGGCTGTTGTCCTGCTGTCTCTTAAAGGGCAAGGACTCTGTTTCTTAATGCCCTCCATGCTCTCCCAAAGGCGAGCCCACTGATTTTTAAAATTCCAGGCTTTAAGTCCTGCTGGTCTTAAGAAGTCACAAAATTTCAGCCCCTCTATATTTCAAAGGCAAATATTATGATTTGTCCTTTCTGTTTGTGGGCTCCCCATGTGAAGGTCTGTTTTCCACCCTTTCCACCACAGGCTCCCTCCCCACAGTGGACAGCCATAGTCTGTTTCACCCCCCAGGCCACATCTTTGCCCTTCCTACCTTCTTCTGTGTAATCTCTTACCTGCCTTTAGTTGTGGAGTTCGTTCTGCCTGTTTTCCAGTCATTTCCTGAGCTATTTACGGGGACATGGGTGTATCTAATTATATCCCTGGGAGGAGGCAAGCTTAGGGTCCTCTTACTTCACCATCTTCCCAGCTGACCTAGAGGTATCCATTCTGAGACTTGCTTCAATTTTAAGGAAGACATAAGATCAAAGTGAAGGGTTGGGAAACGATATTCTATGCAAATGGAAACAAAAAGAGAATGAGGGTACCTACTTTTACATCATACAAAATAGACTTTACTAAAAGTAGTAACAAAGACAAAGGTCATTATATAGTGAAAATGGGGTCAATCATCAAGAAGCTATGACAACCATGAATATAATGCACCCAGCATGGACGTACTTAAATATATTAATCAAATACTAACAGATCTGAAGGGAAAAAGAGACAATATAATAATAGTAGAAGACTTCAATATCCCACTTCGAAAAAATGCATAGATTATCCGGACAGAAAAACAATAAGGAAACAGTGGACTTGAACCATATTTTACCAAATGGACCCAAGAGATATATACAGAACATTCCATTCAACAGTAGCAAAATACACATTCTTCTCAAATCCACGTGGAACATTCTCCAGGTTAAATCATGTGATAGATCACAAAGCAAGTCTTAGCAAATTTAAGGAGGCTGAAATCATACCAAGTATTTTTTGTGACCACAATGGTATAAACTAGAAATCAATAACACAAGTAAAGCTAGCAAATTCACAAACGTGAAAAGTAACAACACAGAGGGTGCCTGGGTGGCTCAGTTAGTCAAGCATCTGACTCTTGATTTTGGCTCAGGGTTTGATCTCATGGTCAGGAGCTCAAGCCCCACGCTCGGCTCCATGCTGGGTGTGGAGCCTAGTTAAAAAAAAAAAAAAGGAAGTAATAACACACAACACACTTCTGAAAAATCAATGACTAAAAGAAAAAAATAAAAAGGAAACTTAAAAATACCTTGAAACATATGACAATGAAAAACACAACATATCAAACCTATAGGATGTAGCAAAAGCAGTTCAAAGAGGAAAGTTTAAAAAATAGCTAGAGGGGCGCCTGGGTGGCACAGCGGTTAAGCGTCTGCCTTCGGCTCAGGGCGTGATCCCGGCGTTGTGGGATCGAGCCCCACATCAGGCTCCTCTGCTATGAGCCTGCTTCTTCCTCTCCCACTCCCCCTGCTTGTGTTCCCTCTCTCGCTGGCTGTCTCTATCTCTGTTGAATAAATAAATAAAATCTTTAAAAAAATAGCTAGAAACACATTAAAAAAAGATTAAAAAATCCTAACTTTATATTTCATATAATCATCTTAACAGATGAAGAAAAAAATCATTTGAAAGAAATCCAACATCCATGCATGATAAAAACTCTCAACAAAACTGGTGAAGAGGGAACATACTTCAACATAATAAAGATGATATACAACAAGCACACAGCTAACATCATATTCAGCAATGAAAGCTTGAAAGCTTTTCCTCTAAGATTAGGAACAAGACAAGGTTTCCTACTCTCATGACTCTTATTCAACATAGTACTTGACTATTAGACAAGCAATTAGGCAAGAAAATGAAATGAAATGCATCTAGGTTGGAAAGGAATAATTAAAACTGTCTTCATGGGGCACCTGGGTGGCTCAGTCGGTTAAGCATCTGCCTTCAGCTTCAGTCATGATCCTGGGGTCTTGGGATTGGGCACCGAGCTGGGCTCCCTACTCAGTGGAGAGTCTGTTCCTCCCTCTCCCTGTAAACTTCCCCCCTGCTCATGCTCTCACTCACTCTCTCTCTTTCTCAAATGAATAAATAAAAGATCTTTAAAAACAAAAATAAATAAATAAAACTGTCTTCATTTGCAGCTAATACGATCATAAATCCTAAAGACTCCACCAAAAAACAGAAGTAATCAACAAATTCAGCAAAGTTGCTGAAGTCAACTTTTACTTCTGGAGCAAGGATAGTCTCGTCAAATAAAAGGTGCTGGGAAAACTGGATAATCACATGTAGAAGAATAAAATTGGACCTCCATCTTACACTACTCAAAAAATTAACTCAAAATTGAAGACTCAAACAGGATCTAAAACCATAAAACTCCGAAAAGAGAACATATGGGGTAAGCAGCTTGATTTTGGTCTTGGAAATGAGATTTTGGATTTGACACCAAAAGCAAAAATTAACAATGTTGGACTACATCAAACTAAAAAGCTTCTGTACAGCCAAAGAAATAATGAACAAATGAAAAAGGAAAAGGCAAAAGGAAGAAAATATTTGCAAATCATATCTGATAAGAGGTGAATATCCAAAATATATAAAGAACTCATATAACTTAATAGGTAACAGAACAAACAATCTAATTAATAAAATTGGGAAAGGATCTAAATAGAAATTATTTTCCAAAGAAAACATACAAATGGACAACAGGTACATGAAAATATGCTCAATATCACTAATCATCAGAGAAATGCAAATCAAAACCACAATGAAATATCATCTCATGCCTGTTAGAATGGCTATCATAAAAAAAGACATAAGATAATAAATGTTGGTGAGCACGTGGAGAAAAGACAACACTTGTGCGCTGCCAATGGGATATAAACTGGTTCAGCCACTAAGGAAAACAATATAAAGTTTCCTCAAAAAATTAAAAATAGGACTACCACATAATTCAGAAATCTCACTCTGGGTATACATCCAAAACAAAGAAAACCAGGATATTGAAGAGACATCTGCACTCACATATTCATTGCAGCATTATTCACAATAGCAAAGATATTGTGCAGCATTATTCACAATAGCAAAGATATTGTGCAGCATTATTCACAATAGCAAAGAAACAACTTGTATTGGATAAATAAGTATGAGGTAGATATATATCTATGTACAGGTATATAGATATACATACATACACACATACATATATATGTCGTACATATCATCAAATGTTATTCATCCATGGGAAAGAAGAAAACCCTGCCACTATGTGACAATGTGAACGGTCTGGATGAACTTGGATTTACAGTTGTGAGATCATCTTTCACTAAAAATAGAATGACAGAATCAATCAAAGGAAAAAATATGGTTATATGTATGTTAATTGCTTACCTTGTGCAAGCAGTTGGTAAGGTATATCAACTTCCAAAACTTCAGAAAAAAATTTTTTTCTAATGAGCAAATTTCTTATTTTGTGAGGCTATTTCCATAGTGCAATGATACACAATCTGTCCTCTCTGTATTCTCCTAAAACACAAATGTCCACTATAGGTGAATGACGAGACCATTTAAACAAGGTCAGTTTCATCAGCATCATCAAATTACTTGAGGATAAACTCCAATCATATTTTTTAAAGTTTTCTAAAACATGTTACAAATTTATCCTGAACCCTTAAATCCTGCCTTCTGTTTTTCAAAACAATATAGCCAAACCTCTAATGCCTTAGAATTATTGATGCCATAATTTTTATATTTATTTTTAAAGATTTTATTTATTTGAGAGAGAGAGCACAAGTAGGGATGAGGAGAAGGAGCAGAGGGAGAAGGAGAAGGAGGCTTCCTGCTGAGCAGGTAGGCTGACATGGGGTTCGATCCCAGGACCCCTGGGATCATGGCCTGAACTGAAGACAGACATTTAGACTGAGCCAGCCAGAAGCCCCATCCATAATTTTTATATTGCCCAATAAATTACATTTTCTCAAAGTTGTATTTAATTTTTTAAGAAGGATTAGGCCACAAAAGAGACTATTTAAACCTTATCCCTGATAACACTTTGCAACGTGATGCATTTTATATGCTTGTGCTCAGGTGTGCAAATGCTATGATGCTATTTGACAACATCAGGTAGTGGTAGTCTCAATCCTGTTGACACTTATGAACACCGTTCCTTCTGCTATTGTTGTTTTGTTTGGGGAAGATTTGCATTTATCAATTAAAATACAAATGACATACGTCCTCTGTAAAACTGTCCTTTTAAGCCTTCATAAGATGTGAGTAGATAAATCAATATTACACAGATTCGTTATTTTTCCCCCTCTATGTGCCCTTCTCAGTGTGTGTTTAAACTGCTTTGGCAAAGGTTATGAGTATTTTCAAATTGATAAATTTGAGGGACACATTTCTGTTCTCATTTTACTTGACTGCTTGTTTGGAATCGAAGGTTCTAAATACTGGCATCTGCAGGGATCTGAGTGTGGCCTTCTGCCCTGCCCGAGGGACCTTGTTCACCTCTTTGGCTTCAGGTGCCATAGAGTAAATGTTTACTTGGAAGCTCAATTCTGAGCACCAACCTCAAGCAATTTGCAACTCTCAACCTCCTACAAGATAGAGGTTGCCCCTGACTCCTCGTCACCTGTAAAATAAAGTCCAAGGGTTTTCTTTTCTTTTTTCTTTTCTCTCCTCTTCTCTCATCTCCTCTTCTCTTCTCTTCTTTCTCCTCTCCTCTTCTCTTCTCCTCTCTTCCTTTTTTTTTTTTTTCTTTTTTTCCTTTTTAAGTCCAAGCTTTGAGAGTTGGATTCAGGGCTGTTGTGTGACTTGGTGGTCATCCACCGCTCGCTCAAGCACTCCCCTCAACTTACAGCGCTCTGAGCTTTGTGCTGTGGGCCACAAAACACTTAAGCGTTTCTTATTACACAAACCTGTTTCGTGCCTTATTTACATATTTCCTTTCTCCTTTTTCCTGGACTCTCCTCCTTAATTCAATGGAAACTTGCTGAATTTAAGAATGAGTTCTAAGACGACATCTTTCCGGAACCCTCCCCCTCACCAAGCTCTCCTGTGCACCCCTGCAGCCACCATCCTGGATTGAACCTGGAAGTTTCCCTGGGGACCCCCTGTTTTAAACCTAGCAGATCTCTAAGTTCAAGAACTGGGCTTTTTTTTTTATCAGATCATGTAGTTTAATATTGCATATAGATGTTCAGGAATTACAAAAAATAATTTCCACTGTGGTTAATTTTAGCACTGATATTTGAGTCTTCTAAGCAGTGATATCCACACAAGTTATATTATCCATAAAGAATTTGGTTTGGTTAAAAATGGCTTTGTGTAAGTCTTGTCTGCTGCCTATAAATGCCATTTGTCTTTGCAGTTTCGTTTGCATCCCTCCTCTTCTCTGATTCATAAACTTTTCATAGTTCAGGGGTACTCATGATTACGCTAATCTTAACAATAATCACACAAGGTACCTTAATGAACCAATCCCTATTCGTAGACCTCTGGCATATTCTCCCTCCTCCCTAAGAAGAATACATCTTCAATGAAAGATTTTTCTTCTCCCACATCTCAAAGTTTTGCATTCTTCATGAAGCTAGACAGATTCTCTCACCTTCTATTATCCCTTTTGGAGCCCCTAAGGCTGCTACATTGATGGCTCCTGTTCAGAGACAGAATCTGATAAACCTCACCTTAGCGTCGGAAGCATGATTCTTGAACTTTACATATGGGTTTCCCCAGCCGAACAACTACAGAATATACACACCCTTCTTTAACTTGAGTCCTCCTGTCCCTACCCTTCTTCTGTCAATGTTAGCCTTCTCCCACGTGGCTGAATGAGTCATGAAACAGGGCTGCAGCACATTTCACAATATGGTGAGAAGGTATATGACAATTAGAGAGACCTGTTTAACTCTCTAAATAGAGGAATTTCATTTGGTGTAGTTTAGAGTGGGGGCATGGTAAGGAAGGAGTCACCTTATCTTGATACAATTAAATATTCAAAGCCTAAGATGCTGAAATGGAATCAAAGATATGCATAATGATTATGTGTGACCTGGAAATGTTAAAATAGAAATAGTCATAATACTATGTGCTATCAGTGTTCATTTAACCTACCTATTGAACCTCTCTTAGAAGCATGGGCTTTCAAAAGAAATAAAAACCTTCAATATCATTTGGGTTTTTTAAAAATATTTATTTTATTATTTATTTGAGAGAAAGAGAGAGGGAGGGAGAGCAGGGGGGAGGGGCAGAGGGAGAGGGAGAGAATCTCAAGCAGACTCCTGATGAGTGAGGAGCCCGAGGTGGGGCTCAATCTTAGGACCCTGAGATCATGACCTGAGCTGAATGAAATCAAGGGTCAGACACTTAACCGACTGAGCCATCCAGGTATCCCAATATCATTTGTTTTCATTTTTACTTTCTTTAATCTTTTTTGAGTGTGAGAACATTTCAGTTCTACTCTGAATTTCAATTATATAATAGTATTATCAACTATAGTCACCACGTTTTACATTAGGTCCTCAGAACTTATTCATCTTATAGCTGAAAGTTTGTGTGATTTCACCATTCTCTCCTTATTTCCTCCACTCCCAGTCCCTGGCAACCACTTTTCTTCTGTTTGTATTGGTTTGATTTTTTTTTTTGGATTCCACATGTAAGTGATATGATGTAGTATTTGTCTTTCTTTCTCTCTCTGGCTAATTTTACTTAGCATAATGCTCTTAAAGTCCATCCACGTTGTCACAAAGAGCAGGACTTCCTTCTATCTCTTAGCTGAATAGTATTTTACTGTATATGTGCGACATTTTCTTTATCATTCATCCTTATACAGACACTTAGTTTCTTTCCTTTATCTTAGCTACTGTGAATAATGTTGCCAATGAACATGGGAGTGCAGATACCTCTTCAATATCCTAATTTCATTTTCTTTGGATATATACCCAGAATGGGATTGCTGAGCCATATGGCAATTCTATTTTTTAAAGTTTGAGGAACCGCTTTTTGAGTGTGAGAACATTTCACTTCTACTCTTCTGGCAAATTTCAATTATATAATAGTATTATCAACAATAGTCACCATCTTTTACATTAGATCCTCAAAACTTATTCATCTAATAGCTGATAGTTTGTGCCCTTTTATCAACCTATCCTTATTTTTCCCATCCACTAGCCCTTGGCAATGACTTTTCATAGAGGGCAACCCAATTTACATTCCCACCAACAGTGCACAAGATTTCCCTTTCCCCTATAGCCTCTCCAACATTTGTTATCCATTGAAGGAGAGAGAGAGGGAGCAAGCAGGAGAGCTGGAGAGGGAGAAGCAGGCTCCCCACTGAGTAGGGAGTCTGATGTAGAACTGATGTAGAACTGATGTAGAACTGATGCAGGATCATGACCTGACCTGACCTGAAGGCAGACACTTAACTGACTGACCCAGACGCCTCAAGGTATCCTTTATTTTCTTGATGATAACCACTCGAACGGGTATGAGATTATATCTTACACAGACACTTAACTGACTGACCCAGACGCCTCAAGGTATCCTTTATTTTCTTGATGATAACCACTCTAACGGGTATGAGATTATATCTTACTGTGATTTTGATTTGTTTCTCGGATGATTAGTGATGTTGAACATCTTTTCATGTATCTGTTGGCCATCTGTATGTCTTATTTGGAAAGATGTCTATTCAGATTCTCTGCCCAGTTTTGTTTTTTTTCTTTTCTTCTTTTTTTTTTTTTCTATTTGTATCTTGCTATGCAGAAGGTTTTTAGTTTAATGTAGTCCCACTTGTTTATTTCTGTCTATGTTGACTAAGCTTTGGATGTCAAATCCCAAAAAGTCATTGCCAAGACAGATGTCAAGTTGTTTACAACTCAGTTTTCCTCTAGGAGTTTTATAGTTTCAGGTCTTATATTCACACCTTTAATCTATTTGAGCTGATTCTGTGTACGGTGTGAGATGTGATTTTTACATGTGATTATCTAGTTTTTCCAACATCATTTTACATGTGATTATCTAGTTTTTCCAACATCATTTATTGAAGGGATTATCCTTTCCCCATTATAAATTCTTGGCTTCTCTGTTATAAATTAATTGGTCATATATATTCATGGGTTTATTTCTGGGATCTTTATCCTGTTCCACTGAACTGTGTGTCTGTTTTTATGCCAATACTATATTATTTTGACTATTATAGCTTTGTAATATAGTTTGAAATCAGGAAGTGTGATGTCTCTAGCTATGTTCTTCTTTCTCAAGATTGTTTTGGTTACTCAGGATCTTGCACACCCTATGGGTTTGGACAAATATATAATGAAATGTATGCATTATTATAATATCATATGGAGTCTTTTCACTACCCTAAAAATCTCTTGTGTNGTACCACAGTTTATTTACCCATTGACCTACTGAAGGACATCTTGGTTCCTTCCAAGTTTTGGTAATTATGAATAAAGTTGCTATAAACATATGTGCGTAGGCTTTTGTGTGGATATAAATTTTCAACCATTTTAGGTAAGTACCAAAAAGTATGATTGCTGGATTATATGATAAGAGTTTGTTTAGTTTTGTAAGAAAATGCCAAACTATCTTCCAAACTGAATTCTCTAATATTATTAAACTCCCTCCTACATATAAAAATAATTAAGCTTTTGAGAGACAAATGCAGCACTGTTTATGATTTTATCACTGATTTGGTAAAAAAAAAAAAGTTCTTACTCTAGACAAATACCATATGATTTTACTTACATGTGGAATCTAAAATAAAGACAAAATGAACATACAGACTCTTAAACACAGTAGATAAACTGGTGGTTGCCAGAGGGATGTGGGTCGGGGGATGGGTGAAACAAAGGGAATTAAGAAGTACAAACTTTCAGTTATAAAATAAATGTCAATATAATGAAAAGTACAGTATAGGGAATATAGTCAATAATACTGTAATAGTGTTGATGGTGACAGATGATGACTACACTTATTGTGGTGAGCATTAAGGAAGGTATAGAACCGTTGAATCAATATGTTGTACACCTGGAACTAATATAACATTTTACATTAATTATACTTCAATAATTAAGAAAATAGGAGGTCAATATTTAAAAAAAATTCTTACTATATTAGTAATATGTTAATAGGTTACAAAATAACAGTGTAAAATATATGCAACTTGAAAAGAACTGAAGTTTTTATTATACTAAGGTATTTTACTTATATGAAATAAATTTCATACATTCCATAAATAAAGATACAAATGGGAACAACTTTTAGGTAATTCTTTCTTACTTTGTGTCAAAACTTACTGTGTTGAATTTCTACTAATTTTCCCTACTTTTGCCCTCTGGAGCCATATAGGACAAGTCTACCTGCTCTTTAATTATCTGAAAAATTTTTACTAAAACAGAGGCTATCTTTACCATTCAAGCCTAATATTTCTAGTTTCCTCATAACATTTCAAGATCCCTTGATCACTCTGGTTATGATTTTCTGTACAGTTTTTCATTCACTGAATGATCCATTCAATGATTGTTTCATTAATTCACTCATTCAACCATGCAATTATTACAGGCCTAGAGTCTGCCAGACACCAAGGGTTGTGCTGAGAAGCTACTGAAAATAGACATTAAAAAAAGTTTCTGTCTTTTATCTTTACTACCTTTAGAAGTAACAACATCTCCTTCTATTCTTTTATATCAGCTTACATGAGTCTACCTACAACCAGTAACTTTCCTGCATTTAAATGCTTACGAACCTATGACCTCCTATTGGTCTATAGTTTCCCACAGGGCAGGGACAGTTAAGTATTTACACAGANCTATTCTTTTTTATCAGCCTTACATGAGTCTACCTACAACCAGTAACTTTCCTGCATTTAAATGCTTACGAACCTATGACCTCCTATTGGTCTATAGTTTCCCACAGGGCAGGGACAGTTAAGTATTTACACAGAGTTGTGGTTAAGAGCATGCATTTATGAGCCAGACTAGGCTCTGCCCCTTACTCCCTGTAGCACCTTGGGCAAATTGCTCTGTGCTCCTGTTTCTTCAGCTGGCAAAAGGGGATATTATCAGTAGCTACTTTATAAGGTTGAGATGATTCTTACTATTGAATTTCTCAGTCTACTTCCTTTGTTTTATAGTTGCTGAATAGATCTCTATGATTCTGGATATAGGTGGATTGTGAGTTCATATATTCACTGTGTAAGATTTTCTCTTTAAGGATGTATTTTAATAAGTATTTTAGTGGAAATGTAGGAGAGATGATTTTTAGGAGATAGATATTATTTAAACCAAAGCATCCAAATTTCTCTTAAATATTATCTTTTATAAAGAAAGTGAAAGTATCACAGTCTTTTAAAATAACTGCCTTTCAAATCTATTTGATGAATGAATTCATTAACTATTTTCATTCAGCTTGATAAATTTAAGATTCACATCTTTCATTTTATTTTATTTTTTAAGATTTATAACTTTCTAAATATATCTTTAGTGTAGATATTCATAAGCATGATGGAATTAATAACTTCCTCCAGATGAAAATTATTATAAGAACACATTAAGAATGTCGACATTTTAAAACCACATCCCAGCCAATATACGGATTAATATGAAATTAAAAACAAATTCAAAGTAGTTATATTCTGCTTACATGCCTAACATGATTATAATTATATTATATAATTACTATGTAGTAACAGAAGAGTGTTTTAGAAAATAACTTATTCCCTTATAGACATGATAAATATGATGTGTATGACTATCACTGCATGATAAATAGGACATTTTTTTATTCATGAGGTTGGATGTCAGACTCAACTGAAAAATGTGTATCATATTCAATGTATTTATTCCAAAGGATTGTTAAAATTACTCTATTTTGCTGCAGATGGATAAAATAACACCCACTTTTCTATGTTTTATGGATTAAAACAGTGTGAAATGATGGCTTTAAATTTCCTATGTTTACAACTTTATTAAAACCCCACAACAAGTTATATACTTTATTAAAGATTTATGGAAGACACACTGAATTGCATTCTTATAGGTAACTGTCATGATTTCATGGGACTGTTCAAATATTGGAGTACTTTGACAACATCCATCATGGCTACAGAAAATAAAGTTCCAAAGTGCAAAAAATGCATTCATAAAAAATATAACACAGGGACAAAAAAGAATAAGTCATTAGACATAGAATACACAAACCAACTATATATTTTTGATACACTGGGTTAAATTTAAATAGCAATAGAAATAGAGCCATTGATGAAAAACTAATTCTTTTTAATGACTTAGATATCTTAACCACTTCCAAGTTTAAAAAGAACTAGATTTAAAATTTGCTTTAAATATGTCTACTAAAGAATCAGTGACCAAAGAGTGCTGTTTAATGTGCTTTCTAGAACTGTGTTCTTTAATATGATGGCCACTAGTCACATACGACTATTTAAATTTAAATTAATTGAAATTAAATAACATTAAAAATTCAGTTTCTCACTCACACTAGCCACATTTCAAGCGTTCAAAAGCCACATGTGGCTTTTGGCTAGTGACTAATACACTAGACAGTGCAGAGAGAACATTTCTATCATCATAGAAAGTTCTGTTAAAGAACGGTTTTCTAGAGTTTTAAGAAAACACTACTCTGCAGAATCAGGGACACAGAATGAAGCCAATGTTCTAAATGTTACATATAATATTTCAAAACAGAAAAATGAGCCAGGGTTCTTTGTAGATGATTAGCTGAAAAATGTCCATGCATTTTAAGACTGGACACGTTATCTGTATGTGACTACTAAACCCAGATTTTAAAAAAAAGTAGCTTCATTGCTTACGATCATTTTTTTTAATTCCAAAATCCTTAGTAGAGATATAATTCTGTCTAATGAAATTAACAAAGAAAAAAAAACTGATGGTATTATTGTTTACACAGCCCTTGGCATGAGGAGGTAAATTAGAGATTCTAGGATTATAATCATGATAGAATCATCCCCTTAGAAGAATAACTAAAGACATGTGACACAGTGAGAAAATTGAGAGGCAGTAAAGTTGGGGACCTACCGGTAGTTTCTTGCAGTTCATTAAAAAATGGCCTAAAGGGGGCACCTGAGTGCCTCAGTCGGTTAAGCATCTGCCTTAAACTCAGGTTATGATCCCAGGGTCTTGGAATGGAGCTCTGTGTCAGGGGTTCCTGCTCTTCGGGGGGGGGGGTCTGCTTATCCTTCTCCCTCTGCCCCTCTCCCCATGCTTGTGCTCTGTCTCTCTGTCTCAAATAAATAAATAAAATCTTAAAAAAAAAAAGGAAAAATGACCCAAAGGTCTACTGTTTAGTGGGGTATGCAAGAGCATGGGGTTGTAATCAGATACCTGAGCCACTGATCTAAGGTATATAATCTTAGTCAAGCTTCATCTATAAAAAGATAAGAATGGCATATATTTCATTATGATTTACTTATTTATATATTTTTTAAAGATTTTATTTATTTATTTGACAGAGAGAGCGACAGCCAGCGAGAGAGGGAACACATGCAGGGGGAGTGGGAGAGGAAGAAGCAGGCTCCCAGCGGAGGAGCCTGATGTGGGGCTCAATCCCAGAACGCCGGGATCACGCCCTGAGCGGAAGGCAGACGCTTAATGACTGAGCCACCCAGGTGCCCCTCATTGTGATTTTTTTAAAGATACTAGCTATTAGGGAACATAAGAAATGTTATTAAATTGTAGTATTTGTATGGTAATGAGATTACTATTAACATTATTATGTCCAGGAAAACCTGGGTTTGTTTCTAAAACACGGATTTCTAAAATGTCTCTTGTTTACTAGAATCAGAATTTTTGTTGATGGAGCTTACTAATAAATATGTATCACAAACTCTCCAAGTAATCCTTTTATGTACCAACATTTAAGAAACTTTGGTAGCAGAAAGACTGTATACCTGAGCACTGGGACTGAGTTTGAATTGAGATACTTCTTGGAGCCTTAGCTTCCACATCTATAAAATGGTAGAATGACATTTATTTCATAAGTTTATTGTAAGGGTGTTATTACTAGTTAGGATACCAACAAGAGCCACTAAAATTGCAATAATTCAGAGGGCTTGATTGACTACAAAAGGCATATTTAAATAGATAAAAGTAGTATATAAGGGTTGCACAAGGAGTCTCCATGTGCAGTCTGTAACATCAAGCTATACCTTCATCAGGTCTAAAGAGAGGAAGGAGCAGAGGTTAGCAGGAGAAGAAATGCTGTAGAGCAGGATTCTGTGAGAGGAACAATAACTCTGATGAAACACAGCCATCCTGAGAAATATCAGAGAAGAACCAGGGGAATAAATATTCACCTCATTCGCCATTTTCTTCCTCCCTAATTTCCTGCTGGGGTCCTAACTGTTGAAACCCAACAGGAAGCCAGAGCCATACTGGCCTGTTGATATAGTCCATGCATACCATGACTATAGCAGAAAATAGGGAGGACAGCAGTAAGGAGCTGAAATGGAGAAGTAAATGGGAGATGTATGTCATATATACAAGGCATCCAGTACTGTATCTCATTTTCTTTTCTTTTCTTTTTTTTTAAGACTTTATTTATTTATTTGACAGAGAGACAGCCAGGGAGAGAGGGAACACATGCGGGGATAGTGGGAGAGGAAGAAGCAGGCTCCCAGCGGAGGAGCCTGACGTGGGGCTTGATCCCATAATGCCAGGATCACGCCCTGAGCCGAAAGCAGACGCTTAACGACTGCGCCACCCAGGGGCCCCTGTATCTCATTTTCAATGAATGGTTTGTTATCTTTATGGTGGACTGTGTTCTGAATGAGTACATAAAAGTTTCTAATGATATAAATCACACCAGTTCATTATTAAGATATTGAAAATAAGGTGAAGTAGATTGTTATGGACNAGTTATGGACAGATATCAGCAAGATGATCCAGTTTATTTTGATGAATGACATTGTTAGAAACTAGTTAATATTCTTGAAATATTTGTAAATGTCTTACATTTTAACAGTAATTTTCAGATTATTAAGCAATCAATAATGCTTTAAAATATCCTATAAAATAGGTAGAAATT
>NC_048236.1:16090682-16106764 GCF_002007445.2 Ailuropoda melanoleuca
TTTTTTTTTAAGATGAAAGACAATCTGAAAACATTGTATTTTGAAACCTTTATTTTAAGATTTTATTACTTTTCCAAGAGCAAAAATTTTCAGGAAAAAAAAAATGTGTCTCACTAGATGCTAATGGAAAGACAAGAGAGGAAATACATACTATTTATTAAAATGACTTGTTAGTTGGAGTTAAAAAAGTTTTTTAGTCATTGATATATAATGATAAATCTGGAAGAATATTAAAATATATTCTGAGACTACCATTTATTACCCCATATTCTACATATTGATTCAATCCACGTAGTTCTCATTATACAGCCCCTTTATCAATACAACATACACTTAATCAGAGCTACTTGATACTGATGAGAACAATGAGAAGGTCATTGACTTTTAAACCATTGGAGTAACATGACATAAGTCAAATCATTCACTAAATGACAATCAACCATAAGAGCTGCTTTAACAGTAATTAACCCAGCTTCTCTGCAGACGGTTTCTATTCCGCTACTGCCCCCTAATGCCAGTTCCACTTTTCGGCTTCGCCATGTGAGATTTCACGTTTGCAGGGGCTATCTTTTCACCCTGTCTATCTTATTTACTTTCAAAAATCCATTTAGAATATTTAAAATGTCTGGGTATGAATAAAAAATAACCCGAACCCTATAGCCTATTAATCTCATTCCATAATTTCACGGATAAAAACTTTCCAGGAAACCATTTCCTTCATAATTACTTTTCTTCCATATTTCTCCCTTAAGCTCCTAGCTTTTTGTAGTTTCCTTGAAGAGTTCCAAATCTCTTAGCAAGCAAAACTTTAAGAAGACACAACTTTCTAAGATAAACAAGGCAAAATAACTGATACGGTTTCTGGTCCATAGCACGCACACCATGAAAAGTATTTGTGTGCAGGAGATGACAAGAGATATGGCAGGAGAGACAGGTAGTACACAAATAATGGGAAGCATCCTACATGACATTTAAACAAACATATTTCCATTTTAGATAATTCTGGCAGCAGAATGGAGGATGCATTTTGGGGGGACAAGACTAGAGGCTGGAACAGTTGGGAGACTTCTGTAATAAACATGGAGATAAATAATATAAATTTGGGGGTTATCAATGGATAGTGAAAGTCGATGATCAGAAATTTAAATAGAAAGTCCACTGATGGGCTTCAGAGAATTCATTCATAAGCCCTCTGAAATATACATATAATGTCTTGTGCTTGGGTGATATGCATGTTACCACCACCCATCCGCCTTCTTGGGGCAAAAAGGCCATAGCTGTCAATAGATTATCAGAGAGATGTACAAATTAAAACCAAAAGCATTAAGGATCATTCGTGTAGAGTGTTCCATGCAATGGATTAAGAATGAAACTCTGAGAAACACTGATAATTAAGGGACCGATAGAGGGAAAAAAGACAAAGAGGAAAATTAGAGAAGTATAAGGAGAAAGTATAAAAGCACTGCTTTACAATCAAATGAAATATAAAGCTTTGAAAAGGAGAATGAGATTAATTGTGCACAATTTAGCATGGAAGTCTTGCATAGAAAGAATTGGTGATTACAATTAGAATGCCACTAAAGCTCTTAAAGAGGACGGTTTTGAAAGAACAGTGATTTACAATCAGTGAAGATACCATTACACCGGGGGCATTTGAAAATATATGAAGTGTTTTCTGATTGTCACAACTACTAAAATTTAATTCACAGGAGCAGGGGATGCTAAGCAATTTAAAAAAAATGTAGAACAGTTTTGAATAAGGAAGAAATGAGCATGAACGCCAGAACAGGGTGAACTTGGAAGTGTTGAAGTGAACACGGTGAGAACAGAATTATTTTTTAAAGCTAAAATTAAAAAAAGGGAAAAGATATTAGACAGCCGCTAGATATATATACTTCCTTTTCCAAATAAAGGTTTAGATATTTACTTTGACTAAGAAGAAAAAGCCTGTANACAATTTTCAAAAAATGTAGAACAGTTTTGAATAAGGAAGAAATGAGCATGAACGCCAGAACAGGGTGAACTTGGAAGTGTTGAAGTGAACACGGTGAGAACAGAATTATTTTTTAAAGCTAAAATTAAAAAAAGGGAAAAGATATTAGACAGCCGCTAGATATATATACTTCCTTTTCCAAATAAAGGTTTAGATATTTACTTTGACTAAGAAGAAAAAGCCTGTAGAAAGGTGATGTTGACAAACGATATTAATAAAACAAGGCTCTAGAGAAGATTGGTAGATGATGTGAAAATTGGCAAAAAAAAAATGTGACTTGAAATTAAGCAGTACAGAGGAAACTTTATCCTATGTGACAGATGAAGGAGCAGTCCTAGATTTTAGAGATGGGGCAGATAAAAGAGATCATGCCTGTTGCCCTCAATTTTCTCATCAAAATAGAGTTGAAATACAGTGCAGTAGATGCTTTCCTCATTTTTCTTCTGTTCACAGTAGCAAATCTTTTTTTTTCAAAATATCCCTTTCCTGTGCATAATGAATACAATGCTTAGTTTTTAAATGAGATAAAACTTTTTTTTTTGTTTTTTAAAGGATTACATCATAGGCTTTGTGATAACCGTATTTTAATGTAGCCAGGCTTGATATATGTATGCAATCTATAAATTTTTATTTACTTATTAGTTTGTTTTTCTGAGTACTTCCTCTATCTCACATGTTACTCTGGCACATACTAACATGTAAGGTAGGTAGATTTGCTCTTGTGCCTTTCATTTACATGAGTGCTAAAATAATTGTACCCTTACAGCTTAAGTTAGAAAGAAAGCTGATCTGCAGAGCTTTTAATTAAATGCATTATATCTAAAGCATATTTCCTACTGTGATTTCCCTGGGCTAAAAATTTTGCCTTCCCTAATGCTTTGTCAAACAATATATGGAGTGCGGAATATCCCTGAGTAGTTTTAAATAGTCCATACATCTTAACTCACCAAAAGTAGAGAAAGANTTTTTTTTTATTTTTTTATTTTTTTTAAAGATTTTTTTAATTTCTTTATTTGACAGAGATAGAGACAGCCAGCGAGAGAGGGGACACAAGCAGGGGGAGTGGGAAAGGAAGAAGCAGGCTCATAGAGGAAGAGCCTGATGTGGGGCTCGATCCCATAACGCCGGGATCACGCCCTGAGCCGAAGGCAGACGCTTAACCGCTGTGCCACCCAGGCGCCCCCCTGAGTAGTTTTAAATAGTCCACACATCTTAACTCACCAAAAGTAGAGAAAGACTAGTGTATTATGCTAAGCAAAATAAGTCAGTCAAAGACAAATACCATATGATTTCATTCATATGTCGAATTTAAGAAACAAAACAGATGAACATAGGGGAACCGATGTTCCATAAATAACCATAATTACCATAATTAACAACAAAAAAGGAAATGAGGGTTGATGGAGGGAGGTAGCTGGGGGATGGNGTAGTTTTAAATAGTCCACACATCTTAACTCACCAAAAGTAGAGAAAGACTAGTGTATTATGCTAAGCAAAATAAGTCAGTCAAAGACAAATACCATATGATTTCATTCATATGTCGAATTTAAGAAACAAAACAGATGAACATAGGGGAACCGATGTTCCATAAATAACCATAATTACCATAATTAACAACAAAAAAGGAAATGAGGGTTGATGGAGGGAGGTAGCTGGGGGATGGACTAGATCGGTGATGGGCACTACGGAAGGCACTTGTGATGAGCACTGCATGTTATACGTAAGGGATGAATCACTAAATTCTACTTCTGAAACTAACGTTACACTGTATGCTAACTAAAATGTAAAGAAAAGCTTGACTCATTAAAAAATAATATTAAAAATAAAAATTTTAAAAATTAAAAGTGAGAGTGAAAAATGACAACCAATAGTCCTAGGACTCTTTGTATCTATGCTACTTCCCCTTTGGCAGAATTTCTGCACTTTTCTACTGGTTATACTCAATCTGTGGGCATTATAGGAAGAAGATACTCATGAGGGTAGGTAAGTGAGATCATTCTGTCAAGATACCGTAAAATAACAGTGGGTAAACTCTAGCCAATTTTTGAGGTCAAAGGCCAAGGCCCACNGGCTTGTGATGAGCACTGCATGTTATGGGTAAGGGATGAATCACTAAATTCTACTTCTGAAACTATAACGTTACACTGTATGCTAACTAAAATGTAAAGAAAAGCTTGACGCATTAAAAAATAATATTAAAAATAAAAATTTTAAAAATTAAAAGTGAGAGTGAAAAATGACAACCAATAGTCCTAGGACTCTTTGTATCTATGCTACTTCCCCTTTGGCAGAATTTCTGCACTTTTCTACTGGTTATACTCAATCTGTGGGCATTATAGGAAGAAGATACTCATGAGGGTAGGTAAGTGAGATCATTCTGTCAAGATACCGTAAAATAACAGTGGGTAAACTCTAGCCAATTTTTGAGGTCAAAGGCCAAGGCCCACACAGGATACAAAACAGGAACAGGATGAAAAACTGCTGCCTTCTTCCTAATTGTTGTTTTTGTTTTAGGTTTCTATTTCTATTTTGATAGGTAGAAATGGGTCTTGTGGCCTGAAAGATTGCTGGCTAATATTCCCTGAGTGTACAATTTTCCAGCCTTGTATCTCTTTGGGTATATGTACATGGACATCAATGAGAACACGTGGGAGAGTCAATAAGCAGTTGTCTTAGGGTGGACTGCCCTACATGCAGACTCTGAGACAAAGGCTTTAGTGCAACTAGTTTATTTGGGAAGGGATTCTAGGGAGCACTGGGGAAGTAAGTAAGTGAGAAAAGGAAGGGAAGAAAGGCTACTCATCATCAGGTTATTGCTATGAGCAACCGTGGCTCAGTCTCCTTGGGGACCTCTGTGAGACCGTATAGAACATCCCTCGGGTTATCCACAGAAGTAAAGAAACGAGGTAATAATCCCCATCTGCCACCTGTCATTGGCCAAGGGCTGCTCCCAAAGTCACTAATTCCTTGTACATCTGTGTTTGGACTCAGGAAAAGCCATTTGAAGGTGCTTCAAGTAGGACACCATCAGCATATTCTGGACGGAGTACAATCAGTGTCTGCTATAGCTGGATTTGACAAGCTGCTGCTTTACTCATGCATACTTGGATGGTCATATATCCAAAACGTTTGGTGTTGTACGTTACGTATGATGATCTGATTCTTACACTTTGCCATTCTATCTATTTACACTCACGTTACTTCAGGCAATCAAAAGTTAATGCTGTTGTTCATTTGGTGTAGCTTTCCCTACAGATAAGCTTTTTTTTTTTTTTTAAACAGTAAATATTATGCAGGTTCAGTTTCCAAAACATGAAATATATTCCACCTGGGAACAGAGACAGTGAAAACTCACACCTTTGCAGAGTAGGTAGCGATCCTATTTTACTCCAATACTACTACTGCATGGAGTAAGCTAAGTTTTGCTTGAAACATAAATTTCAAATTGTTGACCTCAACATTTAGTCCCAGATTGCAAAGGCAATTCCAATTGTATTTTAAAACATCCCAAAAAAGTGTGTCTGGGAACATATCTGTTCCTATTGACCTGAAATCAAATTTGATTTGGGTTCTAATAAACTAACCCTACACCTAGAGACTACATAGGCGCTACAAGAATCCAGGTAATTTTGAATAACGCAAGTCTCATGATGTAGCCTCATTCCAAAGAAGTATTTGGTAAAGTGAACCCTTAAGACTAGTGTCCATAAACATGAGTACCTCTTCTAAGTACCTAAGCAACATGTTTGTCTCATATGTAAATATGGATTTATTTTCCATCTAAAAATGTAATCAATGTAATTATTCTTAAGTAAACATCAGTAGTACTATAAACTTAAGTAAATGTTTAGAATACCACGATGGAATAAGCAACATGAATATTAGAGGAAGTTTCATGTCAATGAGGAAACAGGACTACCCTAAGTCAGGATACATTATGTCTATAAATTTAAGAAGAAATAGACAAATGTTAAAGCTTATATAAGCTATACACTTATGCTTTTTTAAAGAATTGTATTCTGAAGTCCTGTAATTAAATACCTACATATTAGAAACAAGCAGGTGGTGAAATGCATCCAGGAAAACATTTTTACATTATATATTATAGATAGAGATCAATTTATTGATTTTACTTCATCAAAATCTAAATAGGGTTTTAGATTTTTTTGGAAAACATAGGTATTAAGTTTGTATTAATTATTGAGTTTTAAAATCACTTGTTTTAGCATCTACAAAACCTTAAGTTCAAAAATAGGTTTACTTAAAGCTAATTACCACATAAATGACTTATTCTGGCTTGAAAACTATAAGAAAATACATCCAACACTTTAGGAAAGTTTCTGCATACACTTGATGTTTCCTTCACCTGATAATAAAATTTATGTGATACCATTGTAATACAAATTTACTGTGATTAAGCTAATGGATGTAATTCCTAACTCATCTACACACTTTGCACAAAAGCTTTCTTTTTCTGAAAAACTAATCACACTTTTTTATTATGCTAAACTCATATATACATACAGCCTGCTGTTTTTATAAGACACAAGCTATTTTAACACTGATAAAATTACTTTAATGCATATATTAAATAGTTTAAAGACAACAGTCTATATTATTCACATTGTTTGCATTGGGCCGAAGTGCCTCTCTGTTATTTAACACCCATTTGTTCCATATTCAGGTATCAACCTCAAATGTTTAAAGATTGCTACATTTTTTTTTTCTTAGTCCTCTCTTTTCCAAGGTAAATTTCCAGTTCTACGCACTCTTTTACATAAGAGGTGATTTTGAGCAACAACTCTGGATCATATAATAGTAATTCCCTTTTGGTAAGTCTCAGGGTACTTTTTATCCCTGTATTTGAGTGTCGGGTTTAGAACAGAATGTAATATACTAAGCGTCTGAGTAATACAGAATAGGATTACTGATTCACTTACTCTGAATAGCATGCTGTTCTTAAGGCTGTCCTACAGTATGGATTTATATAGACAAGGCTTAGGACATGTGTTGGGAACAAAGTACATGTTCTTATATTTATCTCTTTTGAAACATATCCCTTTTTAAGATACAAAACATATCTTAGTTCAGTTACTCAATGTAACAGCCATCCTTCGCAGTTTGAAACAACAAAGCACGATAAGCCTACTTTTTGCACCTCATTTAAACCAGTGATAAAAGTAGTGAAGGTATCTCATAGCACACAAATAAACACGTCTTTCAAAACTGACAATTAAAACCAGGGACATTGTTTCAACCAGACACCAGTCTTCTTAATTACTTTTACCTGTGCCCCATATTTCTCTATTATATCATGAAGGAATTAATAAAATGTCTTAAGAAGACAAGAATGGTAAGTCTACCGTATTTTACTGCCAAAAAAAGCTAGTATGGCATGCTCTACAATCAGAGACCCATGCTAGTTATTTCTAATCACACATTTTTCCTGTTTTAGATGTTAACTATATATATATATACACACACACATATATACATACATATACATACATATATACATACATATACATACATATATATATATATTAAATAAAGTCTTTTAAGATAGCATTCAGGATTGATAGCAGGTCAACCAGTCAGTAATTCATAAACTCTATCCTCTAATCCTTCCTAAAAATTAGCAGGCATTTACCCATACTGGGTCCCTCAGAGCTCCTCCAAATACACGTTTCTTTTCTTCAGTGAACACTGACAGTGACTCAATAATCTTATCTGCAAGCTCCCTTAATACCTGGATACAGAACTTCTATGTTCTAGGGGACCCAAGTTCATGTGAAATAGCTTCATGCTCTTCACAATTTTACCCAATTATTTGGATCTCACTTTCATCTTACCAATCAATATTTATCATCATTTTCTGATAACAGGCACTATCTCATATAGTTGGAAGGATTTAAGAAAGGCTCCTTTGCAAAAATCACATTAACCTAATATCTCAAGGATAAGCAGTTTTCAGGTAGATAAGTAGAGTCAAAAGAACATCCCAGAAAGAAGATGCAAGGTATGTAAAGGCTCTGAGATAAGACTGCATATGACAGAATGTGCAGTGTGTGAAAAATAGCAACATATGGAAAACAGTAGCATGTCCACAAAGTTAGGGAGGGAAATCACGTAATAGACTTTGTCAAACATTAAGGATATTTCTTTAGTGCATTGGAAGCTATCAAATAGTTTCAAGCAGTATTCATGATCGGATTTATGTTCCTGAAATGATCACCTGACTTCCGCTGGAAAACCGGATGAGAGTGGAGGACAAAACCGGAAGCTGGGAGTACAGCTGCTACCTCTCAGAATAGGTGGAGAGAAATGGACAAATTCAACTATATTGAGGGATCACTGCGAGGATCAAGAAAGAAGAGGCGTCAAGAATAAAATTCAAATACTGGACCAAGCAAATGGAATGACAGAGATACCATAATTAGAAATAAGAATAAATCTGGAGGAAGAATATTTGCATAGTCCAATGGTGTGTACATTAAGTCTGAGATGATTGAGAAAGATACCAAAAAAGATGAGAATCTAACAATGGAATTAATTTTTCTTGTGTCCATAGTCTATGTAAGTGGTATTTTTGGCCATCATAATAAACATAATATGACATGTTGGAGAGAGCATACATAGAGAAAAATTGAAGTACAAGGAGTTTAATAGGAGTGTTCAGTTACGCTGAATGATTATTACGGTGAATGTATATTAATCATATCATTAATTATAATATTTTAATGATATATTAATACTGCATATTAAAATACATACATTATAAAATAACAGAATAAAAACCAGTATCTCTTTGGTGCCTACCGGTATAGCCTAAATGTGATAATGTGGTTGGCTGAATGCTTACAAAAATTCCATGTGAGCTATTATGCAACACACTGTTTATAGTTAGAAATAAATCTTTCTCTATCAATAAATACAGACCTACAATTTCATTTTATTGTATTTATTTTTTTAGTAATTATTTATTTATTTGAGAGAGAGAGAGAGAGAAAGAGCAAGCGGGGAGAGGGAGAGGGAGGAGGATGAGCAGAATCTGAGTACTGAGCGAGGAGGCTGGGCTGGGTCCCAGGACCCCAGATCACCACCTGAGCCAAAATCAAAAGTCAAACACAACTTAGCCACCCAGGCACCACCTACAGTTTTATTTTAAGAGGTTCATAGTTCCTTTGATGGCTATCATAATTTATAAAATTTCCTGACCATCTTAGTTATTCGTAATTTTTTCCCTCATTTTAAAAAAGATTGTGATGAACACCTTTGTTCATCCACCTTCTTGCTTGTCCTTGTCTAATTATTTCCTTTTTCTCATTACAAGGCTTTTCAGTAAGTATGGCCCAGCAAAAAACTGTTCCAAGTTGCATTTTTACCAACTACACATAAACAGAGTATCTGTACACATTTTACCAAACCTGGATTTTAACTTTCTTCTTATGATTGTCAACTTTAAAGATCAAGTCCTATTTAATTTGCAGTACTTTTATCATTAATAAAGCTAAACACTTGTTTGATCTCCTTACAGGTATTTGTATGCTTTTTAGTTGCCTGTATTGCTCTTGTAGTGGTTGTTAGAGCTGTTTAGAAATAGTCTAGTCCTCTTTCTAGGCACATGGTAAGACTACTCACAGGCTCCTTGAGAGTTAGTGTTGGCCTTGTGTGTTGCGCTTTTGTCAATAAACTACGAATAGAAGGTATCGCTACCAGGCAGAAGCTTTTGAAGCCAGCAGGTCATTCACCATGTTGCCTTCCTGCTGTTCTGGTGATCAGAGATTGTGGGTCACATGGAACCTCTCTCATTGTGAGTTCTTGAATGACGATAAGAAGCAGATCCCTAGCCTATCAATGTTCGATATGTACTAGGAATAAAAATAAGCTTTTACAGTGTTACTAGACTGACCTAAGGGAGCTGCTTATTCCCGCAGCATAATCTACTTTTGTTAATTTATGTTACTTTTTGTTTCCAACTAGGGATTTTATTTTTTATTACTTGATTTTTAAGAGTTCCCGACATATATTGAAAATATTTTTATTTCCATTTGTTGATTATAAATACTATTACTATTATTTTTTAAAAGGTTTTATTTATTTATTTATTTATTTATTTGAGAGAGAGGGCAAGAGCAGGAAGGGGTGAGAGGAGGAGAGGGAGAAGCACGCTCCCTGTGAGTAGGGAGCCTGACATGGGGCTCAATCCCAGGACCCCTGGGATCATGACCTGAGCCAAAGGCAGACACTTAACAGACTGAGCCACCCAGGCGCCCCTATTATTATTATTTTAAGGCAGAAATTCTCAAATAATGTTTTTCATTATGAGATCGGACCTTAAGAAGATTCTTTGAAAGACCTTCACTTTACCAGGATATTCAATCTAGAACTATAAAATATTTATATTTAAATTTTCAATACACCAAGTTATATTGGTATAAACTATGAGACAAAGTAACCAGTTTTACTGTAACTGCATCATTTATTGAGTAAAATATCTCTTACAAATGATTTGACATGTCAAATTTTCACATCATAAATTCTCACACATATTGGGACCTATTTTTTCCACTTTCTAGACTGATCCATCAATATAGGAAACGAGCATCATAGGTTGTGGTGGTTTTTAAACTATTTTTAGAGCAGTAATAGGTTTATAATAGAACTGAGAGGATACAGAGATTTCCCATATACCCGCCTGCACTCACACATGCATAGGCTCCCCCATTATCAACATCATTCACCAGAATGGCACTTTTTTTTTTCTTTTTTACCAAGGATGAACCTACATGGATACATCATAATCACCAAAAGTCCATAGCTACCTTTGCATTCATTATTGCTATTGTACATCCTACGGGTTTGGACAGATGTTTAATGATGTATTTCCATCATTACAACATCTGAATGTCAAATGCTTTTTCTACATCTATTGATATGATCATGTGATTTTGTTGTTGTTTTTAGCCTATTAATGCAATGTATTACATTAACTGATTTTCAAATGCTGAACCAGCCTTGCATGCCTAGCATAAATCCCACTTGGTGTAGTATGTAATTCTTTTCATGCTACTTCGGATTTGGTTTGCTAATAATTTGTTGAGGATTTTGCATCTATGCTCAAGAGAGGTAATTGGTCTGCAGTTTTCTTTTCTTTTAGTGTCTTTGTCTGGTTTTGGTAATAAGGTCATGCTGGTCTCATAGAATAAGTTAAGAAGTATTCTCTCTTTGATTCTCTGAAAGAAATTATAGTCTTAGTTATACTTCTTATAATTTTTTCAACTAGGTTTGAGGTATATTTACATACCATCCATTTTATATGTACAATTCAGTCATTTCTAGCACGCTGAGAGACTTACACAAACATTACAATCCTCCTTCCCTTTTTTCATCCCAGCACTTCACTCTGCATTCTCAAATGCAACTGCTTTGTGAAAGACAGATGTTTTCATTTGTTAGGGCTTCCATAACAATACCACAGATTGAGTGGCTTAAACAATAGAAATTTATTTTCTCACCGTTCTGGAGGCTAGAAGTCCAAGATAAGGTGTTGTCAGGGTTGGTTTCTTCTGACACCTCCCTCCTTGGCTTGCAAATGGCCACCTTCTTGCTGAATCCAAATTTCCTCTTATAGAAACACCAGATTGGATTAGGGCTCATCCTAATGGCCTCATTTTAATTTAATCACTTTTTTTAGAGCCTTGTCTCCAATTATCGTCAAATCTGAAGTAATGAGGGTTAGGGCTTCAACATATAAATTTGGGGGAGGACACAATTCAGGCCACAGAAACGGATATTATTTTCTTTGAGTGAAGAACCGTTTGTTTACCATATAGTCTTTGCGGGTAGTGTTATCTCTTTTTCCCTTTCTAACTTAGCCTTTTCCTCTCCAGCCTCTCACATGTGGGAATGGAAACTTAGTCCCACTGTACTGCTTTTGATTCTTGGAGTCTGTTTTGCATTCTTTCTTTCATTCTACTCAGAAACTCATCTTCTCTTCAGCTTCCATGTTTGGAAGTAGGCAAAGGATCCTCAAATTGGGTTTGGAAATCATGGTGATGAAATAACAAAACCACTGCCTGTTTTTTGGGGGTCTCTGCCACCTCTCTGTTCTCAGAGATTCCATATGGGTATTTCTCTCCTTGAGAATTACAATGTAATTTCTCCTTTATTCTACCCATAAGACATAACCGCTTGGCTACTACTACACTCAGAATATCATTGATTACTATGAATTAATTATTAATAAATTAATTATTACGATTTAATACCTCAAAAATAGAAAAAGTCCCCTAAAGTTTTTAAACTTTCCTTATTATCACCCTGTTTCCATAATCTCTCCCCAAACCGACTGTATGTTGGATGACCAGTGTCCCAAATCACCTAAACAAAAGAAAATATCTTAAGAAATCACACACTGCTGCCTCTTTTCTCAGCTATCTCTGACCTCACTGTCCTGCTTTTAAGTAACTACTTTATAGATGGATTTTTAAAGAAGAAAATTAAAAGGTTTAAAAATTTCTTTACATACAGTTCACCTTGGAAGTATGGTATTTATGTGAGTTTCTATGGAATGGATTCCCATTCCTATAAAATATATTCTCTACTACAATGCTTTCATTTTACCGCCAAGGTCTTTTAGCCACAGAGTAATAAGTTTTTTTTTTCCTTAAAAGAAAAATAAAGGGAGTACAGGCACAAAAACTCTATTTATGTGTCAACATGTATAAAGTGACCAAAAGAAAGCTGTCTCCTAAATCACCTTTTATAAGTATTTCCAAATTAATTACAATTAAGTACAGGACTAATCGCAGCACTGTGCCCCAAGAGCAAAGAAGATTTATCTCCTCTGCACCAGCATCAATTCAAGGGTTAAAAAGAAAGTGAGAAGTGTACACATCAATGACAATGCTAACTTTTTGAAACATTGGCAGATTCATTTGCAGATACAAAAATATCTGCACAGTCTCCTCCACTGGTAAAAGGACTCTAACCTTTTGACCTGGCGAATGTTGGGATGAGCAATTCCTGCTGTTAAAGCTGCACACTTATGCCTAAATCCACACCCTCAGCAGTATTTACACTCAGTTATTTAGATCTCTTACCATTAAAAATGCTCACAAGGTAAGATCTACAAAAGGACATTCACATGATCACACACACAGTTATTAGTCCTCAGACCGGTTCCTCTTCAGAAATTACATTTTGGGTGTCTCAGTTATTCTTGTTTATGGAGTTGACTAATCCCATGAGGTTAGAAGTTTGCATTACATTGCTTCAATTTTCCTAGGACAATCAATCTTAGGGATTCAAAGACTTTGGAGATGGTTCAAACTGAAGTAAGCAAGTTTTTTTTTTTTTCTTTTTTCCCCTACCTCTTCCCAGAAATGCTCTACTAAGCAGAAGATCTTCCTTAAATCTGCCAAATAACAGCAATATGTTTAGTAAGCTAGAATTCTCTGATTTTACAAATTACATTATCAATATGTCTTTTACAGAGAGAAAGAAAGAGAAAATATCTTATTTCCCGTAAGTCACTGGTCATTGGGCACTGATTAATTACATTTTGTTGGGTTCCATCATGGTTTTTCTTTTCTTTTTTCCAAAATCAAGTTAGGCTGCATCTGTGACTCTTCAAAGACACACACACACACACACACACACACACACACACACACACACACAAGATAGAAAGAGAAAGAAAGAAAAAAAGAAGGAAAGAAAGAAAGAAAGAGCTGCTATTCAAAGAACTTTTCCAGAAATAGTATGTGAGAAGAAGGATGTATAATAACAAAGAACTCAAATTAAACCCTAGGAATTGCCAACACTTTTGAGAGGTTTCGGTGAGGTAATGCGGAAAGTGCAGTGGCTGGTGGGGATGATAAATGTAATCATTACACCACTTATAGTGTCTTGTTAAGAAAGGGTGTGTATGTGTGTGATAATGCTGATAACTTCTCTTTTCTTTACACCAAGGGTTCTTTGCTTTTCCCTATACCTGCTGCCTGAGGAGGTCAAATATCCTGGGACTAAATAATTAATTCAGCACCAAAAGTCTGCATATGAAAGGATAAGGCAAAGCTCTTATAAATGTTACCGATTTGGGAGCTAGGAGCAAATAAAAAAGGATAGACATGTGCCACAGGATATAGTAACAATGTTAAAGGCTCTGAAACAAGCAAACTGTAATCCTAAGTACTATTCATGGCAAATGGGTTAGCATACATTTTTATCTTAACACTTACCGAATAGACTGACTTCAAGAATTGACTTTGAAAACTAATAAAAAGTCGCCTGTAACTGGATTATCTTCGGTGATATTTTTTAATCGATTATAGTCAATATACAAATAAAAGCAAAGTCCTGGTATCTTCTTTTTAAACAGTCTATTTTCTTACCATAGACTAAAACTCTAGTACTTACTATTTACAATTATAAAGAACAAGGCCCATAACACAGGCATAAATTAAAACTGCCCTTTATAACATGGCACTGGGCTTGGCACTAAGAACAAGGAGATAAAAAGTAGTCAAGTCCTTAGCTCCAAGAAGCCTACAAATCTTGGAGACAAGATATTGTACATTAACAGAGATTTATAATGCAATGTGATAAGCATGATGATGTGTAAGCACAAGGTCCATCATAAGAAGTAAAACAAGTGAGGAAAAAAAAGTGAACACCCAGAATTCTCTCATTTGCACTCCAAGTTATTTAGAACTACACAACAAAAACAGAAAGGGTTTTGGGTATTCACTTTCAACACCTAGAAGAATCTTAACCCCTTCATCACTGCCCTCTTCCTTCCTTCTTTATATATGTAATTCCTCAATGTCTTAAATCACTTTCAGATCCTCTGAGGAGCCTTTCCTTATTCCGGAGTTCTGGGTGGTGGCTATCGCGCATGCTTCCAACCCATGTGCCGTTCACCTCGCAAGATCTGTCCACACTGCATTATAGTGATCTGCTTACGTGTCTACTTCCCAAGCTAAACGGTCTTTTAAGGAAAAGTGAGCATTTAAAACAAGTATTACTACAGGTGTTTGTAGTTCTACTGCTTACCATAGTGCATGACAAAAAGTAATCTGCTCAACAAATATTTATTAAATAAGTTAATTTACCCAGATTACAGATGATGATTAACTGATATAATACAAATAAAGCACTTTCTAAGAATTCAACAAACATGAGCTCTTTCAAAGCCAAGTATTATGGTTCAGCATGTAAGAACTTACTGGTCACAGAAAAAAAAAAAAAAAGTTTTAAGAAAATAACCCCAGTTAAAGGTATTCATGGTAATATAAGGATATCTGTCAAAAACCTTTTCATCCATATAAGCCTACGTAGTTAGACAAAGCTGTGTTCTAACCTTTTACATCTAACATGTACTAGCACTGGCTGGTAAGTGCTCTATGTAACCCAACTGTAGTCAATTTTTCTTTTTCACATGTGAAGTTATAGTGTCCACACCATAAATTGTTAAAAAGGATTAAAAGAGAGAACAGATGTGAAGCATTTAGCTCTGTGGCTGGCATGCAGTACATCTTGAATTCATAATAATCTTCCTTTCTTCACTTTAAATCCATGGCAAACCAGATCAGCACTGGGAGCAGGGGGTCGTCTTAGATAGTCACGCAGCCAAAAGGAAACACTACATGTAACCCAGCTATGCTGGGCTGGTTCCTTTATTACCACATTCCAGTCTCATCATTTGGGGGAAAAAAATGTCTGTCTCTTCAGTAATGGCCCTGATAATATTTTTGCTGCCACCATGTGGTTGGTGGCAGTCGATACAGGGATCATTCTTGAGAGTTTATTAAAAAATAATAATAATACATAAATCTTTTTATACTATAGCATACATTGGAAGCTTGCTTACCATGGTTTAGATGGTGTGCTGAATATTTGATATGCCTTAACTCATTTAATTTTTTAAAAAGAAAGAAAAGAAAACCCTGGGGAGTTGGTACTATTTGCATCCCTGCGCAAGCGATGGCCACAGATCACTGACATGGGAAAGGCAGTCCCTTGCTTGCACCCATTGCTAGTAGTAAGTAGCACAGCAATACTTCAGATCAGAGCAGTCCCATTC
>NC_048236.1:16111214-16112233 GCF_002007445.2 Ailuropoda melanoleuca
TCGCATAAAACCCATCTTTCTCTATGCTTCACAATCACAGTCCCAGAATTAATCTTTTTCTTTCTTGAGTATTCCTGAAATGCTGCTTTCTTGAAAATTAAACAATAGGATTGCTTTTAGTTTTAAGATTTTCCCCTTCAGTGATGAGCAGAGCTTTCTTTAATCTTACGCAAGAAAAAGATTTCTAAGAGTATAGGAAAAAAACCATTATTTAGTCTTCTCCAGGCTTGTATAATCTAAGATGGGCAGAGACACACATCTTGGAGACGCAAATTAACTAAACAAACACTGAAGGAAATAGCAGCAAGATACTTAAGTGTTGGGTGGTGAACAAAAGTCACTATTAGCACAAGAAAAAGAAAGGTTATTCATGAATTATGTGTACATGCACACACACACACACACACACACAGACATACACACACTTTCCAATATTACAGCATAAATAAAAATGTCAGCAGGCTATCCTAACAAAGATTCAGCATTGGTGTTAATCTCGAATAAAGGCGGCACATAACATATGGAGCAAAAAGGCTGTATCTGCAGAAAGATACATTTTACGCAGCAAATATTAATCACATGAGCAAAATTTTTAAAAAGAAGGGAAAAATAGATACAACAGAATAGTGCAGTGAGTATTAAGTATGTGGTCTGGAGCCAACTGCCTGTGTTGAGTCTTATATACCCATATATTGATAAGTATGTTAATAACCAATATACTTTCTTCTCTATAAGTTAATGTCTTCATCTGTTAAAACGGAATAATAATGATACTTAGCACATGGGGCTTATGTGAGGCTTAACTGAGATAATACAAGGAAAACGTACAGTGCCTGACACTTGATAAGAATTCATTAAATGCTCAATCTTATGCATATTAAGACAAATGGGGTTGAGTCACTTGCTTTACAAAAGGTATTACTTTATTTATTTAATAATCCATTGATGCTTGAGAAAATATATAATTGACATAAAGGACTCCTAGTGTGGTATGCTAGTACTCACTTAATCAAGTTACT
>NC_048236.1:16112333-16142213 GCF_002007445.2 Ailuropoda melanoleuca
TTAAGGATTAGTTTCACTCTCTTCCAAGACTTAAATTCATTACCATAAACTATGAATGAATTGAACATTAGGAAATAACCTGCTTAGTGTTTTAAACAGGACATGCTGCACAGTCAAATTCCAAATCCAAATTTGCTTGTACAATTCTAATGCTGAGCAAATGATGAAAGGTCCTTAATGCTTGTTTATTGTAAAGTAAAATCTGGTTATTAATAAAGAAAAATAAATGTGAGTATTGAGTCAAATTTTTGGAATCCATTCATACTTCATCTCAAATAGCACAGAAGCACTTTCTTTTTGTAGTGTGCTATGATTGGTGTCATGATAAAAAGCATAATGCATGGCCCTTGAAAAGATGAGGGAAAAAAAAAGAGGTTTCAGCTTAATATTGTTTTTAAAACAGCACAGAATGATAACTAAACACAATGGTTCCCCTTTTTAAGAGTGTGCATTTAAAGATAAATGATATGAATATTCATTCCAATATTTATTTTTGTAAAACATGGAGAGAATATAATAAAATAGGATCAGTGCTTCCCAAGGCCACGAATACATCTTGATGTATGAGCAAAGTGGCAGAGATTTAAGAACAGCTACTGTCAGATTCACTCAACCCTCCTTAGTGACATTTTTCTTGTTCACTAAACCTAATGAAGAACATTCTCTTGCTTTTAAAAAATGTCTGGCATAATTATACTCCGTTCTCTTGAACCATCAGTATATGTTAAGGGAGATTCTTTTGCAACCACCAGACGTCTTCCACCCAGACTTTGCCTAAAGCGCTGACAGTATGACTTTAAAGGTAACAATCTCAAACATTTTTCGTAGACATCCTACTTAATCATTCCACGCCCGCCTCCCTTGAAGCCACAAAACAGATCTTTCTTAAGGAGTTGAGGTACTACAATCTTGGGTATTTGCGTTCTTCTTTTCACTAGCAGAAGCTCTTTTATCCCTGGATTGATCATCTTTGTACTAAAATGACCACAATACTTCCTGGACAAGACAAAACGAGGGAAGCCAAGCAGGGTACTGATGGAGCATAATGAGAGGTTGCATCAGGGAAGGATTTGGCATGACCAAGTGCTGGTTCAGAAAAGGTAGGTACAGAGGTAGAAAAAACGCATGGGCTCCTGGGACACACCACCCAGGTGTCACTGGGATTCTGATTGTGCTCTCTGGTGATACCTCTCTCTTCCATTTCTAGTTTCTTCCACCTTATTTCATCTGTTGCATGACTTTCTAACCTAGATTTGAAAGGAAGGAAAAGGGAATGAAAAGTCCTGAAATTATTTCACTATTTAGTGACTTTATAGGACTTCTAGCCAAATACTTAAAGAATATATCAAATTTTAATTAAGAAATAGCAAATAATATAAGCTCTGTTTTTTAGGCTATATAAGGAAGAAGAAAGCAGGGTTCTAATTTATATGCTCTCTCAATCTCTGCTAATGTCTCTCTGTGGAAGGATTCATTTCTTAGCATTCCCTCAGTTTTTTCTACCCATCTTAAGAAGCGGAGGGAAGGGGTGCCTGAGTGGCTCAGGTGGTTGAGTGTCTGACTCTTGATTTAGACTCAGGTCATGATCTCAGGGTTGTGAGATTGAGCCCCACATCAGGCTCCACACTGGGCATGGAACCTGATTAAGAGTCTCTCTCTCCCTCTCCTTTTGTCCCTCCTCCTCCCTCTCTTTAAAAGAAAAAAAAAAAGTGGAGGGAAAAACAAAAAACAAAAAAAAATAAAAATTCATAGATAAAGTGGTAAAAAAAAAAGATCATGCAAACAAAAAAGAAAAAATTGAAAGAGTATCACAAATGATGCTGAAGAGAAGAATGTCAACTGAAGGGTCACTATTTTAAAAATACAAGACCACATGCCTTTATTTTATTTAGATTTTGGTTATACAACCACACAAAGCTTTGAATTTTGAGGATTAGTCATACTACAAATATACCAAAAGATAGAAGCAATTGATGACGGGATTCAAGGGAGAATTAAACCATTCAAATCATACAAGAAGTATCACGAGGACTGGATTTAGGCAGTGGGAAAACATTGAAAGGTCTTATGCAGGAGAACAGCACGTAAAACTACATACTCTAGATCCTTTACGAAGAATACATCAGAAGGAGGAAGACTGAATTCTGCAAAACATGTCAGAAGGCTATTACAAAAGTGGATGTCAAGAATGATGGTAGCCTAGAGGAAGAGGGGTGGCTGTGGGACTAGAGAAATATGAAAGGACTTGAACTGTGCTTAGAAAGTAAGAATGTATAGGCTTTGGTGGTTATAAAGTCAAGTTAAGAGTCGAAAGTGATACCCAAATTTCTCTCTTCACAGCAAAGAGGATGATGTGCCATTCACTGAAATAAGAACAAAAGAGTAAGAACAGATTCTATTGAAAAGGGAAGTAATTTTGTTTTGATCTCGCTGAGTTTGAGTGGCCTTGGGGACATTCAGGTGAGGATGTCAACTAAGTTACTGAATAAATTTGGAAATTGAAAAAAAAAAGATATCAGCCAAAGATTTGGATTTTTAAGTCATCAGCAAATACATTGTTTTGAGGATCACGGCAGGAGATGGAATTGCCAGGGACTGGTGGAGAGCAAACATAAGGGACCTGGGCCAAGACCATAATGCATGTATCTTCCGTATCTTCAACTTAAAGTACGCAGGTTTTGAGGCCACTAGGTTTGGCTCTCTTCTCAACAACACCCAGAGTAGCAAAATGCACATGCATTCATTTTATTCAACTTTATTGGTAAGCTATTTTTTTCTTTAATGTAAAAATACTATTCATATAATCTAAAACAATTTTCCTCTCATATGGTTGTTTTTAGAATGCACAGAATAAGCTATTCCCAGATCTGTCTTCCACAGTTTACAAAAATACAAGAGTTCACATAAGTCATTTGCAAGAAGAATGGAAATGGGAGAAAAGTGATAGTTTCTGCATAATCTTTCCATTTTTGTGAAAATTGGAGTGTTCTATCCCACCAGTGTGTCTTGGGGGAAAAATCCCATTATAATTTCAGAGTACATAATGGGCTCACTCCTTTCTCACACATGTGAAATACAGTTGCAGCAATTTCTCTGTCTAGTTAGACAACATATTGTCTGGCAGCAGAATTGTGTATGTTAATTTAATATATTTCCCCATACATTTCCCAGGGTGTAGTCAGAAACAATTCTACCCATACCAGAAAAATAAAAGGTTCTTAGTAATGCCATCGATCCAATTATATCTGATAGCTTAGGTACAGAATCACTGTGTGTAAAGCAGCTTTTAATAATTTCAAACCATCTGTGATGCAAACATAAAAACGATAAACATGTGAAAAATGTTTCCCAAGTTCCACCAAACTATGTGCTTTTTTGTGTGTCTTATACCATATATTTTTATCAACCAAAAAGCTACATTTCAATAGTCAATTTCATAGAGAATTTTTGAAGACTACATTAAATCTTACAATAAAACATTTCTTTGACTAATTCGGTAGATTGAGATTGAACTAAAGCAAGATGGAATAATGGGATACATGATCAAATGTTGGTAATAAAGTCAACTGCATGGTTAGTATGAAACTATAAAATCAAAAATTACTTGAAGACTTTGAAATTAGATCCCAGCAGATAACCAAAACTATCAAAAGTCTTCATAAACTTGAGTTTTTTCTTACTTTGATGAAAATTCAGAATGGCACTGATCACTTCAGAAATTAAATTCTCCTTATTACAACTTTACCTTAAAATATAAATTCTATTTTGGACCTAACATTAGTATTCTATTTGAATTGCAACAAATAAGAGTACAGAAAGGGAAACACTCTCCTAAGCATTTTGTTAGATTCTATTGCTGAAATCATAAAACAGAAAAAGTATGTCTTTAGATTTTTCTGGCAATGAGAGTTATTCTTCTAAAAAGTTAATTTTGTAGCTTTTTATGATGCCATAAAATTAATAATTTTTCCATTAGGTTAAGTATAATGCTTTACTCTAAAAGAACGTCTTTTTGGTGGGGAAACACCTACTCTGTGTCAGGCTCTGTGTATAAAACAGATCATTGGAATTATTTCCCTAAGAGTTCTGTAATATCATTCTTGAAAGAGAGACATTAAGACATTAATAAAAATAGAGAAAAAGTGAATGAAAGGGGATAATGATTAAATTGGGGGTAATATAAGTTTTATTGTTGACTGCTACGTCAATTTTGTCTGTGATTTACAGTATTACCTGATTTAATTCATTTAAAATCTCCGTGGAATATGTACTATATAAAGAAATTGAGGCACAGATAATTAAACTGTTTAAAGTCACATAGACTTACTAAGTGGAAAAAAAAAAGAGAAGAAACTAATATAAACTTAGTGATGATACCTGTGCAAGCTTACACCGTGTGCTGATACGAGCCAAGTATACAGATATATTCTCAGGCATCCCGGATGAAACTTCATGGCGTATCATTATTCTCATGTTGCAGCTGAAAAACACTGAGGAGGAAGGTGTTTACGGAACTTCCCACTGTTACAGTTGAATGAAGGTGGAGCTGTGACTCACAGTTAGTTCTATCTGGTCCAAAATTCTATTATTTTCCCAGTACATTATACTGTCTCTTCACAGCTCTCTTTAACCTCTCAAAAACTCTACATCTTAATATATTCTTACAGATTTCTTTCCAGAAACAAAGAGGCCAGACCTAAAAATTACCAGGTTGCAAAAACCTCCACATAAAGTAAAGTTTCTCTACTGAGAGGACTCTACAGTAAAATAAATATTCCCCTGATCTTACCCCTCTCCTCCTTTCCACCCTACATCCCAAATAACACCTCTCCCTCTTTCCCTTATCTGCTATTTTTTTTAAATAATGTCTATTTTCCCTATATCTTTGCACCCTTTTCATGCCTCAGTCTCTTAAGTTTAAAGGAAACTGTTAAAGACAATCTGACTTCAGGTTTATATTTAAAGTACTACAATCCCAAAGCTTCAGGATCTATCCCAGTACAAAGCCAAACTGTGACAATTGTTTAAATCTACTACAGATCATCCTGAGACCCATGAAAACATCTTTTTAATTTTCACATTTACAAGTCAAATGCCAAGTGACTGCCACATAGATCCAACAAATATCTCCTGAATGAATGAATGAACTGGAATTAATATTCAGAATTATGATGTGGAAGCCTCGTAGGCTCTTTTGTAAAAGGTCAAATGATGTTCAATATACTGCACTTACTAAAAACGGATAATTAAATAATAAAACTGTAACATGATATTCAGAAATGACTTGAAAGTAATTTCTGAGTTAACCTTTAACTTCGTTTTAAATAGAAAATTTGGTTAAGTAAAGTAACCGATTATCTAGGCATTAGAACTGAGTAAAATTTTCACTGTTATTGCTCTCTTCTTGTACTTGGGTTCTCTCTGGCAAGGCTATAGCAGCACTGGGCCTTCAGGGAAGATAGCGATACTGGGGTCTCTTTGAGAGAAACTGTGATGTCAATCCTACAAGTGTGACAGGTCTCCTGAAAATTCTGTAAGAAGAGGCAAGAGGTAAGAATAGGGAGATCCTTGCTCTGGGTCAGTTGTATTTCCTCCAGAGAGACTGTCTTAGAAAAGAGGCTATGTAGTCATACTATATTCATTCAGGAATTATTTTTAAACCACCTAACTACATTCTAGGCATTGTTCTACATGGTAAGGGTACATGATTGATCGAGAAAGACAAGGAGACTTGGCATTTTGTCAGTTTACATACTAATATGGAGAAACCATAAAAATAACAAATAAGTAAATTACAAAGTCCATTAGAAGGTGATACCCACTGTGGAAAAAATAAAAATTAGAGATAACTGTGGTAAAGGGATTGTGAGTACTTGCATAGGGATAGATGAAGGAACTTGTAGAAGCATAGAGGCTGAGGCCATCAGAGTAATCAAGGTAAGAGAAGAGGATTTCTTAGGCCAGGGAAGTAACAGTGGAGGTGGTGAGAACTATTTGTTTCTTGACATATTTTGAAGATAACATTCCCAGATTTGCCTGACAGGTTGGATAGGATGTGTGGGAGTAAGAAAGGAGTCAAAGAGGAATCCACAGTTTCTGATCTGACCAAATAAAAGGATGGTACTGTCAACCAGTGAGACATGTGGGGTCAGAAGAATAACGGTTGAATATTAGATGTCTAGACATCATCATGGTGATGTCAAGTAGCCAGCTCCATATATCTCAGTCTTGAAGAGAGGTCTTGGCTGGATCATCAGTTTATAGGGTACGTAAAGCCATGTCATAGGTGAGATGACCAAGGGAGTGTGAATGTACATAGAGAAGAGCACCATGGCGAATCCCCAGGAAACTCCCACATTAAGTTGTGGAAGAGGAGAAACCAGCACAGGAGGCTGAGATATGGAACCAGTTTTATAACAGGAGTTAAAAAATAAATCTGGTGTCCAGAAACCAAATGAAGTCAATGTAACAGTGATACTTCAATCAAGACCATGATTCAAGTGTTTTAAGTGAGATTTTTTGTGATGCAGAAGGCAGAACCAGGACTAATGGCAACTTACAAGGATAAAAATCATAACTCAATAAGGAAAAAAATTTGAACAGCAACATCTATCCATTATTAGATCCAGCTGTTTTATAATATATTGAACTTTCTTTTTAATCACTAGAGGTATTCATAGAGAGGCTGATGAGTATCACAGATATTCTAGAAATGATTCCTAATTGGGTAGAAGATTAGACCATACGACCTATGAGATACACTCCAACTAATGAGTCTATTATTTCTGCCTCACTTAACACCAGAGGAGAAATACATCTGCTTTTCCATCTGTGGGCCTTTGCAATCTAAGCAGTCTGTGTCCAGAGTTATCTCAATGCCTCTCCATATAAAAAAAAGTGAATCATAACAATGGTTGAATGCAAAGAAGAGAGGATTTAGTACAAACACACTTGAATTTCAGTGTTAACACTATCACTAATACATTGTGTGGCTTTATGAAAGCTTCTTAAATATTTTTAAACCTTGGTCTCTTCTTCAGAACTCTTACGGTATTCTTGAAGGAATAAAACAGTTCACTGTGCTTTGCTCAGTGTTTGATATGCACTGGGTTCTTTAAAAAAAACCTTAATTCTCTAAGTAGGGGGTCCCAGATTTAAGGACTATTTTCATGTTTTAAAGTTAGCTGTTCCTGCAAGCTTGAGTTCTAGAACACATTTCTCATTTAAGCAACATATTTACTGATAAACCAGAAAAAGAAGTGTATGATTTTTTCATTAAGACAAAATTTTTATTTGGTTTTGAAGATCATAATAAATTTTGAGGAGTCATGTTTGGAGTCAAATATTCTGTATCTTTCAAGACGTCATTTGCTTACATTACAATAATTGAAATCCTTTTTAAAAGAATTTTTTGTATTATTACTTATTTATTTGACAGAGACACAGAGAGAGAAAGTGACTGAGCACAAGCAGGGGAGCTGTAGGCAGAGGGAGAGAGAGAAGCAGACCCCCCTGCTAAGCAGGGAGCCCAATACAGGGCTCCACCGCAGGACCCCGGGATCATGACCTGAGCTGAAGGAAGATGCTTAACTGAGCCACCGATTCACCCCTAATTGAAACATATTCTAATTTCACAAGAAGCTGTTTTATTAGACCAGCTGGACAGGAATCCTGAATTGGTCATTTCCTAGCAATGTGATTTTGGCAAATGAGTTCCTCTGAGATTCAGTTTCCTTATCTATAAGATGGGAAGGAATGAATTATTAGAATTTTTATGACAATGAAATGAGTTAATATATGTAAAAACTATAAAATAAAGTGATTTATAAAAAATTTTGATAATTGTTAGTTTTTATTATTAGGAAAAAATTCTAAACACAACTAATTGTTTCTATTTTAATATGCTGTCATTAGCCCAAACTATTTTTAAAATATCTTTATTAGGAAAATAACATATTGACACTAACTAATTCAAACAACACAAAGAGTCTGAAATAAAAAAGGGCCTCCTTCCTTTTTACTTATAATCTATCATCTTATATATATGTATACAAATATAAACATAAATATATTCTTTTTATACTGAAGAGGAATAAACTATCATCTTTTATACTTTCATTTAACAGTACATATGTTTGCAAATATATAATTCTTAAATAAATTGCTAGATATCCAACTGCTTCCAAAAGTCTGTGCCTTTGTGATTTTCATTGATCTTGCAAAATTGTTTCCCCAAATGGCTGAATCTCAATGCTCTGAGTAACAGGTTATGGAGTGTTTTTTTTCACCCACACCCTAACATCATTTTTGGTTATAATCAAACTTGTCAGTCTGATAGGAAATAGAAGTATTTCAAATAAACAGTACATGAGTGATAGCTATCTGTTGGTATCATCAACTTCTTGTGCACTTAGAAAAATTGAGTACCTTATACAAAAAGAAAATGAACTTTCTGTCACGTGTTTCAAATATTTCTCAAATAGTTATACCAGTTTGGCATTTTAATTGTGACCTTTAATTTTGATGATCGTCATTATTATTTTTGCTCGTACAGAAGTTTTATGTCATAAAATATTTTAATTGTTTACTTATAGTTTTGTATTTTTCCATCTTTCTTAGAAATGCTTTCCCTCCATTAAATAAATTTCCCATAATATATTATACTTATTTTTTGCATTTAATTTTAAACCAGTTGAGATTTATGTTGGTGTAAAAGACGAGTTAGGGATTTAGTCTTTCTTTTCTTTTGCCCCTAAATGCTTCAGTAGTTCTTTTTCCAATATTTATTGAATAAAGGATTTCTTCACTCTGATCATAAATATATACTTATTATAGAATATATATCCATGTTTATTTCACGAGGACTGAGAAATCTATTTATCAAATGCCTATCTGATCCTATTTTAAAATTCAGTAAATTTTTAAAAGTATGTTTAAGTACTCAACCAGTCTTACATCCCTGATATAAAATACATTTGGATGTAATTTATTCTGCTTATAATGTGCCATTTAGATATATTCGCTAGTATTTTTGTGACATTTTTTATTGTGATACATTTATATAACATAAAATTTATTATTTTAACTATTTTTAAATGTGCAATTCAGTGGCATTAAGTACATTCAAAATGTTGTGCAACCAACACCACATCCATTTCCAGAACTTTTTTCATCATTCCAAAGACAAATTTTGTATCCATTAAACAGTAACTCTTCATTTTTCCCACTCCACATCTCCTGGTAACCCCTATTCCACTTTCCGTGTGTATGAATTTGCTAGTTCTAAGTACCTCACGTAAGTGGAATCATACAATATTTCTCCTTTTGTGTCTGGATTATTTTACTTAGAATGTTTTCAGTATTCATCCAGGTTATAACAGATGTCTGAATTTCATTGCTCTTTAAGGTTGAATAATATTCTGTTGTACACACACACAGACACACACGCACAAACACACCACCACATTTTGCTCATTCATTTATCTGTTGAGGATATTTGAGTTGTTTCTGCTTCTTGGCTATTGTGAATAATGATGCTATGAACACTGGCACACAACATTTGGTAATGTTTTAAAGCTCTTGCATTGATATTCAAACTGAATTATTGTAATGTTTTATTCTTTGTGATATCCTTGTGAAATCCATCTATTTTTAGGAAATTACTTATAAAATGGTAGAAATCTAAATGTGTTACCTAAATGTAACGATCACTTAAATTTGAGAAAACAAATAAAAGTCACAATTTTTCCGCACGGATCTAAATTTCTTTCAAAAAGTTGCTTATAGTCAGGTTCTAACTTAGTACTTCAGGTAACAGTAATCCCTTATCTAGATGTCTGGTGTAGGGCGGATGCATGAATTTTACTCCCTGTATCCTTTCCAGAGAAAGTTTGTTTTTCTGCTAATCTCTATATATACAGTGCTTGAATTTATATCAAATTCACTTGCTTCCATATGTCAATAAGTCCTTCAATGTCAATAATAATATGGGAATCCATTAGAATGCTAATGTAGGGTCTCTAGATTTTAAGTGATCTTTCTTCTCTAGTCTTCTAAGGTCTATCTATATGAGAAGTCACTTCTACTGCAACAACAAAAGAAATGACAGAAGAGCCACCTGTGTTCTATGGGTGCAGAAAAACTCACCGAAGGCTCACTGAATTAAGCAAATAAACGAACAAGTAAGTGAACGAAGAATGGTAAGATTATAGAAAGAGACGTGAGGCGGAAGATCATTTCATTCTCAAGGAACCCTTGAGTAAGGGTATAGGTTTGGACACATGTCAAAAGGCACTTGCATTGTAATGATCCTTTTGAAGTAGTTTCGAGTTTCCCAGTTGAGGGTTAATGTGAAATAACCCGGCAGAAGGGAAACAACAGATTAAAACAGCCTGAAGATCCTCTAAGAGATCTAGACATAGAAAGGAGAGATTATTTCAAGATGTATGAGGACATATTTTGTGAGGTTGTGCTGAGCCCACTAAAAAGGAGGTGGAGAGAAGAACATAATTCAGGATTAGGAACACATGGGTCAGTGTTCCATGGAGATGAAAAAAATTTTAAGTACCAAATGGAAAATAATATTGAAATACAAGGGGTGCGCATTAGTTAAAAGAAAAAGTTATTGGAAAAGACAAGGACTACACATAATATCACTGCAAATTTCTGAATTTTGCTAGAAAACCTAGTTATTTCAGGTGCCATTCTACTGGAGAGAATACGGTCCATAGCATTTTGGAATGTTTTTCTTTTTCATAGAAAATGTGAATCTGAGTGTCATGTTATTTTCCAATTGAGATTTACATTCACAGGTGAGAGACTAGGAAAGTGATATGAACGAAATTGAAATCACAAAGTCTGATCAAATCCTCTCTTCCATTTCCTTTAGAAAAGTAAAAAAGCAACACTATGCAATAGTCTCTGTCTGGTAAAGATAAAACAGGTTTAAGATATAAGCTACTGAGTGGCTTTTGGAAAACCACATTGCTTAGAAAAATAGAGAGGTGTTTCCAAGATTGTGGGAGGTGATATTGGTTTTGAAATACAGTCATAGTTCCCACAGTGAGTAACCCTGGGTCTCTATTACCTATTCTTAAGTGATCTGATAATTACTTATGAAGTTAGAAAAAATACCACTCATCAAGAATTTGGATCTGGGTTTTCATCTTTTCAAGTACAAAGAAAGAAGTAAGCTCCCTGAGAGGACATGCCAGGTTTCAGAGACTGGTTCCAGCCAGGCACAAAGGCAGCCCCTCTCCCTGGGACTGAGCAGAGTAACCGAGATACAGGGCAAGTGTGGTGCTTTTGAACATATTTTGGAACTTTAATTTTCTGCATTAATCTACATAAGGAATTGATTTGAAAAGCAGCACTGGGAAACATAGCTGTGTTTGATCTTAAAAGGGGCCAAATTTGGGGCCGATTTACACTCCTGGCGATCTATTGCTTTAAAAAGTTGGCAGTAACTCAAGTTGCGAAATAAAAAGTGGGCCTCGAGGCAAATTAATTGAAGGAAAGGTCTGATGCATTTCAGAGGATTCTGAAGGCAACATCAAAAGATATTTTTAAAAGGCATTGAGAGGTTGGATTGCCCAGGTGGCCAAATAGGTATAGTTGCAAGCAACGAGCAGATCTCCTGCCAGTGCAGGCGGCACCTTCCCATCCGCCCATGGCCCTCTCAATTTGCCCATGCTTGTGAGACACACTCCTTCTGCATGTCTAGCAGTAACAAAACAGAATACAGCTTTAGGCACTTATATGTATCTCTGTTTCTTAGGTCCTATAAAGGCACTCATTTTTGGGGGACCAAGAAATCATGTTATTTTTCTTACTTCCAAGGATGAATACTGTCTTCATCAATACCAAATTTATAGCCCAAGGTACGGTTCTATTCTTTTCTTGGATATGTCATAGCTTTTGCATATCAACACTAAATCCTAAAGCAACTTTGAAGACATTTTAAACAATGACGAAACTCAATTTGCATTTTTCCAGCACAATAAACAACTGGATACAAGAAGGCAAGGCCAAGTTTATGTAGGCCAAGTTTACAGACAACTTGTTATGAGTTATGACCACTGCTTGCCCGATAGAGACTGTAAAATGACTCTGATTATAATATGCATACCAGTTGGAGATGTTAAAATTTTAAAAAATAAATGTGAATTAGACTATGAAATATAGTATGTATGGATTTAGGGAGAAAGAGTTCATGCTAAGGACAGTGAGTGTTCTGCATGAGTCTCTCCAGGACATTCAGCATGAATCTCTTAGGATTATAGAGAACATACTGCCACATGTTGCGTCTTTGGAGACTTGACTATCAAGAAATAATTGCACTGATTCTGAAACATCTGTAAATGCAAAAAATATATGTGCATAGTCTATTTCCTGACTAATCTTGCTGTAAACAAAAATATTAAACACAAATAAGAAAAGCTGTTCATTATAATAATTTGATAATATGATATATTTTCCCCAAAACTAAGTGATTAAACATAAAGCACGATAGCTAGATAAATCATTCTTAACGTGTTTGAACAGCATTTTTATATTTCCCTAATTCAAAATCTTAAACATCTTTCAATTCCTTGTGTTACTCAATTAAGTCAGCAAATTAACTTGATATTGAAGACTAACTGAAATCAAATCTATCCACAAAAAGGTCATGTAGTAAAGTGAGGATAAGGTCGTTTCCTCAAGAAGTCTCATAGTTATTTGTTGCCCTTTGTTGGAGGGGACTGTGTCATCACCACACTAATTAACGGATCAAACAGACAGCAGGCATCAAGGGGGGAGATGGCTCTGAAAGAAGTTGTGAAAAGTAGGTCTTTCTCCAATGTACCCCCTGAGGGGTAAATCACCTTTTACTATAAAAGATTAAACTTTAAATCCATAAACACTGTTGTGCTCTGCTCAACAGCTCATGGTATCACACCACACCATATACTTTTCAGCTCCCAGATGGACATCCAATGCTGCTCAGGCACAGTGACGGTAATCTTAGCCCCACCGACAGTTTCGTGAGAGGTGGGCAAGAATCACTCAGCAGGAGGGAATCACCACTTTTGAAATAAAATACGGTGTTCAGAATGTTGGTTTTAATTTGTTATACTATAAAAGCAAATGAAAACAAGTGTAGGTCAACTTGATAGATGATTCTGTTCTGTTTCTCAGTACCTTTCTCTGTAAAAGGGCTCTAAGACTTTTCTCATTGTGATAACTGGATGTATGAAATGCACATCCCTTTACAATTAATTTAAAGTGATTTAGCATTCTATTCATCAATTAAGAATGGCAAATTTTCTAAGGCACAAACGTTACTTGATAACATTCCAAAAGAGTACTAATCATTAGGAGCCCTCATTCCTCACATTCTTCCATATTTTACATGAACAAGGAATACAAAAATGTGAGCATTATCAGTCAAGTTAAAAATGTAATGGCTCCCAAAAAAGTGAAGAATCTACAATAATAGCTACCTCGCTAAATATCTCCATCTGCAACAAAGATACGTTTTTGAGTGTTTCATATTTCCCAGTTACCTCATTTGGAAAACAAAACTTTTATATAATCTGTGATTTTGAAAATTAGTCCCAGCTTAAACATTCTGCGATTCTAAAAATTCTGGAGGTACAATAATTTGTTAGTGACATATGGTCTGTTTCAATACAATTAGGCAGTTTTGTTATTTGATCATCTTCCCATAAATTATAAAATTAAATCTCACACAAAAATTAGACACTATACAGTATCTTGTTTCGGTATTCAGCATTATGCATCAAATATAGACTATTGCAATCTTCAGTATAAAATCACTCATGCTGTCACTTGAAAAGCCACCAGGACTTGAAATGCCTTTCACACCCTGCCAACCTAATTTAGTCAGAGATATAGAGCTGCGTTTTATTGAGAAGGAGATACTGAGTCTGTGACTGGCTTTCCTATAACCAGAGAATAGACGAGTGCTATTCTGAGAAACAGTATCAAGTTACATAATATTTAAATATATGATTTAGTGAGAGAATCTTGTACTTCATAATGGATTAATCAAATTCCTTTAAAAAAGACATTTCTATTCATATTTCTACCATATTTCATTACTAAGTAAACATTTTCATGTACAATTCTTTGCCAAACTTAACATTCATAAAAACATGATTATGAAATAAATCTGAAAAAATGTAATTGTAAAATATCTACTGAATGCATCTTTCTTGCAATAGAGTAAATCTAGCTAAAAAAAACTCACAAAACTTGCATGCCCGAAAACCTCATCTAAAAGTTAAATTTTATGGTTTGGTTGGCTGCCACAATTTATTCCTGTTTGAAATAATTATAAACACAACATTCCACTTAATAATATTTACTAAAATTGATCATATTAGAAGACATTTGGTAAACTACAGCATTTATTTCTGTAATCTTTATTATTAGGATAATTACATGGTCCTTGTTTCAAACTCACTCTTCAGAAAGTAAATTACCAGATTGAATCTGAGTTTCCATTGTTAGCATACTTAATTTATTAAAAAAAAAAAAAACTCCTTTCACCCATTGGAATTTATGAATGTAAGTGATGAAACCATGCCACTGAATGCCATGTCATGATTGTGGTAATATAAATCTTATATAATAAGAAAATGTCCAGTGAAAAAGTACTCTCAAGAGAACAGTAAGGTAATTATTTTTATAAATGAACCCTGACTACGTAAGACTAGAGGTTATAATCAAAGGGTGTAATAAAGACTAGAATACTTCCCTAGTTATAATAATTTCCTGTGGATTGCCCAATGCTGTACATTTAGTATCATTAATTCTACTCTTTTTAATAATAGGAATAGACATTGTAACATGAACTAAAACATAATCAAGTGAGTATGTATACTTGGACAAATTGTTGAACCACTTACATGTTAAATAAATAACTGAAATATCTAATTACGCTTCCCATATTCACGGAATAAAAGTGCTATGGTCTTTAGCTGAAAATTGTTCTCATCGTTATTCTTTCAAAGACTTCTCTTTCCTCTATATCAGTATCATATATATGTGTATACTAATATAATGAAGTTTTAAATATTTATTTCATGAAAGACAATGAATAAAACATCAAATCTTATTCTTATCATTTTTTCTTAATTCTGTGAGAACAGAGCATATAGTGCAGTACCTTTGGATATTGCTTGACAGGAATCAATACCCTTTCTGAGAGCTTTATGTTTTTGTTGCTGATGACATCAAGATATTTCTTTTCTTCATCTTCCTTTTTTCCCTCAGAACCTTGAAATTTTTCAATTTCTGAAAAAAAAAAAGCAAGAAAAAAAACAGTAAGCAAAATGAGAAGTCATCATAAATGATTGTTCTTATTACTCACCTTCTTAAAAAAGATTTTGAAAACGCCTGATTGAATTGAAACACCTGTTAACAGCTATGTGCATGCTGCTACCGTACGTTAAGATGACCTCTGTTGGGATGCCGGCCGGGGTGGCTCAGTCAGTTAAGCGACTGCCTTTGGCTCAGGTCATGATTCCAGGGTCCTGGGACTGAGTCCCACATTGGAGTCCTTGCTAGGTGGGGAGCCTGCTTCTCCCTCTGCCTGCCACTCCCCCTGCTTGTGCTCTCTTTCTCTTTCTGACAGATAAATAAATAAATAAAATCTTAAAAAAAGAAAAAAAAGATGACCTCTGTCAACTAAAACTAAAAAGTTACCATTGAAGATAAGACTGCCTTCCATGAAACAAACAATGAACTTAATTAGTAGCATCTTCAAACAAGACACAAGGAAGAATATGTCCTTTAATGATTCAAAATATCTAAATGAACATAGCTTTCTTAGGGACAACAAATAGAAAAAAATATATTTTAAGGTTCTATGTTTCATTTTTACTCAGAAATAATGCTACAATAAAATAACTGAAAATAGTAATCATCCATTATCAAATTGGATAGTAAAGATAAATAGCATGTTATTTTTATATTCTAACAAAACTTAAAGGCAATTTAAAAGGGGGTCACGGCAAAGTCTTTTAAAGGATTAAATCTGTAAATGCTTTCATTCATATTCATCATTATGAAATTATCTGTCCATATGTTTAAAAAGAATCACTACTTTCGCCTTATGAGTCTATTCCCGAAATGGATATTTTTGAGCAAATGTGCAATATTTATTTATTCTTTCTTTTTAAAATTAGTTTATTACATAAAGATTCTTAAACCCCTACTGTGGGTACCACAGATAAAACAGAAAACAAAAAAATGTCTCTGCTTTTATGGAACCTATATTCTGATGGGAAAAAATGAGCAATTAGAAAACGAATATATATATACATGCAAATTTATGTATGGGGGTAAAGAATAAATAAAGCTATAGAGACAGGATTTTTGTTTTGTTTTCTTTAGTTTTGTTAGAGACAGAACAAGAACATTTTGTTTCTATAATTTTGGAGTAAAGGAAAGGGGATAATACCCATTAAGTAGGAAATTCTCAGTTCAAATTAATTTATATAGCATTTTGAAACAATTATTTTTTAAAGATCTGACTATTTCTGGAGGTAAAAGGAATACTGTATTGCATCTAACAGCTTTGTTCTTTGTTATTTTATTTGTAATCAGCATCTTTTCCAAAATGATTTCACATATCCTGCATAAAATCCCTGTAATATTCCGGATGGAAATCTTTTAGTATATTATTTGGCTCATGTGGAATTGTTAAAAAATCTTTTTGAAGTAAGATTACATTGCTTACTCACATAATGGCAGAATGAATGCTACACTGCGTAATTTGCAATCACTTTTTTCAGGTATATGCTGCAATTTCCCTAACGACAATTATCTTAAAATAAACTGGCCTGCTTGAAAAGAAGGTATATGTAATATGTCTATAATTTCTACATAGAACGATGGCATCAGATTCTTACTTTTCCACTCCAGATTATTAACAAGCCACTTTAACTGACTGTCTTTTTCAGCCAAGAAGCATTTGCTATTCAGGTTTTTCAATCCCTTATATAATTATTACACACAGAACTCTGACAACTTCAAAGAAAGAATATTCATTCTATCTTCTGATATTGACAGTGAACTTCTGATCGCTGCCCTCTGGGTACATGCGCCTATCTAATACCATACTTCCTAGTTTGCTGAGGCAATTGTAATGTGGGACACACTGAAACAGACTCAATCCCCAATCTATTAAACGTATGGTTTCCCCCATGTCACTCCGTCATACAATAAATTTAATTTGTTTGACATTATTTGTTCTCTACAAAACTACTACTACCTTTGGCATTTTTAGATGTTTGCAATTTGATCAATTAATTAATTCCAATAAATTCTCCATCAAGAAATGGAGCTAAAAAAATACCATTTCCACTGCTTTTTCTGCTAATTTCTACACTTTCCTTTTAAAAATGCCCTTCTGATCCTTTCAGGGAGTTATCTCGTCTTTCTTGACATATCTACATGACTAATAGCTCAGTAATTGCATTTGTCAACTGTATAGTCACAGAATGGTATAAGCCAAATTTGCCTGATTTTAAAACCAGAGAAAACAATGTATACGACACCTTTCCTTTTAAATTTTAGTTTAAAATAATTCTTTATTTCATAATTAATGTATGTTCATTATGGAATGTTTAGACAATACGGGTATCCATAAAAATTTAAAGGCACCCATTATCATCTAGCAATAACTAAACAGTTTTGTATAGAGGAGTTGAACAATGTTTTATACTTATTTATATGGTCTCTCCTTAAATTTAGCTTCCATATTATTGGGAAAACATATTCTATATTAAGGCAGGCTTATGTTCAATGTTAAACTACACAGATTTTAGTATTTTGTTTTCCTTTCACATTTTATCTGTTAATGACCATATTCGTTCAATAATTTTTTTAGCATTCATTGTCTTATTTTTAGTGTTTATCTCCATAGTACTGAAATTATGAGATTACAACAGAGTTAACTTCTTTTTTTTAAAGATTTTATTTATTTATTATTAGAGAGAGAGAGAGCACGCACGCATGAGAGTGAGAGAGAGCCGGAGCAGGGGGAGAGGGAGAAGCAGACTCCCTGGTGAGCAGAGAGCCCGACGTGGGGCATGAGCCCAGGACCCTGGGATCATGACCCGAGCCAAAGGTCATGCTTAACCGACTGAGCCACCCAGGTGCCCCCAGAGTTAACTTTTGCTTATGGGTGTATTCACCTTGTACCCACAGGGATTTTAGTCAGATGGAAGCTATAGTAAGAAAATATTTTTTATTGTAATAAAAACCACATAACAGTACTAACCATTTAAATCACTTCAAGTATACAGTTCAATAGTGAAAGTCTATTATGTTGTTGTACAACAGATCTTTAGAATTTTTTCATCTTGCAAAACTGAAATTCTAGACCCATTAAACACTCATTTTCCATCCCCTTCCCACAGGCCTTGGCAACCAGCTTTTCACTATCTGTTTCTATGCTTGACCACTTTAGATAATTTATATGAGTAGAATAGCACAGTATTTGCTCTTTTATGACTGGCTTATTTCACTGAGCATAATGTCCTCAAGGTTTATCCATGTTGTAGAATGTGTCAGGATTTCCTCCTTTTTAAAATCTGTATAACATTCCATTGCAGATATATACCACGTATTTTCTTTATCCATTCATCCATCAGTGGACATCTGAGTTGCTTCCTCCTCTTAGCTATTGTGAATAATGCTTCCATGAACATGGGTGTGGAAGTATCCTTTGAGATCTTTCTTTGAATTATTTTGGATATATACCTAGAAGTGGGAAAGTTGGATCACATGGCAATTCCATTTTAATTTTCTGAGAAACCTCCATACTATTTTCCATAATGACTGCACCATTTTATATTCCCAACAAGAGCACACCAAGAGTTCCAATTTCTCTGCATCCTTGCCAACACTTGATATTTTCTGTTCTTTTGATAGCAGCCATCCTAACGGGTGTGAGGTGATATCTCATTGTGGTTTTTATTTTAATTTCTCTTATGATTAGTGATCTTGAGCATCATTTCATATGCTTGATGACCATCTGCATTTCTTTTTTGCAGTATTATCTATTTAAGTCCTTTGCCCATTTTTAACTGGGTTATGTGTTTTATTGTTGTTGTGTTGTAGAATTTCACTATATACTCTGCACATTAAACCTTTATTAGATATATGATTTGTGAATATTTTCTCCCATTTCATAGGTTGTCTTTTCACTCTGTTGATTGTTTCGTTTGATGCTCCGAAGTTTTTCAGTTTGATGTAATCCTATTTATTTTTACTTTTGTTGCCTGTGCATTTGGTGCCATATCCAAGAAATCACTGACAAATCTAATATCCTGAAGCTTTTCCCTTATGTTTTCTTCTAGGAGTTTTATAATGTTAGATCTTACTTCTAGGTCCTTAATCCATTTTGAGTTAAATTATATGCATGGTGTAAGATAAGAGTCCAGCTTCATTCTTTTCCATGTGGAGATCCAGTTTTCCCAACACTATTTGTCGAAGAGACTGTCCTTTCCTCATTGTATGTTCTTGGCACCATTGTTCAAGAACATTTAACCATATACACAAGGGCCCTATATTTTGTTTCCATGGTCTATATTTCTATCTTTATGCCAGTATCAAACTATCATTATTACTGTTGCACTGTATTATATACATATATGTTTTTGTTTTTTTGGGTTTTTTTAAGTTTTTATTTAAATTCCAGTTAGTTAACATTCAGTGCAATGCTTAAGGTGTCAATACAGTGATTCAGTACTTCCATACGATACCCAGTGCTCATCAGAAGCACACTCCTTAATCTCCATCACCTATTTAACCCATACCCCAACCCACACTGCCTCTGGTAACCATCAGTTTGTTCTCTATAGTTAAGAGTCTCTTTCTTGGTTTCCTCTCTCTCTCTTTCTTTTTCCTCTTACACTGTTGGTGGGGATGCAAACTGGTGCAACCACTCTAAAAAACAGTATGGAGGTTCTTCAAAAAGTTAAAAATAAAAAGTACCCGATAATTCAGCAATTGCACTACTAGGTATTTACCCAAAGAATACAAAAATACTAATACTAATTTGAAGGGATACATGCACACTGATATCTATAGCAGCATTATCTACAATAGCTAAATTACAAAAACAGCCCAAATGTCCATCGGCTGATGAATGGATAAAGAAGATGTGGTGTGTGTATATATAAATACACACACACACACACACACACACAATGCATTACATATAATATATAATTTTTTTTACAATGTCTTATATTTTGAAAATAGGATGTGCGAAGCTTCCAACTTTGTCATTCTCTTTCAAAATTATTTTGGCTATGTGGAGTCTCTTGAGTTTCCATATATGTTTTAGACTTTTTTCCTATTTGTGCAAAAAAAAAATGTCATTGGGATACAATAGGGATTGCACTGAATCTGTAGATTTCTTAGGGTATTACGGACATTTTATCAATATTAAGTCTTCCAATTCACAAACACAAGACTCCTTCTTCTTATTTGTATTTTCCTCATATTGGTTAGTGATTTTTGTAGATTTAGGTACAAAGGTATTTTGAAGGAATTTTTAGTTCTGCTTTTGCTTCGCTTTTCCCTCATTTTCTTTGGGCATACAATTTCTTAATTGTGCTTTTCTTGGTTTATTTTATTTCTTAAAACTTTTTAATTTGCATATTTAATTCATTCATTTTCTTTTTATATTTTTATTGATAGAAGTATTTAATACTATGAATTTTCTTTATAAAACTTCTTTAGCTATGCCTGTCTATTCTGATTAGTTGTGCTTCAGTTATAACTTCTTTGCAGAATTTCTGCAATTTCATTTTGTTATTCCCAAAATGTTGTTTAGTTAAACACTTTTATTTATTTATTTTTAAAGATTTTTTTTTTTGACAGAGAGAGCGAGAGAGCACAAGCGGGGGAACAGGGGGAACAGTAGAGGGAGAGGGAGAAACAGGCTCCCCGCTGAGCAGCGAACCTGATGCGGGGCTTGATCCCAGGACTCTGAGATCATGACCTGAGCCGAAGGCAGACGCTTAACCATCTGAGCCACCCAGGTGACCCAAGTTAAACACTTTTAAAAATGTCCAGATGGCAAAGCCTGTCTTCTACTTTGATATTACTTTCTTTTTTCTTAAAAGATTTTATTTATTTATTTGTCAGAGAGAGACAGCACAAGCAGGGGAGTGGCAGGAAGAGGGAGAAGCAGGCTCCCCTCTGAGCAGGGAGCCTGATGTGGGACTCGATCTCAGGACCCTGGGATCATGATCTAAGTCGAAGGCAGACGCTTAACCGACTGAGCCACCCAGGCGTCCCTAATTTCTTTCTTTTTTTTTTTTAATTGCATTGTTAGCATTATTTCCATATTTTAGAATTCAATGAAGGAATTCTTAGTGGGTAAATTTTTGGTAAGGATTTATAAACATTATCTTGAATGGGTATATATTCTCTGATGTTGTGTTAAAAGTTAGCTATAAATCAATGGGATATACTGGATCCATCTTGGAATGAAAGAGGTATGTGAGAATTTCTTTGTAATATGTATATGAGTGGAATTTTGGTTCTTAAATTATACACATACTTAATTTGACCAAACGCTACTATTTTGTTCTATAAAATATGGTAGGTACATTCCCACAAACAGAACAGCTGTATTTTTATGACTTCCATTTCCATCCAATGACTTAGATATTTTATTTTATTTTACTTAATTTTATTATCTTATTATTGTTATTTTTTTTGACACAGAGAGAGAAAGTCCACAAGCAGGGGAAGAGGCAGAGGGAGAGGGAGAAGCAGGCTTCCCGCTGAGCAGGGAGCCCGACGTGGAGCTTGCTCCCACGACCCTGAGATCTGACCTGCACTGAAGGCAGATATTTAACCAACTGAGCCACCCAATTGCCCCTAGATTTTTTTTAAGGATTTTTTTTTTTTTTTAGAGAGAGAGAGTATGTAGGGAGGGGCAGAGGAGAGAGAGACTCTCAAGGCGACTCAGAACTGAGTGAGGAGCTCCATTAAAGGCTCAATCTCATGACCCTGAGATCATGATCTTAGCTGAAATCAAAAGTTGGACGCTCAACCAACTAAGCCACCTAGGCAGCCACCCAATGGCTTAGATTTTTAACCTCACCTAAATCTCCTATAGAAACAAGATGAATGCCTAGGATAAAAGAGGGGGGAAAAAAAAAAAACTAAACTCTGAAATTATCCCCATAATCCAGATGATCTACAAGAAACCTATGTACAAAGTGGGTTTCTGAAAACACTGAAAATAGCAGGAACTCTACTAGGTCCTGTGTGCAGTAGATTGTGGAAAAAAGAAAAAGGAAAATTTAGATGGTCCAAGAGTCCCAGAACACAGAAATTTTAAGTGAGTACTTATCGTCAAAAGAAGAGATGACCTGTAATGTAGAATTCTCAGTGATCTGAAAAGAAAGAAAGAAAGAAAAACATAAAACTGGGACAAGACTACACAAGCTCCAAATGATGAGTGATTGTGAAGTAAACAAGGGAGACCATATAATGCATGAGGACAAAGCTAAACAACGGAGACTATACAATGCGTGAGGAAAAAGCTGAGGGTGCTGTAGTAGCACAAGCACTCCAGGATCTCGGGGGAAAAAAAAAAGTCTTTCTTTAAAAATAAGTCCCTTCTGTGAGGGAAAATCTGCTTCAAGCAAAGTCCTAATGGAGCATAAGGCAACAACAACACCCTAACTGAACAGTCTATTCCAAGAGAAACCTCCTAAAAGCACAGGGAAAACTCTCTCACTTAAACGTTAAAAAGAGAAACAGATTGTGTTGAACCTCATACAAGTATATTATATAAGAAAACAAAAAAGGAAAATGAACTAAAGAATATACTGACAGAAAGTGAAAGCAGGACAGAAACATGATAACAAAGCAGAAAAATATATTAAATGAGGGGAAGAAAGTAGAACTACAAAAGTAATAAAAGAGGGGTATATATCAGAAATAGAAATGGGTTACATAAGAACCAATAAATTAGAAGAACCTGTGAAAAGAGCGATCAGAGCTCAGGAATGAACTAGAAAGGGTTTAGTTCATAAATGAAAAATAAACTAGAAATAAGACTAAATAACAAAAAAAAATAATCAGAGGAAAGAATTAAGCACTACTATAAAATCAGAAAGTTAAAAGGATTTGAGAGAAAATGAAAGATGTATGAGACAGGTAATGATGACCAAGGTACATATACCTGGAGCTCCAAGAAGTTGAAAACTAAAGCAATAAAACTGAAGAAACACTAAAAACTACAATTCAAGAAACGTTCTTGGGGCGCCTGGGTGGCACAGCGGTTAAGCGCCTGCCTTCGGCTCAGGGCGTGATCCCGGCGTTGTGGGATCGAGCCCCACATCAGGCTCCTCTGCTATGAGCCTGCTTCTTCCTCTCCCACTCCCCCTGCTTGTGTTTCCTCTCTCGCTGGCTGTCTCTATCTCTGTCAAATAAATAAATAAAATCTTTAAAAAAAGAGAGAGAAACGTTCTTAAAAGAACTATATGATAATGTCACATGAACTGAGGATTTGACTAGCTCAATGTTCTAATTTGAGTGAGAGGGACAGGCAGAAGGAAGAGGAGAGGTAGAGGGAAAAAGGGTGGAAAAGAGAAGGAAAGAGAGAGAGACTGATTTGAGACTGACAGGTGCAAACAATAATGCAAGATTTAATGGACTGGAAGTAATTGCTACAAAATTAGTTCCAGACAGTGGTTAAAACTCTGGCTTAAAACGAAAAAACAAACAAACAAAAAACCCCAAAAAAACAGCAAAACAAACTATGGCTTTAGAATATGAGCAGCATATGTCTGCCTCAGTTTGACACCTGGAAATTAGGAAAGAATTCTTGGTGTATTTTAAGGATTAACTAAGTCAATATGAGCAACGTGCTTAGAAAAGTGTCTGTCAAAAGCATTGTTGTTACTATTATTATTCTCATTATTATATATTAAATTTAAAAGGACCAAAGCAATGTTTGCACTAGAGACATAAGGCAAAATTTCACTGAAGACAGAGCCAGAAACTGATCTCCAGGTTAAAAAAGCATTACAGAGAAATGGGGAATGCAACTGGCTGTACTGAAGAATCATACTATATAATTCTTATGTATCAAGAATAGCTTTTCATTTATCTAATATTTTTAAAAATATTTTTAATATCTGCTCTATGTTTGTAGTTTAGTATATTCTATAGCTCCAAGCATAAACAATGTCAAAACATTTAAACTAGATTAAACTCATTCTGAAAATATGAATAAAATTTCAGTGAAGGGGATTCTATTTGCATATCTGAATTTATACCTCCATATTATAGTCACTTTCTTAATACATGTAATTTTTTCTGAAGTCATAGTTCATACTTTCTTTTTTTAAAAATATTTATTTAGGGGGCGCCTGGGTGGCACAGTGGTTAAGCATCTGCCTTCGGCTCAGGGCGTGATCCCGGCGTTATGGGATCGAGCCCCACATCAGGCTCCTCCACTATGAGCCTGCTTCTTCCTCTCCCACTCCCCTTGCTTGTGTTCCCTCTCTCGCTGGCTGTCTCTCTCTCTGTCAAATCAATAAAATAAAATCTTTAAAAAATATATTTATTTAGGGGCGCCTGGGTGGCTCAGTCATTAAGCATCTGCCTTTGACTCAGGGCATGATCCCAGAGTCCTGGGATCGAGCCCCACATCAGGCTCTTCCGCTGGGAGCCTGCTTCTTCCTCGCCCACTCCACCTGCTTGTGTTCCCTCTCTTGCTGGCTGTCTCTTTCTCTCTGTCAAATAAATAAATAAAATCTTTTAAAAAAATAAAATAAAGCAAAATAAAATACTTATCCATTTTTAGGAAAGCATTTGCACATGCACACACACACACACACACAAACACACACACCAGGAGTGGGAGGAGCAGAGGGAGAGAATCACTGAGCAGACTGCCCACTGAGTGTGGAGCCCAGGCTGGGCTTGATTCTACCACCCACGAGATCATGACCTGAGCTAAGAGTCCATCGCTCAACCAACTGAGCTACCCAGGCACCCCCTTAATTCATACTTTCTAAACTGGGTGTGTTGAGTTTTTAACAGTGATCTCCCATATACTTCTACCTAGCATTTTTCTGACCTTCAGAATATAGCAGGCTTAAGATTTTAGAAACATCAGTAGCCATAAAATTGATGTGTTAGGCAGTGTCTGTATAGCAATGCTTTACACAAGTTATTTTATTGTGGTTAAACTTCTTTTTGTAACTGGCACATTATAGAGACTCATATTTTTAAATATAAGTGACATATAATAACATGTAACAGAGAAATCACAATTACCTTGTTTCATAAAAAATCAGTTATTTAACATAAATGAACTTTTCTCTTAAAACCAAATTTAAAATTGGGCATTTGCATATTTTAAGTTATCTTTCTAAAATAAATTCCTTATTTCCCAGGCATTTCAGAGAGAACATTCTTTGCATGATCCAGGGACTTTACAATGAATGTCAGTTATTCTATCAAAGCTAATCAATGTGAGTAATCACTTTATTCTTTCGTTAATTCATAAATACTCCTGAATTAGTCTACCTCATGTGTGGAGGATTAAGAATAGAAGGAAAAGAGTAAAAGCCAGGAAATAATGAGGGAGACTTAGCATACATGATTGAGGTTAAAGAGTCACTAGTGACCAGACTTGGGATAAATCTTGAAGGTAAGACATCCTCTCCTAACTATAGATAGGAAGTGAAGGAGGAGGGAGAAAAAATTAAGGACAGTCCCTAGATAAGTGGTCCTAGCAATAACATTGATCATGTGTGTGTGTGTGTGTGTGTGTGTGTGTGTGTGTGCGCTGATTTATTTCACCAAGAAATCATATAACCAATCTTGTCAGAACTATACACTAAATAATAATAAATACGCTTAGTCAAGCAAATTACATAGAGCATGTTATGCTTAAATTTTTTTTGTGCCTAAATGTTTTCATGGAGTGAAATACATGCTCTTCTGAGTACTTATAATTCTAAAACTCAAATAACTTCTAGGGAAATTTTAAAGAATCAAGATACATTTTATTTCCAAATAGACTTTGAAAATAATTTTTAATGCAATATGAGAGAAAAGAACATTTAAATGCAAGGTATAATTGTATAATATATTGAAGGAAAGAACATGGAATTAGTCTGGGAAGAAAAGAAGTTATTGTCAATAAAATGTAAATGATGTTTAAATATAACAATGGGGAATAATGCCAGTATTGAGTTATTTTGAAATTTATGCTTTGTCTAAAACCAAAAGTCAATAGAGGTTGTAAAAAATTCTTTTATTTATGGATATTTTCCGAAAAGGCTTTATAATACAAATAATGTTCAACTGTCTAATGATTAGAAGTCTTTATAAATGGGGCATGAACAAATCAGACTTACATAATATAACTGAACAAAAGTTCTCCTACTTATTTCCCCTTCAAATTATACCCTTTAGGTTTCTACATAAAAATGTTTTCTGCTGTTTGTATTTTAATATAGAACCAAATTTTTATCAATTAATGTTAATAGAATGAAAAAGTGCAATATAGAGTAATTTTCATCTTCCTTTTAGAATCCCCCATATAAAATCTCAGACATCAGTATTCCATAATGCAGTAGGATTCCAGCATTTCAAATTCTAAAAATCTAAGTCTAGAATGAATGGCTAAATATACCACAAATAACAACTGTTTGTTGTGAAACATAAACTTAATACCAGCAATAAAAGAATCTGAGGAGATGATTTAGCACAAATTTTGCTTCATTGACATTGATCAGAAAGATATATATACGTTCAGTCTCAAAGAAAGGGTGAGGGAATATCAATGTTACTTTGACATATGTAATTTTTTTTAGCAGCATACCTCCATGGGGTAACAATTATCTCCCTTTTCAAATAAATAAACAGGAGTTCAAAGAGCCAATGTAACATATACTATAAATACAAGAAGGAAAACAATAGGAAAAAAGGGGATTTAAAAACTCGAGAAGAGCAGTTCTCAGTGTAGTCTTACATTTAATAATGTAAACAAAAATAATTTTTAAAAAAGGAGCCAGACTTTGCTTAAAAATACCATTTATCATGGGGCACCTGGCTCAGTGGTTTAGCATCCAACTCTTGGTTTCAGCTCAGGTCATGGTCTCATGGTCATGGGATCGAGCCCTACATTGGGCTTGGAATTCTATCTCTCTGTCTCTCTCTCTGCCCTTCCTGCTCATGCTCTCTCTCTCTCCAAAATAAATAAATAAATCTTTAAAAAAAAAAACCATTTTGCAACTTGTCCTTATATAAAATATCTTCTGGGGAGGGAATAAATAAGGTTGATGTCTTGCCTTACCTGCTTTCAGGAAGCTCAGAGCTGAGTCTTTTTAAGGAAAACTCACCTTCTTCTAACTTGCGTAGGATAAGGATTTCTTGTGTAATTCTTTTTCCTTTTCACCCTCTTTACAATTTTTTGATTATTTAATTTGTGATAGCATTCTTATCCTTATTTTGTACATGCTTTATTATAAGCTGCCTCAAATCCACCTCAGAAATAAGTGATAAATACTTTATTTTAAAATTAATTAATATTCAGTATTAATAATTAATTATTAAGCCAACAATCTCTACTAATGCAAAGTTTCTCTAAGCTCTGTTTGTGGTCTCTGGCATTAACTCTGAATGTTAAAAGCAGGTTTGTCAACTGCTAGCTACATGATCTTAAGCAAATTAGCCTTAGTTCCTTTTTTTTTTTAAGGGAAAGTAAATCTATCAAATGATGACATTATGGGAATTAGCATTTTGTGTACCTTCACTGGCAATAATTATGATGTTTTGATATTATAATGTTTCATAACTGTCTCTCTCTATATTTTAATGCCTGAGCAGATTTATTTTACTCATTTTCACAGCCCCTGAACTTAGCCCAATGACTAACAGGATAAAAGAAGAAATTATGCCCTAAATCTGTGTTTCCCACCAAGGAAAAATGAAATGGGTAATTTCTTACAAAACAGAGCTTAAATAATAAGAAGGGGACCTTATGTGTGAATGATGATGCTAGCAAGAGATGTTGCAAATAATGGATCTCTCAGAATCAAGGTCAGCAGGGCTAGTAAATAGTAGTCCAATTCCAAAAGGTCTTAAGGGGTGGGAGGATGTTCCGAAATCTGGAATAATATTTTCCTTTTTATTGAAGGCATGAATAACTATTTCATATTCAGTAATGGTAAATCAGTAGTAAAGTTCTGCAAATAATTTAAGTACCTACAAAAGTAATTATTTTGATAATTGAAACAGAAACTGTAAAAGTTGATTTAAAAATAACCCAGGGTTATCTGGGTGGCTAGTCGATTAAGCGTCTGACTCTCCATCTCAGCTCAACTCTTGGTCTCAGGGTCATGAGTTCAAGCCCTGTGTTGGGCTCCACACCCTATATGGAGCCTACTTAAAAATAAATAAGTAAATGACCCAACTGCTTGTTTTCAACAAGATTACCCATAAGACAATGAACTATTTTAACTACTAATTCATTTTAATACCCTGAACCCAGTAAAATTGTGAAACTATTGATACCCACCTGCCCCCCTTTCCTGGCTGCTTTTCCATATTCCAACCACTGTAAGTTTCAGCTCACAGTTCCTCTCCCCCATGGAGTACAGAGTAACTTACAGGGATTTCTCTCTTTGTGAATTCCTACCATTCAAGTCGCGTATTACATATTCAGTTAGTACTACCTTTCAGTCCTAACACAAGGCCACATCCTAACTCTATGGTCTTGGACAAGTCATGTAAGCATTCTTGGCTTCATCTGTTCCCTCCTACCCACCGTACAACCCCCAAAAACTGAGAACCAAATCTTAGGAAGGGCGTCCTAGTATATTCTCAAGATCATAGACTTCATAATATGGTATTGTATCTCTTATTAGTCATAGAACACTTGGCATTAAGAGTGATGATACCTATTGTTTTCTAAAAATTTTCTTTTTTTTTTTTTTTAAAGATTTTATTTATTTATTTGACAGAGATAGAGACAGCCAGCGAGAGAGAACACAAGCAGGGGGAGTGGGAGAGGAAGAAGCAGGCTCACAGCGGAGGAGCCTGATGTGGGGCTCGATCCCATAACGCCGGGATCACGCCCTGAGCCGAAGGCAGACGCTTAACCGCTGTGCCACCCAGGTGCCCCTCTAAAAATTTTCTATGTGCTAGGCAATGATCCTATACATGGAATAGTTGAGTTCACTTAGTTTACTTAAAAATTTTGTGCCACACTGTTTGCTTGTAAAATGGGTATAAAATCCTCATAAAACTGTTGTGAGGATTAAATGAGTCAAGCAAGTTATCCAAAATAACGTGGTATAGTACCTGACACATAATAAGAGCTATTATTATTAGCTCTTATAATCTTATTACTTGTGTTTGATGGCTGGACATGAGGTTTCACTGAACTCTTCTTTTCCATCATTAAAAGATCACGATAGGGGTGCCTGGGTGGCTCAGTCAGCTAAGTGTCCAACTCTTCATTTCAGTTCAGGTCATGATCTCAGGGTTATGAGACTGAACCCCATGTCAGGCTCCACGCTCAGTGCAGAGAGTCTGCTTGTTCTTCTCTCTCCCTTTCTGCCCCTCCCCCCACTTGCATTCTCTCTCTAAAATAAATAAAATCTTTATGTAAAAAAAGATCATGGGGGCGCCTGGGTGGCACAGCGGTTAAGCGTCTGCCTTCGGCTCAGGGCGTGATCCCAGCGTTGTGGGATCGAGCCCCACGTCAGGCTCTTCTGCTGTGAGCCTGCTTCTTCCTCTCCCACTCCCCCTGCTTGTGTTCCCTCTCTCGCTGGCTGTCTCTATCTCTGTCAAATAAATAAATAAAATCTT
>NC_048236.1:16142246-16331709 GCF_002007445.2 Ailuropoda melanoleuca
TTTAAAAAAAAAAAAAAAAAAAAAAGATCATGACAGCCAATAGTGTCACATAATTACACCTAGTCTTTAGGTAGGTTGTTAATTATTGAGGGCACATCCGTGACTTACATTTCTGTTTCCTTTACCAGGCTAATATCATTATGTATATGTTTAAAATGTCATATGTATTGATTTAAATGAGAAATAGGACAAAATGAAAAAGAATGAGAAACATAATCCCATAGCAATAGTAAGAACAGGGTATAGAATTAATTTGTTGAAACCTCTTCAAAGATATGTTGAAACTTTTGGATAGTATTGTCACCTAACACTAAGCACAAAAGGCAAAAGGTCAAGTTTATTTTTTCAACCTCGTTAACTGCCAGACACAAAGTCTTAAAGTTTAAAATTAATGCCTTTTAAAAGGAATAGAATATTTTATTGCTACTCATTCCAAATATATCCATGCACAATCGTGGATTTGCCTTTGAGCGCATTCAATGTTTTGATTTTAGTTCTTGCTAAATTGCACACACACACAAAGTTGCACACAACAAAACAAATGCAGGATACATATTTCTGCTTGCTGGTTCTTCGTCATGAAATCAATCATTCATCTTCTCACCCATTCACCCCTTCATTCAATAAATACTGAGAGCCTATTGTTTGGCAGGCCCCATTCCAGGAACTAGACACTCCGTGGTAACACAGACAGACTGAATCCCTGCCCTCTTGAATCTTACAGATAAATCAAGTAGAAAGTAAATGAATAAGTAAATTATGACAGAATCTGGGTGGGCATAAATGTTTCAAAGAAACATAATGACACAAAAAATGCTGAGAAGAGTGTGATACTTAGATAGGGGTGATCAAGGAAATGTCTCTTTAAGAAGGTAATACTTGATCAGAGACCTGAATTAAGTAAGGGGTTAAATTCATGAACATCTAGGAACTGAGTTTTCTAGGCAGAGGGAACAGCAAGTGCAAAGCATCTGACCCTGCAAAGAATCTGGCCTGCTTGGCAAAGTGTCACAAGGACAGTGTAGATAAGGTGCGAGAGGTAGAAGGAGTAATACCACAAAGGTCTTGCGCTCCGCATGTGGATGGGGTAACACAATTTTACTGAATAAAATATGGCAGAAGTGATGGTGTACGACTTTGGAGACTATGTCATAAAAAACTCCATTGTTTCTTCCTGGTTTCTTGGATCATGTGTCTAGAGGAAGCAGCTGCCCTGTCATGGAGACACTCAACCAGCCCTAGGTAGAGTTCCATGTTCTGGGTGCCAGTAGCTAATAGGAACACACAGGAGCCACCTTGGAAGCAGACGCTCTGTCCCTAGTGAAACTTACAGATGACCGCAATTTCTTCTGAGACTCTGAGCCAGAACCACCCAGCTAAGCCTCTCACAAATTCCTTATGTGCAGAAACTGTGAGATAATAAATGTCGTGTTAAGCTGTTATGTTTTGAGGTCATTTATTATGAAACAATAGATGATACACCATGATATAGAATTATATTTTAAGTGTGATACAAAGAATTTGAAGAATTTTATCACAGTTTTGATCTGATTTGTGTTCTGAAGAGACTATTCTGGATTTCTTATGTAGAACGGCCAGAGAAGAGGCAGGGAGACCAGTTGTGAGACATAGGTCAGGTGGGATATGGTGAAGGCTAAGGTATTAGAGGTGGAGGTCTAAAAACTGGATTATTTTAAAGGTAGAAGTTTGCTGTACATTGAAATACAATTTAAGAAAAAAGGGAAGAGTCAATAATGAATCTCAGGTCCTTGTCTCGAGCAAGCCGGTGAAAAGCAGCAGCATTTACAGACATAAAAATGATTGGCAGAAAGCAGCCTTGGCACGTAAAATTATGAGTTGTTTTGTGTTACATTTAACATCTATGTAGTTATGTATGATGGGAAGTTGAGTATATAATTCTGGAGCCCAGGGAAAAGGTTGAGGATTCACATACAAATTTTTGCATCATCAGCATACGGTTGATGCTTAAATTCATAGCTAGAGATTGGGGTGGGGAAAAGATTACCAAGGACTGAGCCCAGTGACTAGAAGAAGGAGAGAAGACTGAACAGATGAAGAAAGAAGGGGCAACCAGCAAAGGTTGCAAGGGTTGTGTTAAATAACAAAATTCAACCAAGTAAATTTGAAGATCTAATTGGCTTTATTAAATGACACATAAATTGGGAAGCACCCCACGTAGCAAGTAGAGAGTTGTTGCACTTGCTACTGCACACTCCAAGGAGTTGTACAAGATGGAAGGTTTTTATAGGAGGGTAGGGGCAAAAAAGTTACTAGCAAAAGAAAAGGACTGTTCCAGGGAGAGCTTTCTAAGGAGAAAAGCGGGTGTCTTATATTATGCAGATTACCTCATCTTTCTTTGGCGGATAGAGAGGATCCCCGAGGCCGACTCATTGGTGTGAACTGAAAAATTCCTGACTGACCAGTTAAGACTATCTGTGGGTGAGGAACCTGAAATTAGATGATGTAGGAAGCACCAGTTTGGGAACGCAGTCCAAGTAACACCTTTTGGAGCCGGTATGTTTTTGTTTTGCTATTTAACAGTTGCAAAACCAGGAGAATGTGATCATAAAATTCAAGTGCAAAAAGTACCTTAAGAATGAGAAAGAAATCAACTGATCCCATTGAGAAGTTTAGTTAATTAAAACTGAGTTTTGATCATTGGACTTGGCAAGGTGAAGGATGCTGGCAATTTTTCCAAGAATGATGAAAATCACACATTGGAGTAGATTTATGAGAGAATAGATAGAGAAGATGTGGATACAGTGAGTATGAAGCTTGCCCTGACCGCCACCCTGGTTCTTTGCCTGCCTGAACCCTGTCCTAAGTTTTTTGGAGACCTATCTGTAATGCAGCTCCTTCAATCTGATTTCCCCCTTTTCTTTCTATCCTCAGAATTAAATCACTTTCTTTGAGGTGACCTGAACCAAGCACATTTCCAGATGAACTTATCCATGGTCACAATCTCCATCTACCATCTTTCATCCTTTTAGACATCAAGCCAACCTACCTTTTTAAGTTTTAAATCTCTTCTTTTACTTCTTACTCTACATTTCCACTCTAAAATTTCCAAGACATGTAAAGCTCAGTATACCTCAAACTGGATTCATCCTAGCTCTGAAGCCTATTCTCTCCTCATATTCCCTTCCACTACAGTCTTTCCAGTCATACAAGAACAGTGACACAAATCTTAACCATTTAAATGTTGGTTACTCCCTGGGGCTCATGAGTCTACCCGCAGTAGTCCTCAAGCCCTGCTGATTCCATCTGTGGGGCTTCTCCCAAATCCAGCTTCTCCATCCCTGGTGTTCTGCCACTCCTCCAATCCCTTTACCATCCATTCTCACCCATGGCAGGGGCCTTTCAACCAGTTTCCTTGAAGACCCATGTATAAAAATTATCTTTCACATCCAAGCTGTCTTTTTAAAGCACAGATGTGAGCATTATACTTTTTCCTTTTCTCTTGGAATGTGGTATTTGTATTCTTTCTTTCCTAGCTATACTGAGCATTCAAATTCTCTTTGTTGAATGAATAGGTGCCAGTACTCTTCATCTCACTGCCTGAAGTTTACATTCTTAATTTTTCCCATCGCTTCAAATTGATCAACAATTCCTTTTTATCTCATGCCACATTCTAGTGTTATCTCTTGCCAACCTAAAGCAAACACTGCAGCCTATCCTCACACATAGCCTAAGCAATCCATGTGCTTTAAATTCCTTGGGCTTTTGCTCATGATCTTTCCTCCTCACCCTAACCAGTGACGGATTGCTCTTTAATGGAGGCCCAGCTTGAACACCTATTTTGCAGGATTTTCCGAATCCCGGGTTTCCCATAATACACTGTATTTTTAAACACAGTGAATTTATCACGTTGTAATGTGCTATTTATAAGCACTTTCCCCTATTAAACTGTGACTTCCTCGAGGCCAGGACATCACATTTTTTTCTTCACTCCCAGAACTCATTACAAAGGACAACAGACAACCAAGTATAAACTCAAAATCAGACCTACTCTTGAAGCTGTCTGAATAAATTTTTCTAGAACAATGTCTCTTGGTTTTCATACAAAAACTTCATAGAATATATGTGACTTTCAAATACAATGACTGTTGTTTACATGGGAAAACATTTATTTTCACAAAGCACAATACATCTTTTTTAAAAAAAAATTAAAGATTTTATTTATTCATCTGTCAGAGAAAGAGAGCACAAGCAGGGAGAGCAGCAGGCAGAGGGAAAAGCAGACTCCCTTCTGAGCAAGGAGTCCGTTGCCGGACTCAATCTCAGAACCCCAGGACCATGACTTGAGACCAAGGCAGACACCCAACCGACTAACGCACCCAGGCATCGCACAATATATCCTTTTAAAACTCATATTTATTTCCACAACATGTTATACAACATTTTTGTATTCTAGAGTGGCTTTAGTCTCATTTGTATGCTTTGAAAAGCCTAAAGAAAGGGGGAGTGATATCTAAAAGAGAGGATAAAGCATTCATAGCAACTTTTTTTTTTTACAGCCTTATTGTTTAGTAATCGGTGATATTTTAAACGTTACAACCAAATATGCCTTATTGTTGCTTATATATTGCTATTTAGCTATAATTTGGGTTATATTTTAGAAAACTGGTTTGAAGCTTTTGCGTTGATATGTTATGCATTATAGTGTTCTCATGTAAAATACTGGAAAATAAGGTCTCAGCATTTTTATTCGACATATTTTATTTTTTAAAAAATGTACTACTAGTGTTAAGTGGGAGCAGCCTATAGTCATTACTGTTATTTCTGATTTTCTCATGTTCCTATTCAACTATATTTATTCTAGAGCATATATCCTAAGTTTGTGGGGGAAAAAAATGAGACTTTACTTTTGCCAAAGATAACCTGGAGATATACTATCTCAATAAAATGAAGAAAACACATTTAAAATCAGTAGCTCAAGTTGCATTGGTTCAGTTCAAATTAAAAGGCCCTTTCCCGAGTCTACTTTTAGTGTGATAATTATCTATATCAGCATTTATTCACCATTTAGACTAATTTTACAGAAATACTACACCCAGATGTGCTCGAATTTGTATTAATTTATTTTTAAGATGTTCAAAAGTCTAATTACATTAGGCATTCCTCGTATTTGAAAATCAATTTTCCTGAATTGAATAAAGGTGAGCTATTATTCACTGGAGTTAAAAATTCCTAATATGCCAATAGCAGAAGGTATTTAAATAGAACTGAATATGACCTGCTTCACATTAATCATGTTCCAGGGCACGACTACCTCGTCCAATACTTCTGTTCACTCAGCAAACGTTACGGAGAGTGTCTCATTGTGTGTAAGTTATTGGGAAGGAGAAAAAGAAAAAGTAATATTCTATCTTCAATTGCTAATTATCTAGTGACCAATAATTGCAAGTATCACAGTGAAACAATACTTTTTTTTATTCTTGTTCATATCATGCCTAGTTTCTTATATATTTTAGTAAGTCAAACTATCTAAGGGAAATCAAGTTTATTAAATATATATGCAGTATTTACGAATGGCCTAAATGCAAATTGGAAGCCCTCTTCCTTAGCATCAATGTTATTGCTGAATACAATATGTGCAAATAACATCCAATTATGACACTAGTATATAGAAGGAATTAAGAGATTCCATATATATATGTCTGTGTATATTTATACATACATATATATAGGTGTGTGTGTATACATAAATATATTCCTACCTCGTTGGGTTGTTTAAAAAATTGGACAGGATATAATTTATGGACTTGGGGTTTGTGGTAATTTCTATTCTCTAGGAAAAAATTACCAACCTTTTCCCTTTACCCCAATCGTCTTTAACCAATTCTAAAGAGAGAAATTCCTCTGCTAAATCTAAGTCAAAACCAATGAGGGGCCATAATAAAAATAAAGCTTCTATAGTGCTTAAAGATGATATACTTTCCATTTGTTCTTCCTATTCCTCTTTTTAGTTATTCCTATGCAAATGATATGATAAAACAGACTGGTCTCATCTTATGAACAGGCTTCTTACCACCACGGTGTGGTCCTGAACAAAATACACACTAAGGGCCTATCTTCAGTTGCTCTTCTTTAGACATGATGAGAAATGCTTTATTTTCTTTTAGTCTGCCTTCCTCTGCCTCTCCTCACCAACGGAGCAGTAAATCCTTGAGAAATGAATTCCAGCTCTGTTCCTAAGGAAAAGGTACCAGTGTCTGGCCGCACGTGGTCTGAATTTAATTGCTATAGATTCCATAGGTCTCATAAATGGCACAGGTTATCATATGATAAAGCAGAATGTGTTTTGTGGCAAAGTCCCAGGAAACACTCTCTCTTCATCGCTCATTCAGGAACATGAAGTGGGAACAGGTGGCTGATGGTAAACTTGGAAATCTGGACCTTGAGATCTTTCTCCTTAACAGACACAACTGTACCAGCTACTCAGAAGGAGCCCAAGGTCTAACCGTCTGCTGTTTTCTTTCTACTTCATCACTGTATTGCACTCCCCTGTCACACTGTTAGACATTTTCCTTTTTCAAATATATGAAGGCATAAATAAGAGTTGAAAAGCTTCTAATTTCTGTCACATGCTATCATTTTGACAATTTCCTAGAACATGAAGTCCGTGTTTCATTACTACCCCCATGCCAAACATAGGTAGTTAAAATATACCCATTTTATCACACCCATATGACTATAACCTCGGGATTACCACCACCATTATTCCTAACATGTGCCACTACTCGACCTTGTGCAAGTCCATTTACACTTTTAGTTCCAAGTTTCATTATCAACAAATGATTTTTTTTTTCCTTAGTGAATCTGAGGGGCTCTTCTAATTCTGATATGTGTTGAGTCCAACTTTATAATGCAAAAACAGAATGTGATGTCTTCAGGGTAGAGAGGTTCAATGTAATTATTTGGTCCTTGATTTTAAAAGCTTGAGGTTAACTTCATTTGAGATATTTTCTCTTTTTGTAACTTCATCTCTTTTCCATTTTTACTTTGCAATTTTGTTATTGCTCACATCGTATATTATAACGGTTAAGAGTGTAAGAGTGCCCTAAGAAACAGGGCCTATTTTCCTCACCTACCAAACATAGATAACAATATTACTACTCCACACTGTTGTCTTGGTGTTCATGGTGATAACAACTAAATCGCTTAGACTATTACCTCATATACTTTTATTGCTGTTATTATAATTCTTTTTTTTATTTTAAAGATTTTATTTATTTATTCGACAGCGAGAGAGGGAACACAAGCAAGGGGAGTGGGAGAGGAAGAAGCAGGCTCATAGCGGAGGAGCCTGATGTGGGGCGATCCCATAACGCCGGGATCACGCCCTGAGCCGAAGGCAGGCGCTTAACCGCTGTGCCACCCAGGCGCCCCTGTTATTATAATTCTTGATGTCTATGAATCTACCTGTAGGAAAAAGCACCATGCTTACATTATGGTCTTAAGCTGGAGACTCATCAGAACTATAGCTAAAGGAAGAGTCAACAGGATAAGGGAGAACGTAATCACTCTATCCTGCACAGCATGCATTTATGTTAGCTATTCACAGATTTAACCTGACTGTTTAGATAGCTGAAACTTGGTATCTTCATCTGGGAATCTCAGCTGTGGTAACAGAGGAAGTATTCCTGTGTCAAAAAATATTTTACGACTAAAAGTTATTTTGTATCTTCATGACAAGGTAGGTGAATTAGGCAGGATTCTGTGAATTACATTTTTGGGCAGGAAGTACATTTAGATAGGGTTGTAGATATAGATATTAGCTATATAGACATTAGATGTATAAATATTAGATATATAGAGATATCTAAATATTTATAAATCTATATAAATCTCTATCTATATCTGTATCTCTCTATTTAAAAGCTTCAGATATAATTCACACACCATAAAATTGACCCTTTTAAAGTTACAATTCAGTGGGGTTTTTAAAATATATTGACAGCACTGTGAAACCATCACTGCCATCAAATTTTAAAACATTTCATTCACCAAATAAATAAGTAAATAAATAAACTCCATGCCCATTAGCCATCACTACTTATGCTCCTCTGACTGCAGCTGCTGGCAGCCGCTAATCTATGTTCTATCTCTATGGACTTGCCTATTCTAAACTTCATAAAAATGGACTCACGCAATATGTACTCTGTTAGGCCCAACTTCTTTCACTTACCATGTTTTCAAGATCATTTTGTAGCATGTATCAGTCCTTTCAATGGCCAAATAATATTAAATTGTAGGGACATACCTCATTTTGTTTATCCATTCATCAAGTGAAGGGCATCTGGGTGGTTTCTACTGGTTTGATAAAATAAATAATGCTGTTTTGAGCATCTGTGTGCAAGTTTTTGTATGGATATATGTGCTCAGTTCTCTTGGATAGATTCTTAGGATTATTCAGTCATCCAGTAGGTATCTGCTTAACATTTGGGGAACCACCGAACTGTTTTCCGAGGTTACTGTATCATTTTAAAATCCCACCAGCAATGCATGAGGGTTCCAATTTCTCCATGTCTTCATCAACACTTGTTATTTTCGATCTTTATTTTAGCCATCCTCCTGTGTGTGAAGTTGTATCTCATTATGAATATCATTTGCATTTTAATAACCAATTACGTTGAGCATCTTTGCATATATTCTATGAAGGAATGTCTAAAATCCTTTGGGCATTTTTAATTGGATTTTCTTTTTATTATTGAGTTGCAAATGTTCTTTACATTCTTGGATACAAGTTCCTTATCAGACAAGTAATTTTCTCCTAATCTCCACATTTTCTCTTTACTTCCTTAATGGTATCATTTGCACTGAAAAGTTTTAATTGTGATATAGTCCAATATATCTTTTTTTTTTTTTTGGTCATCTAAGTTTTGTGTCATATGTAAGAAAAAATTTAGAACAAGGATTCAGAACATGAAATTTTCCCTCAAAAATGGAGTATTAGACTATATTAAATAAATCTGTCATGTATAGGTAATTTCAAGGCCCCTTGGATATGTAAGCGGATTTAACAGTCTTATGTTTTCCCTAAAATTCCATCACTACCTGAGAAAAATGTGATAAAGATATGTACCATAACAACAAGTTAAAACTTGCAAACTCAATTGTAAACATAGATCAAACAATATTTCTGAAAACCTGTATTTTACTGAGGGAAAACTGTGGTACAATCAAATCAGCATGAATTCTAACTGGCATCATATGCAATACATCACCAATCATTTACAGAAACTGTTCCTTAAGATTACTCTAAGAACACTGCTTCTAAGAATAATGGGTCCTGAAGGAGTTTGCTCTTCTAGTAAGACACGTACTTGCCAATTCAAGTATTTATCACACTAAGCATTAAAAATGAGCTTTCTTGAGCCCAGTCTTTCAGACTAATAAACACAAAAGCCCTCTAGTGTGTCTAGTAGAGACAAAGTCCATGAATTTATAAATACAGATTTTAGAGTAGGGATAAGAATTTTAATGCTTATATAAACAGATGAAAGAAGCTTATACAAAAATAGAACAGAAAAGGTGCAATTAAAATGTGGCAAATGTGGCAGACATTTGAAAGACATTTTGAAAGTTGTCAGAAAGGGTTGTGAATCTTTAAAGATGCTTGGAACAACAGTGTGCAGTTCATATTAAAATGTCCAAGATACTTTAAGACATCACATAAATGATATCTAGCTACTATGAATTATAGAAGACAATGAGCATGGGGAAATACATGCCTCTAACAAAACTATATTAATTTGTGAACCAAACTTTCACTTTTGCTTTGGACAAATGGATGAGAAGAATAAAGTATTCTGTCCTATGACCTTAAAACACCAGTCACTATTGTAAGCCATTTGTGCATAATGACTTAAGCTAGTAGGGAGGAGACTCATTCTATAAAAGAGAGCTAATGTTCAGTAATGTCAATGTTTACACATTTCAAAATTTGCACTTTCAAAAATTAAACTTCAAAAATTAAATACATAACTATTTTGGGGATGTGTAATTTATCTCCTTGATTTCAGAAATATTTTTTCTTGAGGCTATCTAAAAAGTCATCTTTAAATAATCCTTAGGGTCAAAAACTCTATATAGTTACTTAAAGGCACATGAAATAAATATTTGTTTTTTTAAGATCCAGTTTCCAAGCAATACATGAAAATAAACTTACTCAAAAAGAAATCAACACTAAGTATAAAGCTTATATTTATTCTGATTATACATTTCTAACTAGTATACACATTCCATTGTAGTTAGAAGTAGTATTTTATAATAAAGTTATACCATTTCCCAAATTTTATAGTCAGTGAATAGGAATTTTGCTGTTAAATGTTCAGAAACTGTTCTTCAGACTCTCATACCAACTTTGACTAATAACTGACCTCCCAACTCAACTTCATTATCTGTCTGTACCTCAGAAACATAGAAGCCTGGCAACTCCCTTGACCTCATCTATCTCTTTATCCTAATATATTGAAAACATTACTCAAATCTTTCCAGTTTCCTTTTAAAATGCTTTCAGGATAAAAATGCATATATACACGTATAGTTACTTGATATATCCATATTCAAGTATGAAATAAGAAGTTACTCTATATAATACATACATAGATACAGAAATAGGTAGAGATTGATAGATGCACACCTAGATACACAGACAGAGATGGACGGATGGGTAAGCGGCTGAATGGGATTTTTCCCCTACTGACTTTCTGAGTGTTCTTATTTCATGTGTAGACACATCGCTATTGATATGTCTTCTTCATATTTGGTCACCGAGGCAATGCTGAGGCAGTGTGCATCATTTAACAAATTAAGTCTAAAACTTCCACCTAACAATATTTATCTTTCTATCTACCTATCTAGCTACCCACACATACATAAAACACTTATATTATAGATATAATAAAAGTGTTATTGGCAGAAAAAGAATAACATATGAGTAAGCAAAGAGCAGAACAGATAAGTTTAAATAATCCCACAGTTGCTATTGTTAAACTCGGATCTACGCATCTACATTTCAGAAATTATGTGTATATTCAATGACCATTGTCTATTATGTGGCAGGCATTGTTCAAGATGATTGGGACACATCAGTAAACAACAAAAAATATTTTTAATTCTGAAAAACATAATATAAAAATTAAAGTATCACATACATACACATATAAATGAACACATAAATAATATCAAATTTAATCATTTTAAATGGGATAATTTCTTAGACAGATATATACTCCAATATGTGTTATAAATGTCTATTTTAGCCACAAACTCAAGGGCCAATTTGGTTTATATGATTAATAAGACTGCTGGCTCTACCTACCAGCTTAATTTCAGACACTGAAAGAAACTGGAACCATTATGCTTACATTACAAAACCTGATACCTGTCTAACCAGGAAGGTGAGTGAATAACAAGTATACCAATTTGTCTCCCAAACAGCCTGAAGCCAAAATGAAAATCCAGGGGAAAGTGGATTTTAAATTCGAATGAAGCTTTGCAACAACCACAAAAAAGATGTACAAAAAAAGCCTAAAGAAATTTAAAAGGAATCCACAAAACTCTTTATTGTTATCTAAACATTATTATATGAAGGTAAGCTGTCTTTGACAACTGTTGCCCCACTCATTGTCATATAGTGAACCATAATGCCATCTCTACATTTCTGGGAGCATTCATGCAAAGATTATTTTAAAAGGTACTGGATTTCTGAAAGGAGGAAGCAGTAGATGATCCCTTAGAAAAGGATGATATAAAAAGCAAAAAGTACTTCTCAACATCTCCTACCATTCTCCTTTCTGGTATGTAAGAAATAGAAGTCAAAGGGGAAGGATATTTGAAGAGAGGAATCAAAGACAGTAAGATAGAGGCAGATCATATTATTTTGTGAGAGTGGATGAGCTTCATTCTTGGTGCTTTCCAGGCCATTCCTCAAAGTATATATTGTATAAGTCTTACATACCCCATGTGCATAAAAATGTGCACCCATACACAGCGCGTACGTGCATTCACACATAAACACACACCTGGCTACCATACTACTGTTAGATATTGAGAAGACTACATAAAGGCCATTTAGAGCTCATATCACATTCACATAAGCAAGAAATTTTGCAAATAGTTTGGTTTGTATTTATCAGTTAAGAAAAATTATTATCAAAGAATCCCAGATCATCTACTTTTACTGGATAGAATGGTAGGAAGTAGAGATGGCGTTCTGAAGAATTCTCTGGTTAAATAATAAATTCCTGATGAATACTTAGCACGTGCTAGTCACAATAGAAAAATAAAAAGAAATTATTTTCGTATTCTTAAAATCATCAGCAAATAGATCACCTCTTTTCTAGAGAAGTCATATTTCTTCTTGTGTTTCCAATTAAGAGTTATTGACAAATTACTTTATCAGAGAGACCTGAACATGAATGGTTCAATTAATACTGATTCAATTAACAATAAAAATCACTGATTTTATTTCATTGACTTTAAAGATGAAGTTAAGAAACTCTCTGAGTTATTCTCTAAAATAAAAATAGAAGAGAAAGCCCCAGGTATAGATCACCAAGCCAATGAGCTTTTCTTAATGACACTCTAATGTACTATGAAGTTTCATCTCTAATGAATATTCAAACTAAGTAAACAAATAAAGCTATGCAAACACCACCTAATGCTTTCTCTTTTTCTTTCTCTAACTACACATATGTGCAAACACACACAGTTCTAAAAGATCCCCCTCTTATATTATATATCGAGATAGCTCTGAAAAACAAACATGTCATAGATGAAGCATCCGAATTCTTGTAAAGATCAGCTAGTCTTTACCAAAAGACATCACGTGTACTCCTTATCAAATAACATCATCCTGGGACATTAAATTTGTTTAAAAGAAAATACCATATAAATAAAATTATCAAGGGAATTGACCCTTCATAGAACAGATTTTGTAAACTCATAGGGGAAAAGAGAAGTCAGATTGTAGTCATAAGAGTTCAGAGATAAAACAAGTCTGGGAAATAATATCCATATTTGTAATGGAAAAAGAATAACTTAAACCTCTAATTCTAATATATATGTGTTTTTTTTTTCTCAAATAGGTTTATGCCAAGAGACACACATGATGATAAAACACTTTGGCATTTAATTTAAGTATAAAATGCATTTAGAAAATAACTATCAAACTCCAAGATTTTGTCCATGGCAAATTGGACAGGCTTTTCTTCTATCCCTTGCAGATCTTTCTCTCTGTATGCTCAAATCCTGTTTTATGCCTTTTGATGCTTTATCTGTTTACTTTTGAGATTTGATTTATATTGCAGAAAATGCATATTGGCAAAATTTCCTTGTGCAAAATAACTTACTGGTGTAACTGCTGATATCTTTTATTTTTTGAACTTCACTCTACACTTTTTATACCATTCCACCATATGCAGGAAAGGATTATATATCATATTAGAACCACCATTCATGATTATATAAATGCAGTATGACATTTTAATATGCTATGAACTTCTTTCAGTGCTAAACAGGATTGTAACCCTAGAAAGCTGTAATAATACGAAATTTTAGAATATAAAATTTCCTAGAAATACTAACTTACATGAACTATAAACCCACTTAAAAGTTAACTGGAGGTTAATGGCTGAGTAAGATCTTACCAGACCAATTCTCCCTCAGATAACAAAAACTAAATCCTGGACATAATAAAGAAAAACAGCTAGTATCATTGAAAAAGGAACAGAAGCATGCCTAGAAACGACTGACATCCTTTTCACTCACCCCTTTGATCAGAACTCATTCACACAACAGCTTATCTAAAAGGTAGTCCCCCCCCCTTTTTCATCTTTGTTTAGTCATAGTTATTGGAGTTGTACATCAATTATTAAAATTTTTATTTAAGACTCCTTTTGGATTTTACATTTAAAGCCCCAAAACACTCAATAAAACTGACTTTCAAGTACTAGAATTGCCATACATTAACACTTTCACACTGCTACCAAAAAATGTTCAATGAAAACTTGGAATCATTCGACAAAAGGCTGACTAACATGATCAAGAATAAGGCTGAGTGATAGTTCTAAATAAAACTAGTGAAGCGATAATTTATTCTGTGGACCTTTAAAACCTCTCAGCAGAGCATATCTAATCTGTTTGTTTTAGACGTGGACTCTAAAAATTCTTATGAAATATACAGAGGTATTTATATGCCATAGAAGCAATAAACTATTTAAAGGTTAGGGGTCTAAATGGGCTGAATAAGACCCTCAGCATTAAAAATATATTTATTCTAAAGGTTTCTTAGAGACTGAAGTTCTATAGCATTCATTATCATGATGCATGGCAATGGTGGTGGGCTTGGGAAGCAAAGCAAAAAAGTCATATAATTAAGGTTTGCTACACTTTCTTCAAATAATTTGAACATATTTATTTTTATTCCTTCTGTTTTCTTTTTTTTTTTTAAGATTTTATTTATTTATTCGACAGAGATAGAGACAGCCAGCGAGAGAGGGAACACAAGCAGGGGGAGTGGGAGAGGAAGAAGCAGGCTCACAGCGGAGGAACCCGATGTGGGGCTCGATCCCACAATGCCGGGATCACGCCCTGAGCCGAAGGCAGAAGCCCCACCGCTGTGCCACCCAGGTGCCCCATATTCCTTCTGTTTTCTTATTCAGTGGTTGTAGTTTTTCTCCCAATGTTAGAAGAGCAAGTTTCAAGCAGAACAGGGTAGACTTGAGTAGAGGAAAAGTCTGGATCCCTAAATCTTGGCTGGATATTAGGAGTCTGAAGTTTGCACATGGACAAACTTTACTTTTGTTTACTTTTCATTCTCTGGAGAACCAAGTACTATTATTGAAATGAACCCAAGACCTGTTAACAGTGGTTTTAGGCGCTGGTATCAAGAACAGATAAATTAACAGACTATAGGAATTATGTGGCCAAATATCTTCTCAAAAAAGATGATCTGATTAAAAAAATAAAGTCAAAGAACAAAATTTGAGACTATGTTCTTGTTAACATCAACATTTCTACTGTATTTTTATTCTGAACATTGAATCAATTCAAAGAGAATAATACATGTTCTTAAATAATGCAGGAGAAATGTCTGTACGCCTTTTTCAAAAGGAAGCTAAGTCTCTCACAAACCTAAAATCACACACTAAAATCAGAATGAGATTTTTCCTGATCAATCAATACGATATTCCAAAATAAAACAAAATAAAATAAAGCTGAAAAAACAAACAGAGCCTTTAACAACTGGTTTGTGGTTTTGTATTCAAGGGGTATGTAGTCGATGCCATTTCACTGATTATTCTCAATTAACATTTCTAGGTAGTAAAAGTTATATTTTGAATTCATTTAAACATTTATTGTGGACTTATTAAATTCGAGATGCTGTGGTAGGTGCTCTGGATATAAACATTAATGACATTCAATCTTTATTATTGAAGAGCTGTTTCCAAATGTAATTGGTAATACAATGTGGTAAATGTGATAAGAAGAATTAGTAAAGTACCAAGGGAGTGGAGAATGAAAAATTAGCTAGAATACTGGAGATTGGTTCATACATAAAAGGACATTTAAACTATATTTTCTTTTTTTTTTTTTTAAGATTTATTTATTTATTTTAGAGAGAGAGAGACAGAGCGCATAGGCCTGTGGGGGGACGGGCAGAGGGAAACAAAGAGGAAGAGAGGCAGACTCCCCACTGAACACAGAGCTGGTGGCGGGGCTCCATCTCACCACCCAGAAATCAGGACCTGAGCCGAAACCAGAAGTCAGATGTTTAAGAGGCAGAGCAACTCAGGCGCCCCCTACACTATATTTTCTAGAGGAGTGACAAACTGATATCTTGATTAGAACAGTTTGATTCTAAGAAAATATGTCAAATTGTCTTAAAAACATAACAGGGAATATAATTTGCTTTTTATAATAATGGGGGTTTATTTTTTAAAAGCCAAAGGAAAAATTATGGTAACATAAAACCATAAAGCACCAAAATGTAGAATCTGGAAAGCTCAAGTAAACGAACTGTTAAAATTAACTACTGTTGGCATTGTACACAAATTCACCTGTCCGTCAGCATAAAATAGCAGAAATTAAAGAGAAAGAAAATATATCATAACTAGTTAGAGAAAAAGAAAGGGAGAGGAGCATGAAACTGACAGATGAGTTCTCAATAACAGCAAGGTAAGCCCAAAGACAGTGAATAAAGTCTTCAAATATATGAAAGAAAATAACCAGCAACCTAGAATTCTATAACAAATAAAGATATNATGAGTTCTCAATAACAGCAAGGTAAGCCCAAAGACAGTGAATAAAGTCTTCAAATATATGAAAGAAAATAATCAGCAACCTAGAATTCTATAACAAATAAAGATATTTTTTAAAAGAAAAATAAATGTCAATCAGTCAAAACCATGCTGAAAGAATTTGCTACCAATAAGCTCAAGCAATTGAAATATTACAGAGTGTTCCTCAGTAGAAGAATGCTCTCAGATGAAAGTACAAACATGCAAAGGCAAAGCCAAGCAAGAGAAATAGTATCTATATAGGGAAATCTAAGTGACTTATCACCTTCATAAATTTTAACTATAGCAGGATTTTATTGGGCACTATATATATGTAACATATATATAACACACAATATATATACACACTTATACAAATACACAAGTACACCTATAAGTACACATATTTGTATATAATTATACATATACACACATGTGCACACATACATGAATAAATCATATATTAATATCAAGAATAAGTGAAATTAAAGTGTTCTAAGAAGAGTGGAATTAGCAATTAACATTAGACTACTATCATCCAACACTAGATATTATATATTATAATTTCTAGGGCAATGGATGAAGGAATGGCATAAGAATACATAACTTCACAATACAGTGAAAATGGAATAATTAATTANTTAGACTACTATCATCCAACACTAGATATTATATATTATAATTTCTAGGGCAATGGATGAAGGAATGGCATACGAATACATAACTTCACAATACAGTGAAAATGGAATAATTAATTAAAAAAATCCAAGAAAAATTACAGTGACATCAAACAAGACATACAGAAAGCATTTAGACTATGATAGATTTAAAAGCAAATATATTGGTAATTATTTTGAATGGAAATGAAATTAAAGATCCAACTTAAAGAAAAAGATTGTTTTATTAGAAGGAAATACTTAATAATTTGCTGTTTACAAAAACTTTTAAATTAAGGAAACAGAACTGTGGAAATAAAGGGATATACAAGATACAGTATTTATACACTAAAAGAAAAGAAAGCTGGCATGGTCATGTTAGTGTCAAAAAGGCACACACAAAAAACTAGATTAAAACAGTCACTTCATTGTGATGAAAGGTTTAATTTATCAGGAAGATATAAAACTTCTAAATTAAAACACTTAATTGCATGGCCTCAACATATACGAAGCAAAAACTGATAGTGCTATATATAAGAGAAAATTTAAAAATCTGCCATCACAGTTGGAATTAAACATGATCCTTTCAAAAATTGATCGATTGATCAGAAAAAAAGGAAATCAGTATTTTGAGCAAAATAATTAGAAACCTAAATTTGTGAATAGATAGACAACTGATTTTTATTAATGTTCTTAACAAAATAGCTACTCAATCACACCTGAAAGTTCACAAATTTACAAAATTGACCTTTTACTGGGCCAAAAACTAATTTTTATAAATTTTAACAAATTGAAATAATAGAGTCTGTGGTTTATTACTATAATACAATTTAGTTAGAAACAAATTTAAAAATGATAATTAGAAATCCCTGAATATTTAGAAATTAAGAAATATACTTCATAAACTATTGATGAAGGATATCACAATGGAAATTAGAAAATGTTTCAAAATGAGTAATAAAGGAAAATTTGAAATTGTGTGAGAGGTAGTAGAAATGGATTGGGTGTGCTTCTCACAGCATTAGTATTTTGCAAATCTCCATGGGATACAGTGTGTATACACATGTGCTCATTCTTGTGTGTACGAAAGCACATACGTGTGTGTGTGGGGGTACACATGTGAATATGACTCCTTAAACACAGCCCTTTCTCTGTTATTCAGATGAAGAAATGGCTGAACTTTCCTAACATTTTTGGAAACACTAGTTATGTAGGACTTACTGACAGACTGAATATCATTTTTCGACCTGGCACCATCCTATGGATTTCAATAATTACTTTGACATACACAATTTTCTCCTTATGTGCTGACTTTAGAATTTATGCATATGTAATATTTAAACAGGTGTCGGTCCAATCCATCTTCGAAATTTTATATGAAGTGTTTAAGAGTGCAGTGTTTAGGAATGGAAGCATGATTTAAATTTCCACTGTTACTGTCTAAAAATTAGCTAAGCAAAAATCTTTCATATGCCACTGTGTGACTTTCTGAGTTACAGTGCCATCAAATAAAAGGATTAAATGACTCACGGTCCAAATATCAATAGAAAGAAAAGTTGCATGCTTAAAGATACCCATATCTGATATGCCAATATAAAAAAAAAATTTCCTGGTGTCTTGTCTACCCCATCTAATTGGGCTAGTCTTGGTTTCAATATTCCCTCTAATACTGGCTAATTCGTTAATTCTCAATTGAGTATGATTTTTATCTCAAGGGGACATCTGATATTATGTGGAAATACTTTTTTATTTAAAGCTGAAGGAGATACTACTGGAATCTGGAGGGTAGAAGTCTGTGAAGATGCTAAACAGCCTTCAAATACAAAACAGTCCCTCAGAAGAATGAATTTCCCTAGGCCAAAATGTCAATAGTGCCACATTGCAAAACCCTCCTCTAATCTGATCAATCCCGGAGGGTTTTCTTACCCCTCTGATCTTTGTGTAATAGAAATTTTGTGGTTTTTTTCATGTTTTCCAGATTGGACAGAAAGCACCCTTAGAATAAGGAATTAAAAAATTAAAATAGAAAAACTTTAAGGTGTAAAGATTAGCATATACTTACTCTCATCATTGGTAAACTCAATATAATGTAGTCAACTATTCACACTTCCATGAAAGAACCTTTTAATCATATATTTAACAAGTGGAAGGTAGGATTACTGTATCAACTTGGGGTGTGTCCACTTAAATAAAAATTTAAATATTTAAATTATTTCCTATTTTACACACTGGCATGAGAAACAAAATGATCTTCATGAAACCTGGAAATCCCCTTTATGTATACCTAGAGACCATGATTCCGAAATTGGGGTGTTGGTGGAGGACAAACTCATTCTTTGCTGAAAATCCAAATGCATTATGTCCTTCAATATGCAATATACAGACCTGCAAGAGACCAGTCTGCTTTATCTGCATATTTTACATTTTTTTCAACACCCTTTTGTTTATTTTCTGCAAGTCTATAAATTAGTAAAGCAAACAATGTTTCATAAAATGGCACAAAACAGTTTCTGTTTAGTTTGGAGGCAAATTTAGCAGGAAATTAAATGACAAATACAATGACAGAAAGAAGCCCCAAAATGAAATCTCTGCAGTAGTTACATCATTAAGTGACTCACAGACTCTAAATTGATAAAAAGCTGTTAGAATTAAAATCAAAGTAAACTATTAATAAAACTCCAAGATTCAGCTGGAATTTCAACTTTGTTATAAGACAAAGATCTTTCCCCTTATGAAAGACAGTTCTGTACAGGCTATAGCAATATAATACAGTGGTGGCTATCACTGAATTTAGAGCCAGACTGCTAGTGATCAAATCCTAGCCCTGCTACTTTATAGCAAGAGGACTTCATATGTGGAAACTAATTAGAATAGTTCCTAGCACTTAGAAGAAATTCTTGATCATTATATTTTAATTATCTAAATATTATTATATATTTACCCAATTCACAATCGCTTCTCAGCCTTTTGGCTAGGATCAAGTGTATTTACCCAATTCACTACCTTCCAAAACCGTTTGAAAGGAAGGAAGAAGAAAAATCAATTCAGAATTCGGAGGTCAGTGAAAAACCCAAACTATGATGTTTCAGCTTGACTAAATCAGACGATACTGCTATTATCAAGAATTTAACAACTACACATGTTAAGAATCTGATTGGTTTGATTATTTTGCTCTTCCTGAATAGCCTAGGACCCAAATCAATCACCATATGACCAGCAGCTCATATAAATGTGTGACGACTATAATTGACTGGGAGTTGTGTCAAAGCAAATGCAAAATGCTATTCTAGGTCATAGAATAGTCCATGCCTCATATGGTCAAGCCTCATAATCCAATCACTGTCTGAGAGGTCCAAATATAAGAGCAAATATAAAATATTCCCAGCAATATCAAACATGCCAAGAATATTCAACAGTATGGAAAATAAAATCACCAACAGTACTTTGCATCAAGCCTAATAAATTATGAATATCTAGGTGCAGCTGAAAACTAATTGGCAAATATTATAAAATATTGTTTGTAGTACATCTTAATTTCCAAAGAACATTTTTATTATCTTTCATTTTTCCTTTGTTTTTGCTATCTGGTGAATTTGCTTTCTCTGGATGTATTTACTCCCAGTGTTTGAAATAGGGTGCAATAAATGCAATCTACCTAGTTATGATGGACTGCTCAAGATACCAATCTGTCTTGATTGCCTCCTGATGAATTCTTATGAAGCACTATTACGATATTTCTTATAAATATTAACTTATCATATTTTATAGTAAAGAATTGATACAGGGTTTTCTAGATTACTATGTTTTTAATATAATTTAATATAATTTGCCTTTCTAATGTGTTCATTTTCCGTATTCCATGAAGGCAGTTACACTATTGAATCCAGGTTACACTATCATTTTTAGCTATGAAAAAAGGAGTTATTGGGACAAATAATTATTCTTAGAAGGGAGAGAACATTTTGATATTTACACAAATTTCAGATAGACCTGAATAGTACAGATACTATAACACTGTAATATCAGAGAATTTGTCATAGCTTGACTATAAATCCATGAAGAAAAACACGGTCTGTCTTGTTTAAGACCTCTGTTTCCAGTGCTCAAAATAGTATGCGGTAAATATTGCCACTTAATAAATACCTGTTGAACAAACAAATAAGTCTTTTCTGCAAGTGAGAACGATTTTCATCCTACCCAATCCCAATACGTGTCAAATGAAATTCTGTTCTTTTGATCAAGCCATTGACCACTGATGAAATTACTCTGAGGAATGCAATTCCAAAACAGGAAAGGTCCCAGTTACTTTCCCAAAGAAACAAAACACACACTTGAAACACACACATGCACGATGAATACAAAACTTGCTAACACTTATTTGAAACACACCCCCATACCTGAAACACACACACCTGAAACTTAATGACTGTACCATGTTTAATATTTTATTTAAACATACTCCATAGACTTAGCCAGGTAAATAGATTCCTATCTTCTTTTGCTCATTGTTTTCTATTCTGAAAATTTTTCTCTCAAAATGTCTTACAAGAATTAGCTAGGTTGGTTTTAGCTGCTGGTAAAACAGAAAACAAACTCGAATGAGTTTTAATAAAGAAATTGATTACTTGACATATTAAACAGCCTAGAATTTAAGCAAACCAACAAGAGAACTCAAGTCCACAGCAAAGTAAAACTAGGTCACCGAGAACTCAATTTTCCCACCAAAGACAAGCACTTAAGAGTCATGGTTCCTTATCACATCTTACATGAAGAAAAAGAAATCCTTTTTGGAACGATGACCATAGCCCTTCCTTTCAGTTTTACTGGACTATATTAGGTTGCCCACAGTTGCTAAAAAAATGTCATATGATAATTGATCTAGACTGACTGGGGCCCACCATAGCGAGAAAGGTAGCTTCCTCAGCACAGGGCTGGGTGAAGGAGGCTCAGACACCAGAGCAAAATCTGGCTGCTACTGGAAAGGAAGGATGCATAATGGGTAAGTGGGATGATACACATCCAACAGTCTCCTTCTCAGTCCCTCCACCCCATTACCGTCTCAGTGTTTCTAGCCTCTCGAAAGTATGAAATAGAAGTGCAATAGTTTTCTCCAAAAGCTATCAATATCACAAACCTGAATATTCAATTTTTCAAATCCTACTAATACACTTAATTCATGAGCTTTATTTTTTAAATTTTTTATTATGTTATGCTAATTCTGAATATTCAATTTTTCAAATCCTACTAATACACTTAATTTTTCAGCTTTATTTTTTTAATTTTTTTATTATGTTATGCTAATTCTTGAGCCTTAAACATTTCAAAAAAAAATTTTTAAGTAGGCTTCACACCCAGTATGGAGCCCAACCTGGGGCTCAAACTCATAACCCTGAGATTGAGACCAGAGCTGAAATCAAGAGTTGGAGGAGCCCCTAAAATTGAAAAGAAATTTAACATATGGTATCTTTAAGAATAGCATAGTTTTCAAAGATCTAGTCAATGAAAGTGAGACATGATCAGAAAACTAGGTTCCATGTTGACAACTGCTTATAATAACCATGAAATCAAGTCCTGTTGGGATCTCTATGGGATCCTCAAAAAATAGCACCTTTCTTCACATGCTCCGTTAAGATCAAGATGAGAACTAAAATAAAGACTGTAAATGAACATCAAAATATTGCCGTTATTACTGATAGAGGCCAGGCTGGAGAATGCAGTTTAAGTCTGTAAGCTAAATGTGCTCATTAATCCACATGCAGCCTCACAAAGATCTGCCCCCGGGGAAAAAGATCTGGCTGTATGCTCTCTCCTAATGCTCTTGTCTCCCAGAATAAAGAAGGAGGGGCTGAAATGAGCATTCACAAATTTATTAATCAGTTATGTCAGTCCATTTCCAGGGGCAGAGTCCACAAGAGGTCCAGGGTTATAGCAACAGACTACCATGACAGGAAGCAAACTACTGTAGTGGGAGAAAATCGTTCTCTACTGTCAGTACATATTGTTACACAAAAATCACCAGGATAAAAAGTTAAGTTGGAGGTGCCATATATAAGAAACTAAACAAGGGATTTTATCATAACTCACACCATATACATGTAAGCACTGTACAATAATTGAACACTGTACAATAATTGAACATGGGTTTTGTGTTATAGAATTATATAATTTTGGAGGCAGATTTTTTAAGAAATTATGCATGTATTCTAAATTTTCAGCTTTATGAATATGAAATAATGCACAAAATGCAGTTAAGTTAAATGCATAGCTCAAAATAGTTTGACTGATAATAAGCAAAATTAACACTAGAGCCCCAGACAACCAATCTCCTAAACTAGCACCTATGGTTTGGAGAAAGAGTACCAGACAGACTGGATTTGAGTCTCAATTTGTTACTATGAGTGGGCAACCTTAGGTAAATCATCTAAACTCCCACAAGCCCTCTCTCTCTCTTTCTGTGAAATGGAGTTTTATTACTAACTACAAACACTTTTGCTGTGAAGATTATGTAGCATGCATATGTAAGGGCCAATGCAATTTAATCAAATAATTTATTAATTCAGTCAAAAAGTATTTATTGAGTACTTTTTATATCCCAGGTACTGGGGATACAATGAAAGGACAAGCATCATTACGTTATGTCCTATGTTCCTCTCATATCAGAATCTGAAACTTAAAAAATAAAATACTGTCGGGGCACCTGGGTGGCTCAGTTGATTAAGTGTCTGACTCTTGGTTACAGCTCAGGGCATGATCTCACCGTCATGAGATCGAGCCCCACTTTGGGCTCTGCGCTCAATGGGGAATCTGCTTCAGATTCTCTCTCCCTTTCCCTCTCCCTCTACTTCCCCCCCACACTTGCACTCTCTCTCTCTTAAATAAATAAATAATAAATAACTTGGGGAAAAATAAATAAAATATTGTGTTAAGGTGAAAAGTGCTAGTTTGGAAAGTCTAACTCAATAACCACAAAGTAGTGAGAACAAGTTGATTAGAAAGAATAGCCATTAATGTCATCAAATCAAAATCATCAAAATCCTTAAGGTTCCTTTGGTGCTGAGTGCCCCATTCCCTGACTTGGGCAATGAGTGGCGACCAGTTCACAGAAGTGCTTGAAAATAAATCCTCCAGCAGGGCTTCTGGCACCACCACAAAATCGTTATCTATCATTTATTTAACCATCTCTAATGGCTAAAATAGATTTGACAAAGATTAAAGCTGAGCTTCTGGGTCAGGGTACAGCGCCATTTTTCCTTCTGCACCAAAACCCAACTAAAATAAGAATTTCAACTCTAAAATGGTTATTTTTAAAATGTTAGAATACTTCATTTGTAAATGGTCTGGTTGGTAATGATGAACACCTAATAAATGATTTAACACAGATTATAGAATGCTTATTATGTTACAAACTGAGGATGCTTCCACTTACTGTAGTTTTTTGTTTTTTTGTTTTGTTTTGTTTGTTTTGTTTTGTTTTGAGCCAGCTCAAAACAACAAAACATTGGACTAATCACTCACATGGTCTGTTTCAATTTTAACTCTCTATTTAAAAATGATCATATACTTAATACTCTGGTGGTAAACTGTTAAAGAAATACTGCCCATGATGCTCTTTTTCTACCTTCCAATTCACACTTCCCTTTTATCTCTGTTTTTTGTTTCTCTCCCATTGCTTCCTGATATTCTTACACTGTTTGTATCATAATGTTCAGTCAACTGGTACCACAATCTGCCTTTGCCCCTAACTCACCTCTTTACCAGCCAACATTCTGCCTCTATTTTACCAATCTTCAAACTGGAAGTCACATTATCTTCACATATATTTCTGAGGATAATTATCACAGAGAATTTAGTGTATTTTAAAATTTTATCTTCTTGCCCCAGAACTGCATTTATTTCCTCTGGGATCAGATATTATGTGTGCTTTTCTTGTGTTTTCTCACTGAATAGTCCCAATGACTTTCCCAGGAAGGCAATTGGAAATGCAAAATTTCCCTTGAGAACTTGATGGAATAATACAAGGTTTTCATGGACACTCGTTTAAAGGATTAAAATAGAAAACCATTCTCAACCCATTTAAAACTTAACCAAAAGAATGGCAAGATCAGTGAAGTATTTCTCTCCCTCACCACCATCTACTTCCCCCAAAAAAACAACATATTGCAACTTTTCCATGGGGTACCTCAGAGATTTATAAAATGTGAAAACCTGTTAATTACTTTGGAACTAATTACTTTGAAACTAATTTTGTGAACCTACAGAAATGACAGATCAAACATTCTGATTTTCCTAGGATTTTTTGAACTAACAATATAATCTTGACAAAGACACATTACCTATCTGGATTACCACTTTTTATTCCAGAGGAAGAATATTAGATTACTTTTAAGGCCTTTCCATAGTCCCTTTTTGTTTATAGAATTGTCTTAATGGAAGTAATCATCAAAATTGTTCACTGTCTTGGCATAGAAACTAACTCATTTTCAAAAGAATTCTCTATTACTAATTATTATTTGACATACCATAACAAATACCCATATATATATAATATATATAAATAAGTATATATATATTTATATTTATATAAAATGTATATAACTATAAAATCTGTATAATTACTTATTGTAACAAGTAATTTCTTTTTTTTTTTTTAAGATTTTATTTATTTATTTGACAGAGAGAGACAGCCAGCGAGAGAGGGAACACAAGCAGGGGGAGTGGGAGAGGAAGAACCAGGCTCCCAGCAGAGGAGCCTGACATGGGGCTCGATCCCAGGACTCGGGGATCACATCCTGAGCCGAAGGCAGACGTTTAACGACTGCGCCACCCAGGGGCCCCATGTAACAAGTAATTTCTTTACAAATTACTTATTGTATAGCACTTTCTATACCTCCACAATAAAGGGGAAGATCATAAAAATATGTCACTCATAATATGCACCATCACTGCTCCATCTAATAACAAGGGAAGTGTTAGTGCAGTATCTTGGTAAGATCTAAATCAGACCTTCACAAAAACCAAAAACAAATAGGAATAATACTAAAAAGAGGAAAACTTGGAGGTTTCTAAGGACGTGGTCTACGAATATGTGAGCCATAAAAATCTATGAGAAAGCAAAGAAAACAGTAGAAGTAGAATATGAAGAAAAATATTTAAATGAAGAAGCTTAATATTACCTGAGTTTGGAAAATAATTAGAGACAAGAGCATATAAATTTTGTCCTAAATTTTACAATACCAATCTACTTATTTTGTTTAACACTCTTGTTTATTTTTTTCCCTGAAGCAAACAGCTGTTGCTTATGTACTTGAGAAAAATCTATTGATTGAAACATAGATAGGTAAATAGATATAAAGTTGATACTTTCCACTATCACACCTCTGAGACTTTAGGCTAATGAATATATCTTCATGTAAATACATGTTTATGTATGAACATATCTTTACATTCACCTTTATGAGACCCCATATCCTTAAAATATCACAGAGAACTAAGTCGTAGCCTAATCTAATGTAACGAGTGGTCATGGGTGTCAAGATAAATAAAGTTCTATCTTTGTCCTAACAACATCCAATTGTACGGCCTCGGACAAATCATTAAAACTCTCTGAACCTCAGTTTTATCATGATTAAAATTTAAGAGTGTGATTAAAGGATCTAATGTTCTTGTCAAAAAATAAGTTAAAAGAGCTTTAAAATCATGAATTTCCAATAAAATAGCCTTTGTAAGAGGTCACACTTTTCAGAAGGGAAAGACACAAAGGAGAGTCACAAATCATATCTTCAGTTCAATCAAAGATGTCTTACAAAGTATATATGAACAAATAACCAATGTATTTGATTTTGGATTTGTCATATAGATACTAGAAAGAAAGTCACTTGTCACTACTGACAAATATTTATGTAGTTTCAAAATGCTTGGGATTTTTAGAATATATATAAATATAGGCCTTATTACATTTCTCAGGGATATATAAATACATAAAAAGTTTATATATATATATATTTTTTTGAAATACTATATAACCTAAGTAGTGAGTTCTACTACGTTAGAGAAAAAGTTTTCCTTTGTTAAAAAAAAAACCACAGTTAAGTTCTTCAACTAGACCATTCTATTAACTTATTGGTGCAGTCAACCCTTGCATGTATTAAACAGAACTTACATTACTTTAAAGTACTCAGTACCCTAAAGTTTTCATTGTTCCAACATGGTTTCAAGATGTATCATAGGCTGAACTCTGCAAGGAAGTGACAAACTTTTTCTTAGTAAAGCCAAAAAAAACAAAAAACAAAAAAAACCTGAAGTACTAAATTTACTCTCAAAACCTAGGAAATATCGTATATCAATCATAAGCTAGTAAAAAGCATTAGTAATTATGCATTTTATATACACTAACCATTAAATTTGAGAAAATAACAGACTCAAGATACAATGAGTTAGACAAAAAGCTAGCATATAAGATAAAAATGTCATTTAAAACTACCTGAATTTTTTAAATGTGAGTTCCATACAGTAATTTGTATATAGTAATTTGTATGCCAGTAATTCTGGTATACATCATGTTGCATACGAGTTCAGCAACACCCATGAATGAAAAATATGCCTCTTTATGCTCCAGGATCTCATTCAGTACTGCTAGGTGTTCATTCTATGAGAGGTCTCAGGTGCACAGACAGACCCAATTCACATCTCATATATTAGTTTAAGCTGGATTAATGCTCATGACACTGTTTAAATCTGTGTTAGCTTGGCTATTGTCCCCTATCCCACCCACTGTGGGGACATTTAAATTTGCACTTAACACTGAATTGCCACTGTTCTTTTATGTAATAATCCCAAAAGTAAATCTGTCTTTAGAAATAAGACAAAAACGAAAAGATGAAGTGCAGCAAATGAATATATCCTCAGGCTGAAATTGTTTGTGTATGCGGTTAAGAAAGGTAAGAAAGTGTAACCAAAACAAGCATTAATATTTCCCATGAAGATACACATTTAAATCAAACTTGACTGTTTCCATGAACTCACCTCTTTCTTCTACCTCTCTCTGACATGGCATCTAAAGCAACAATTTCATATAGAAACGTTAAAATTGCCTATTGTCAGAATGGTATCTCTATCTCTCATTTTGTTTTATCTTTTGGGGGGCATTTCTCACTTTTAAAAAAGTTGTAGGTTTGGGGCTCCTGGGTGCCTCAGTCAGTTAAACGTCCCACTCTTGATTTTGACTCAGGTCATGATCTCAGGTTCCTGAGATCAAGCTGGGCATTGGGCTCTGAGTCTGCTTGTCCCTCTCCCTCTGCTCCTCCCCCGGGGCTCGCTTTCCCTCTTCTCTCTCTCTCTCAAATACATAAATAAATAAAATATTTAAAAAAATAAAATTAGATAAAAAAATAAATTAAAAAGTTATAGGTTTGCCTTTTGAAAAAAGAGAACAAAGCTTTTTTTGGTTAGCAGTCCCAAGTGACTATGTCAGTAGAATTATTTTCAACCTACTCCAAAAAAAAGTAAGTCATTTGTCCTGCCTTAATTTTAGTTCTTACATATCTTCTCAGAAAATACAGTTTCATTTTATAAAAAGAAAAGCATTTTATTAAACATAATATTTTTAGATCATCATCTAAGAAAGGAACAAAATGAATAAGGTGATTAAATCACACACACACAAAAGTCCTATCTGGAGAGAGTTTGTTAGTTTCTTCTAGAGTTAAAAATATAGTTACTATACAACACGGCCACTGCACTCCATGGAACTTACCCAAGCGAAGTAACACACACATCTATAAGTAAATACCTAGAGTAGTTTTATTCATAATTGCCAAAAAAACAAAACAACCTAGGTGAATGAATAAACAAGCTGTGGTACATCCCTAGCATGGACTACAACTCAGCAATAAAAAGGAACAAACTATCAATTCATGCAAAACATAGGTGGAACTTAAAACACATTTTTCTAAGTGAAAGAAACCAGAACACAAAAGCTATTGTTGTATGAATCAATTTAGATGATATTCTAGAAAATACAGAACTACAGAACTGTGTTTTACATGGTTCAAATAAATTAAAAAATAAAAATTCTAAAATCACATATAAATGGAAATAAATATGCCTCATTATGTATCAAATTAATAACATAAACATTACCCCACACACACACACACAATAATTCAAGCTACTTTAGAAATAGTACTTTGATCATACAACTTTTTTAGATGTTCCATAGGAATAAAAAGAACTGCCAAGCAACTTAAACTTTAGTTAGAGCTTTTTAAACTAGTAGATAGTGACAGTGTGGACATTCTGCAACTAGTTCATATATACCTAAGTATAGAACAAATGAGTGAATACACCACTGTTTGGAGAACCAGAATTTTCACTATGGAAGAAGGCAGATACAGATATGAAATGGGGGAAAGTAGGGAAGAACTCCGAATTGCTGGATTTGAATTACAAGTATGAAAACGACCTCCTGATTATTTAAACACACACACACACACACACACACACACAGAGAGAGAGAGAGAGAGAGAGAGAGAGATTCATTTTGGTCTAGTGTCCTTTGTTTCATGATCCCATCCAGGATAATAAAATCCCATTTAGCTGTCAATCTCCTTAGGCTTTTCTTGGCTATGATATTTCCTCAGATTTGTTTTTAATGACCTTGACAGTTTTGAGGAGTACTGATCAGGTATTTTGTGGAATATCCCTCAATGGGCATTTGCCTGATGTTTTTCTCACGATTAGATTGGGGTAATGCGTTTTGGGGACAAATACCACAGAGTTAAAATGACATTCTCGTTACATTATACCAATAATACATATTATTAATATGACAACACAACTGATGTTTACCTGGATTGCCTAACTGAGGTAGCAGCTGTCAGGTAGCTTTACTTTCCTCCCTTTCCACACTATATTCTTCGGAAGAAAGTTACCATGAACAGCCCTCACTTCTGAAGAGAGGAGTTATGCATCACCTTCTTCCTCCTTGAGGGCAAAGTATCTGCATAAATTATTTGGAATTCTGATGCACAGGACATTTGTGTGTTCTCCCCATTTATTTATTTATGAATTACTTATTTACATCAGTGTGGCCTCATGGATATTTGTCTTATATTTTGGATTAGAATCCAAGACTGGTTTATTTTTTTTTTCCTCAAATTGCTCCAGATTTGCCATTGAGAGTTCTCTCAGTGGGCTCTTGTGTCCTTCTGACCTATTTCTATCATTGTGGGCTTTTTTTTTTTTTAAAGAACTCCCCTCGCTTTCTAGCACTACAAGACACTTAGGCTCATCTTGTATATATCCTGCCCCCGTCCTACAATGGGTGATTTCTCCAAAGACCATGGCTTCTTTTATAATAAGTAGAAGCTTATTGAAAAGCAAGATCTGATTGTGGGTATGCCTATTGCTCGTGGACTATCATTGCTTCTAGGGTCTCTCAGAAGACAGAGCAAGGAAATATATGTGTATATTAATCATGAATATATAATATACAATGTCTATAGCCTCTATATAATACATGTTATGATAACCATGAGTTCATACCAATGTCTTTACCCTGAATCCATTACTACAAGATCATTCTAGTCTTCTCCCCTTGCTTGTATGCGGCCACGCATTCTAGCAGTGAGAAATGTGGTAACTCCCATCCATCACACATTTACCTCCTTGTTCAATTCCAGTACACACATATATAGTAAGCTCAGAACTACTGACTCTTATCTCCTTAGGGGACCTCTTTCCCTATGGAATACAGTGCTTACGTGCGGTTCCTTTTGCCTTTGATCATATAGACTGCACTCACTCCCAAAGTTACTTAGAGCAACAACACGTTGTTTTTCTCCTACATGGGTGTTTGTCTTGCTGTGTCTTTTCTACATGTTGGAAGTATTTCAAAATGAAAAAAAAAGTTGAAAAAAATAAGGTAAAATCATCTTATTTTGGCAAATTTATAACATCATAAAAAACCATGAAAAACATTGCTAGGAGCCTTTCGACTGCTTTTGAAGAGAACATAAAAAAGAGAGACCCTGAAGCTTAAGCTTGATTAACTTTTTGGTGTCTTCATGGTAACCATATGAGGAAAAAGCAAAGCTGATGAGACTAGACATCATATAAAGATGCAGAGGAAGGTGCTCATCAAGAATTAATAGAAAACCCCAAACTATCTTTTTTCTCCTTTTTTTTTTCCTACAACAAAAGATAGAAGGTCATATAATTGAGGTAAGAAGCTCTGGATAAACTCTAAGAAAGTGCTGAAGACCCTGAATAGTTCATTTGAAAATACAAGGAAACAATAAATTAATTACCAGTAAACCAGCTGAGGTGGAAAATACATTTACACCTGTACTAGGCCACATAGCTCTGTGTGATTGTTTTTCCAACAGTGTTCAGTTATCCTGTATAAGAGTGCTGAAGGCAGGTATTTGCAATGAACCAGAGAGGCAGCATGCCACCTTGGGAACCACATGCTTTGAATCTCAGTTCCACCATTAACGATGAATGTCACTTTAGATAAATTACTGAAATACTGAATGCCTAATTTTTATTTGCAAATGGGGATGATAAAGTACTGATACAGTGTCTGATACACGGTTACTGCTCAAAAATGTTAGCAATTGTTATCACGACTCTGCAGAATCTCAGACTACAAGTCAAGTATAGTAGAAGAACAAATGGGAGTTTATATATATAATAAACTGAAAATACTGCTTCGCTATATTGGTCTTCTATTCCCTAAGAGAGGAGTTACTTTATTGGAAGAGTTTCAAGGATCTCCCAAATGTCCGTGTGCAGTATTTCAACATCAGGGAGTTTAGACTATCCTACCTTACAGACTTTGACATGACAGTTGAAAACTTCTACTTTGTAGCCTTTATTAAATGAATTTACACTCTTAGAAAAACCGTCCTGGACAGAGAGAAGGAGAGCCCATTTCAATTGACTTAATCCAGTTTGAACATATCCGCCATTCTCCACTGGTTGCATGAGATTTAACTTTCTGTATGTTTTAGCCATCTCTGCATAAAACAGTCCTAGCAAGATCTTCAAGTTAGGTTATCCATTTTACTCAAGGACCCCTTTTCTTACACATACTGAAAATAAAAATAAGGCAGCATTTTTTGAGCAGGGTTTCTCAGCTACTGCCATTTGGGAACAGTTAATTCCTTGTGGTGGTGGTTGTCCTCCTCTCTGGTAGGATACTTAGCAGCAACCCTGGCCTCCACCCACTAGGTGCCAGTAGCGTCCCCCCCCCCAGTGACAAGCAAAAAGTCTCCAGACATTGCCCAGGTGCCCTAGGGAGACTATCATCCTGGTTGAGAAACAAAACTTTAGGGGATTGGTATTTACTAAGTGTAAATAAAAGAACTTTTGACAGTACAGCAAAATCAAGTCTTAGTTTAAAAAAGCTTTTTTGGGGGACGCCTGGGTGGCTCAGTCAGTTAAGTGTCTGTCTTTGGTCCAGGTCATGATCCCCGGGTCCTGGGATCAAGCCCCCTATCAGGTTCTCTGCTCAGCGGGAGCCTGCTTCTCCCTCTGCCTGCTGCTGTGTCTCTTTGTGCTCTTTCTCTGTCAAATAAATAAATAAAATCTTAAAAATAAATAAATAAATAAATAAATAAATAAATAAATAAATAAAATAAAAAAGCTTTTTTCCCCCCTAGGAGTTAACTGACTAAAATTTTATTCCAAAACAGAGTCAAACTCGATAGCACTGAAGAAAAAAAAAAAAAAGAAAAACACACACCTCTTTTATAAATTACATCCTCACAAGTAGAGAACTGAACAATGTACTCCCTCTCCAGAACCAATGCTTTTTGTGTTGCTTTAAAGACATCTGCCCTTATGGCATTGACACAATTTAAAATCCAATCCAAAGCTGGCCTCCATGTTACACCTGCAGGACATGCCTCTTTGCTTTTATATACTTTGTCAGGTGCCACAACCATAACCCTCACAGAATGTCAAAAGGTATGGGAGAAACAGTGTATGTACTGAGATCATTTTTTCAGAAACGCCTTCTCATCCTGTGAGCTTTGCATCAGTTTAGCCTCTGAATCTGAAATTAAAGGGAAGTGACATAGTGTCCAAAATACAAGATAGAGTGTTCCCTGTTTGGGCATGACATAAGTTACTTTAGTAATACGTATGGATACACACTTTAATAGGCTATAATAGGCTATTTTTTGTGAAAATTGTAGTGTTTTCTAAGGCAGGAACATTCAATTCTTTTTCTTTTTTTTTTAAGATTTATTTATTTTAGAGAGAGAGAGAGAGCATGCGGCAGGAATGGCAAAGGGAGAGGGAGAGAGAAACAAGCTCAGCACACAGTCCAATGCAGGGCTTGATCTCACAACTCTGAGATCAGGACCTGAGCTGAAACCAAGAGTCAGTCATTCAACTGACTGAGCCAGCCAAGTGGCCCAGAAATACTCACTTTCTATTGTCTTCTACAATGATCAGGAATCTCTTAATAGAGATTGACATGATGTAGTTATATGTTCTTCTGGGTCAATTTCAAATTCATAAAGTAAACAGTACTCCAATATAATACATACACTATGCTTCAGTGGCCTCAACATAGAAACCTAAAATGAAAATAATTACACTGCTAGTCAGGTTTGTAAACCAACTGAAGACATGTAAAGGGATTGATTATATTGAGGTGTCTACCCTCCAGGGTAGTTTTCTCATAATTTACTTTTACTTTGAAATGTAAAGAAAAAGCAAAGTATTCAGAAGACTTGAAAATAAGACATAAGGGGTGCCCGACTGGCTCAGAGGGTAGAGCATGTGACTCTTGATCTTGGGGTGGTGAGTTCAAGCCCCACACTGGGCATGGAGTTCACTTAAAAAAAAAAAAAAGAGAGAGAGACACATAGCTACTTGAAAAATAAAAAAATAAAAAATAAATTAAAAAAACCTCACTCTGATGGGATAGAAAAAAATCTACAAGGAAACAGAAGTGCTGTACAAGGGGCTAATGGAAAAGTGTGGACTTTGGATTCAGATTCTGTGGGTTCAAACCTACATGACACAACCCTTGGGTCTTTGTATATAAAGATATTATTGCTGGGGTATCTGGGTGGCTCAGTCAGTTAAGCATTCAACTCTTGGTTTCATCTTAGCTCATGATCTCAGGGTCCTGAGATCGAGCCCCAGGTTGGGCTCAGCACTGAGCAGCGGAGTCTGCTTGAGATTCTCTCCCTCTGCCTCTCTGAATCACAAGTCATGTTCTCTCTCTCTCAAATAAATAAATAAATAAATAAATAAATAAATAAATAAATAAAAGCTATCACTGCTGACCTTGCCTAACTTCTGAAAGGGTGGGTTAGGAGGTGTATAAAATGCCAAGCCAAGAGCCTGACACAACAGATGTTCACTAAATGGTAGATGTGAATCTTTAATAGCTAAAGGAAGTGTCCTACAGACAGTGTATTAAGAATCAGAGTTTTTTGAAAGCTTTTTTCCATAGTTTTCAAAAGCATCTTATGTCTTCTTTTCCCTTTTTATCAATTAACGTGATAAATTATATGAATCACATTTCCAATTATTGAATCATGATGTCATTCCTGGGACAAAACAGGACAACATTACTTGTTCCTGTCATCTGCTACTTTTAAAAAGACAGCTCAGTTTGCTAACAATGTATTTAGGGTTTTTCCATCTAAATGTATGCACATAATTATTCTCTTTTTGTTTTGTTTGCTTTATCAGTTCCTCTTGTTGGGTTCTGCTGGCTATCACAAACACAAGTTAGAATATTTCCATATTTCTCTATGTTAGGGAAGTCTTTATATATCATGAAGAGCTTAAGGTCAAAGAGAGCTGGGTAGGATTTGCCTCTTTTTAAATACTTCCTTCCATTGTTAGGCAACTGCAATTTTTAAAAAAGAATTTAAAGGAACTTGAAATTCATCTGCTTATAATGTCTCTGAAGGTCTCAATCTACCTTAAAAAACAAAGAAGGTAGAGAAAGAGAAGTGTGACAAGTGTCAACATTATGAGGTAATAAAGAAGGCATGTAGGGATTGTCAAGGGGCAATTAAAAGACTATTTTGAGAATAAATTAAAGACAATGGGCTGGACCTCAGGGGAAGCATAAAGCTCAAATATGAGGAAGAAATAGGTTTTTTCTGACATCCAACATTCTTATCTACGTAGGTAAATGAACTGCGTCACCATGGCATCAATCCAGTGACCTGCTGTAAATGGATAAGTAGAAACAGATTAAGCAATACATCTGTTTCTGAAGATCTCCATTACAGATCTCTGAACTACCCCTATTTGCATCCAAATCTCATGTCTTTGGAATGTAATCTCCACTGAACACAGCAGCCTGCGTTTGCCTTGCCACGTTTCAGCACTTGCATCGGGAGCTGCTAGTGATGATTAAGTGGAATATTGGGCAGAGCCAGCCAGGTAAGTATCTGCACCCCACGACCTCAGGGCTGTGGTCATCTGAGCAACACAGCCGCAAGTTCAACCCTTGCTCACACCAAGAAAGGTCACTTTCTGCCCAGGAGAGGAGGGGAATTACAGCATTTTATGAGTTCTACGGCTTATTCCCAAGATCCTCGTATACCAGAACACTAAAAATACAGCCAACATATTCACCCAGCTGGAAGGGTTTTTGAAGGCTGATACTAAATATCTGAACACAAGGTGGAAAGTGCAATTCAGAAATGTTCTTCATCTTGTTAATGCATAAGAAGGCATGCTGCAGGGCCGCCTGGGTGGTGCAGTCGTTAGGCGTCTGCCTTCGGCTCAGGGCGTGATCCCGGCGTTATGGGATCAAGCCCCACATCAGGCTTCTCTGCTATGAGCCTGCTTCTTTCTCCCACTCCCCCTGCTTGTGTTCCCTCTCTCACTGGCTGTCTCTATCTCTGTCAAATAAATAAATAATCTTTAAAAAAAAAAAAAAAGAAGGCATGCTGCATTCTCTTTGTTTTTGTTATTCTTTGTTACTTTTAGACACATATTTCCTGGTTGCTTTTCTAGCATTTTAATCTCATTAATATCATCTCTCTAGCCCAGATATCTTAAAAAGGAAATTCTAATTGAATGTTTCAACCCTGTGCAGGTTACACAAAGAAAATCTTACGTTGACTACTCTAAATGAGACTTTGTTGAACATCGTTTTAATTGCAGTTCCTCTAAATTGAAAACAGTGGCTAAAATCTTTTGAAAACTCAACATCAAATAATTTCATTGATTTTATTTCTGTTACTACTTTAAGCACTTCCAGTTGAAAGCAAAGCTCTGGCCTGAATGTATGTGATCACTGAAATAACTATTGGCAAGAATCAGCTCAAACAATGTCTGTTTGCATCTCTAAAACAACCTATATTTTAAATACAAAATAGAGAGAAATGATGTGCCAATACCTGTCTGTCGAGAACTTCTAAAACTGGACAGTCACAACATTCACACACACACCTATATATACATATGTGGACTCGTGCCAAATAATATGTTCTAAATGGAGAATTTACAAATCTTAATGCAATTATTTGGTATATGAAAATCACTGTTAAAATTACCTCCCATAAGCTAATATTAATCTTGCTCAATGTATAGAAGAATTTCATCAAAGTGGAGGAATGTACATTCAAATAAGGGGTTTTTGTTATAGTGACCTATCCCTCCAAAAGTGTATAAGGGAGGATTAACAGAGAACCAGGATAAAGAATCAGCCAGGCTGAGGAGTTCCATGAAACGAACAAGATCTTTTTTGATTATTCAGCAAGTTATATTAGCCAGCTGGAGTTACATGATTTTACACCTTAGAAAACATATTTCTCAACTAAGATAAACTTGAGATACCTTTAGAAGAAAAACCTCCACTCCCCTCTCTTGTCTACTGCTAACAGTTCATTTTTCAAGTGAGGTTTCCCAGATTTTCTTATCAGCTGGACTGGAAGGATATATAACAGAAATTCTTTTCTTGTTCTTTGAAATCTACAGCATACAACTTTAAATATCCTGCTTTACAAAATAAAAGAAATAAGAAACTTTCAGTGCATAGTATATAGGGCATTTAATCAAAGTCAGCTTTCAGAAGAAAGATATAGAGCCATTTTCAAATGCTGACAAAGTAGGAAAAGAAAAATGAACCCTCATGTATTTTTAATGAAGCTTTCAGGGAAATATATCTATACATATCTTAGTGATTTCTGATTTAAAATGTTTTCCCTAATTTGGTAAAGCAAAATATTATACTGCCATGCCCCCCTCAATTGAGTTCAATTTCAAACAAATATATGAATCAAATAGAAAGCATTATTTTAATAGAAGAAACTCAATTTATCAGTCAATACATGAAAAGTGGCAACACTGAATAATTACCTGACAGTGAATTATTTTAAGATTTTCTGAGGAAATTTGTAGATCACTGAGTCCTAGGCCAAAAGATTTTGTTGAAAAAATTTTATCAATAATTTTTCAAAGATGAAAGCTATCTGATCAATCCTAAACACATTAATTACACACAGACTGTCTCCTGAGAAAGAAGAGAGAAACTTCCTCTAAAAGCTTAAGGAAACAGCAACCTGCCCTGACTCCTCTGGTAAATAATACTATTATGGTTAACATTTCTGGTACATTTTTAAATCTACTCACTACAGCCACAACTCCACTAGGATGTTTAGATTCTGTATCTATGGACACTATAGTACAGGTTACGCCAAAAGAATATATGCTTACGGGATGCTTGGGTGGCTCAGTTGTTAAGCGTCTGCCTTTGGCTCAGGCCATGATGCCAGGACCCTGGCATCGAGCCCCGTGTCGGGGCTCCCTGCTCAGCGGGAAGCCTGCTTCTCCCTCTCCCACTCCTCCTGATTGTGTCCCCTCTCTCACTGGCTGTCTCTCTCTCTCTCTGTCAAATAAATAAATAAGATCTTTAAAAAAAAAAAAAAGAATATATGCTTACATTGAAAGTAATTTAATTCTAATAAGGAGTTTCTAGCTTAAAAAAGAAATTTTGCAGAATTATACTAAAACAATATGGACTATTGTAATTTCAGAAATCAGCTGCACTATTTTGCAAACATTTATATGCATAACAAAGGCTTTTGGAGTCTGGCAAACCTGGATTGTAGACCTTGCTATTTCACTCACTAACTCTTGACCTTAGGTTCTCTAAGCCTCAGATCTTCCATTGGTAAGAGAAAGTAGAGGATAATTCCTACTTCACAGAGCAATCCCCATTATGAAAAGAGACAAAAGGTTTAAGTACTTTGCATAGTAACAGGTACAATAGTGCTTTAAAAATTTCAGCTACTAGTACTACTGAATAATTGTAGTCAATTAGAATACCATCACTGCCCTTATCAATAAGGAGGCTGTAGGTGGGTATTAACTTCTCATTTGAAGGTCTCTATGGAAAATAACTCCATTTTCCAAATCCAATAAGGTTCACTGGGGATGAAGAAGGGTTTTCCTACAGTGTTAGAAAATGGTCTTCCAAAAGTTTTTTGTTTTTTTGTTTTTGTTTTTGTTTTTAGATTTTATTTATTTATTTGATGGAGAGAGAGACAACCAGCGTTTTGTTTTTGGTTTTTTTTTTTAGATTTTATGTATTTATTTGATGGAGAGAGAGACAGCCAGCATGAGAGGGAACGCAGGCAGGCGGAGCGGGAGAGGAAGAAGCAGGCTCCCAGCGGAGGAGCCTGATGTGGGGCTCGATCCCAGAACCCTGGGATCACTCCCTGAGCCAAAGGCAGACGTTTAACGACTGAGCCACCCAGGCGCCCCCCAAAAGTTTTCTTTAATGGAATACTATCCTGCAACAAATACACCATGGCAAATCTCAGTCTCTGAATTATTTTCAGACAGATGCTGAGAAATAAGTTACACATAAATTAATAATTCTAGTGGTTATTGGCCAACACTTGACCTGTTAACTGTATAGCTGGTTTGTAGTCACATGATGAATTTAATCAAATTACCATAAATCATGGTTATGCCCATGTTAGCTTCCATTATTTCTAGGATTCAGCAAAACAAAACAAAACAAAACAAAAAAGAGGTAGTTACTTAAATAAGAGCTTGAGTAATTAATAGAATTAGATAAAAGTACTAATACAAAGAAGGGATTATTTTTTTTTAACCTGGACCCAGCAGGATGTTTGAGCCAGTCTCATTTTTATTGATGGCATTATGTCGTCAACTTCAAAAGACTGGTGCAGAGCTCAATTGAACTGCTTGATTTTAGAGGAAAACCCCAAAAGGCAAAAGACATATTAGAAAATAATTAGGAAGTAAACATGTTGTACCAATGCAACTGCAAACAGGGGAAAACACCATGGGGGAACTGAAGTCTACTAAAATAGTTGCATAAAGACTATGTTCAAAAGAGAATGAGGACATCTAAGGACTTGAGATAGAGAGAGAGAAGACAAATCAAGACCAACTGAAATGCTATCATTCTTTATAAATGTAGTATTTTCGGATAAATAATCCTTTACATTTTGACCTTGTACATTTAGCAAAAATGTCTGCAGAAAAGAAGAGGCTCATCAATCTTTTATATCTCAGTGCTGAACAATATCTGCTTTAAAAGGTGGCTTAAACATGTTCATTCAGCCATTTCCATAAAAATTTTCTAAAGTAATTGATAGGTTAAATGTGTAAAATTTCTAGTGGAAGTATTCCACTATTGCTTAACTGTCATAATTATTTATATATTCACGTGACATTACGCATTTATTTATAGTACCAATGATCAAAAATACAGAAAATCCATATATCCTTAAGGAAGATCTCGACCTGTATGTCTTCTTCAGTAGATTTTATATACCAGAAAGCACATTTTGGAAAGTACTGAGAGCTTACCTTAACCTGAAAGTTAGTTTTAAACATCAATTTCTAAGGTAATGTATTAAACATTACAAGATATTTGTCATGAATCACACATATTAGTGTACCAAAATCTCATCTGGATAATTACATGGTTAATGGCTACTTTGATTTTTCAAACAAACCCATGCAATATTGGAGAAACATTAATTTGTCTAATTTTCTCTTCCCTCAACTTATAAATATTTTATAGACTAAAGAGTACATGGCAACTACTAATATGGGAAATATATTCTAAAATAAACTAAAATAAGACCAAAAGTGTTTAATTTTCATTTCATCACCCTTATAAGTTTGTGAAATATAAGCTTCCATTTAACCCAAATGGAAAGCTAACATCTTGCTGCCCCTGTGCAACCCAATACATACATTCAATTTCTCTATCAAGGGCTTATTTTCCATGTGGAATAATTCAGAAAAGTGGCTTTCATGTTTATGAAAAGAACATGATCTCCTGCTCTCTACTAAGTCCATGCTGCACAGTTCCATAAAAAAGCCTTGCCTCAGATAACTAATATGATAAATTTATTTAATTGAAGATCACATTTAAAAGGCAGCTTCCTCGTATGTTCAGAAGTTCCACTGAGGCACCAATTTCACCCACATGTTGTCTCTTAATTATCTTTTTATTAACTGTAGTGCTCTGTTCTTGTACTCAGGACTAGATTTAAATTAGAAGAAAATACTTTTGTGATCACTTAAAACGATAAATGGAAATAGTTCCTGGGGCAATAGTCAGTCTGCTACTCAGAAAACCTCCAAAAGTCAACCCCAGGGAATGTAGAAAGCACGTTGACTCTCCTGTCATGAATAAAGGCTTCGCTATGAAAGTGGACAAAGCACTTCCTCTCGACCAGCCATTGCTGATAGAACACTATAATTATAAAGCATGTTTAGACTTGTTTGTACATGTACATAATATCCTTTCTTGATGAAATTCCCTATAAATAATACCATAAGATACAAACCTCAGAATACAACTAGCTTTGATTTATGTAAGGGTAAGTAGACAAGTGTCCTATAATTGCATTTAAATAGATAACTTCTAATGAGAAATTCTGCAACCTAATTTAGGAAATATATATAGACTTTGATTTCAAATGTGAAAAAACAGAGCTCATACAGAAAGGAAGGAAGAAAAGGAGGGTTGGAGGGAGGGAAGAAAGAGGCAAGCATGGAAGGAAAAAAAAGGGCTCTAGCTTTCAAAAGAATGCTGAAAGCTGGCTGGTAAATGTGGAGGGAGTGCCAGAGTTGAAAAATGATAATTTTTTTTAATTGTAATGGTAAAATTGTATCAGGCATGGATTATCTGTGGATGCCAAATCTAGAAGGATCTTTAAGTGTCTCACCACAGACTGCTTATTGGTTTCAAGGGAGAAAAAAATTATACAATAAATAAGAGGGGCTGTACTTTAAAGGGGGGGAATGTGGTACTGTACACATCACAAATGTCAGTCATTAAAGATAAAGACAGGCTATGAAAATGTTCTGGACAAAAGAGGCTAGAGAGACAATAACACTTCAACAGAATACCAGATCCTAAGCTGGATCCTGCACTGGAGAAGGAAATGCTTTAGGACATTATTGTGTCAGCTGATACAAGTGTATTAAGAATGATAGATTACATAAAAGTATTGCATCAATGTTAAATTACTGAGGTTGACAACTGAACTGTAATTACGGAATAGTGTATCCCTAATCTTAGATAATATTCCAACTGAACTACTTACGGGCAAAGAGAAATGATGTATGTTAAAAATGTGTGAATTTGGATAACGGGTATACTGGTATTCTTTGTACTATTTTCATTTTTACAACTTCTCTGTAAGTTTGAAATTATTTTAAAATAAAATGTTAAAAGAATGTGTGGATGGTAGACTAGCACTTTTAGTACATTTGTGCCTTTTTTTTTTTTTTAACAAACGCTGAAAGCATTTACCATGTGCTGTATGAATAACTTTGGAACCATTCATTTAATTCTTAAGAAGCATCTTTGACAAACGCACTCTCCTTTTTACAAATAAGGAAACTAAAGCAAAGAAGTTTACAACTGGCCCCAAATTACATATTTTATAATTGACAGAGCCAAGATTCAAAGCTAGAGAGTCTGAGTCCAAAGTGCCTCTCATGACAATTTTTCAAAATTTCATTAAATAAATAGAATAACAAGTTGTTGGAAATAGCCAAGGAAGCTCAGGGATTTTAATAAATGAAGATGACAGTGGGGTAGTACAATTATCTCCGCGGATGGGTTAGAGGATGCCAACTTATATTTAAAGTTGTAAGGAAAATAAGAATTGCATGAAAGACTAAATGCTCACAGTAATTTAAAATCCAATCCCATTACCATTTGTAATATCTCAAAGTGGGACATTTGTGAATACGAATGAGTAGCTTACCCATTACCAAGGAGGTGAGCATTCTTGGCATAACACCTCACATAATAATATTTATTGACTAAATTTATAAGAGAAGAGGTATAATAAATGTGTTAGAAATGTGTTCTTTCCCTCAGGTTTTGATATTTTTAATAGGCTTTGACAAACAAGAAAGATAATATTCATTGCTTGATGACACCACTCAGTATTATGAGTGCTAGATTTACCCTAGGAAAACATCTCACGGCCGAAGGGTTTACGGCAAAGCTTCCTTCTTGTAGGGGCTCTATGCCCTCATTCCACCATCGTGCCAGCCGGAATTAACAGGACTGCTCTTCTCCACTCCTCCCTTAAAAACAATTTTACCTCACCTCTTTGTCTAAAACTTTTCCTGACTATTTCAGACTCCAGTGTTTGCATTCATTTAGCCATAAATACCAACTTGTGGTATGCCTTCTCATTACTTTGAACACTTACTGAAATCTTATTGTAGAAACTGGACTTCTGTTTGTTTGTTTACCAGTTCTATCATTTCCAACCAAACTGATTATAGTCTCCTTGAGACAAGGGACTACATAAAATATCTTTATATGAATCACAATGCTTAATAGCCTCTGGATGAATCAACTCAATATTTATTTACTGATTTTATTTTTAATTTTCCCCAAAGTTTCATAAAGTTAAAATGTCTTTAAATCTTGTTTGACAGTACTTGTGGTTACTTAAGAGAAAACAAAGATTGCATGAATGCCCTTTCTCTTCTTTCTAGTCAAAATATTCAATTTCTTAAAAATTCAGTTCAGAGGAAGACTTCATGAAATTTTCAACTTGTCTCTTGTCTTCTGTTAATCTGCTCATAGTTTGAATCTGAATCACAAATTTGGACTTAAAATGTTAAGTAACCACAAAACCCAAAAAGCGTATATAAAATATGATCATGACCTTGAAAAACCAAATTATAACATAAAACAACTAAAATGGCATATATAAACATATTATCAGTAATAGCCTCAGAGTGGAACGCCAGGTGGTTTTCCTCTTGTTTAAATTCTGCCATGGCTTCCAGCTTCCTCCTCCTCACCCCAAAATATGCATATATATCCCATAAAGGGCATATAAAACATTATTCTGCCCTTAAAATTATTGTTTGTTTTATGTATCCCAAATTTCACTATGAGATTTCTAAGGCTCTGATGCCGTTTCTAGCATTGTGTTTGACTCACAGTATGCTCAAGTATCAAGACTGTCTTCACATTTTAATCAGGGGAGGTTTCTTTGCTTTATGTATATTGACACATGAGTTATACATAATTTATGCACATTCACACAAAACTATGGACACCTATAGGATATTAACCTTATTCTCCCGCTGCCCCTCCCCTGGAAAAGAGTTAGCTTAACCAAAGTTGGGCCTATGAGACCCTTCTCTGGGATTTTTTTAGCTCTGAGAATCAGAAAAGTCATTAAGGTAATCTATCTCTCTTTCCCCTCTCCCTCTCACCTCCTCTCTCTCTTGCCACTTCTTTCTTTTTCTTTTTTTTTTTAAGATTTTATTTCTTTCTTAGACAGAGAGGGTGAGTGAGAGAGAAAGCATGAGCAAGGGAGAGGGGCAGAGGGAGAGGGAGAAGCAGACTCCCCACTGAGCAAGGAGCCCAACACAGGGCTCCATCCCAGGACCCTGGGATCATGACCTGAGCCAAAGGCAGATGCTTAACTGACTGAACCATGTAGGTGTTCTTGTTTTCTCTAATATAACTGCAAGGTGTACAACTTGGAAGCTGTTTGACATTCAGGTTCCATTTCCTCTAAAAAATTATCTATAAAATAAATGAATAAAAATAAATATCTATAATATGAATAAATAAACTTGACACATAGAAGGACAAGGAAGAGGATGAAGAAGAGAAAAATAACCCTATTATCACTGTAATACATTTGTAGTGATTCTTAGAAATAAAAATATTTTGGGGCACCTGGGTGGCACAGTCATTAAGCGTCTGCCTTCGGCTCAGGGCGTGATCCCAGCGTTCTGGGATCAAGCCCCACAACAGGCTCCTCCGCTGGGAGCCTGCTTCTCCCTCTCCCACTCCCCCTGCTTGTATTCCTCCTCTCGCTGACTGTCTCTGTCTCTGTCAAATAAATAAATAAAGTCTTTAAAAAAATAAAAAGAAATAAAAATATTTTGTAATGATTTATAATTACTATAATAATTATTACAATAAGTTTGTGTAGCTAGAGTCCATATTTTCACCCAATCCTGACACACAAACGCCTTCCTACTTTTCCTTATGAGATGTGAAACAACGTGAATGCTGGACTTACAAAGTGCTGCAATTAGCATTATTTTTCTGAAATAACATAACTTTTCTATTTCTAGTAAAACTGTGAGGGTATTTTTTTCTCCTCCACACACATAACCCTGGGGACCATATGCCAGAGTTCTTCTTTCATGTGGGGAATTCTCCCATTGGTCAGCAGCCATGCAGAATAGCATAGGAAAGAATTCTAATTCTTAACAGAGACTGAAAGGACTGACCCAGAACATCACCTTATCAGAAATTCATACACATGGGAAGTAAAAGTGCAATAGGAAGTAAAACATGGCATGGCTTCCTTGCCAAAAGGTTGACAAAACAAAACAAATGTCAAAAAACTTTTACGGTTTTGCCCCATTGTTGCTCATGCATTTTATAAGTCCTACTGCCTTAGAGAACAATAGGCTTATATTCAAATAAACTGAATTCTGTCACTTCACTAGCTCCAAGATGATAGACACACTTAGTAAACTTTCTTAACTGCATCCATTCACTCAACAAATATTTGAATGCTTAATACATGCCAAGTACTTTTCTAGGTATAGAGAATCAGAGAGACCAAAGATTCTGCAGTCACAGAATTTGCAATGTGTAAAGGAGGCAGGTGATAAGGATGCATGTAAGTTAATAAATTTAAGTTTAGGGCAAATGTTTTCAATAAAAGAAAAGATGATAATGGGACCGAGGAGGGTGGCCATGGAAGGCCACTCTGGGCTGAGGCAAGAATGATGAAATGGAATAAGCCACACAAAGTTCTGGAGGTGATGCTTTCCCAGAAAAGTAAACAGTATAAGGGGCTTAACACAGGAAATGACCAATGGTCAAGAAAGAGAAGGAAACCAGTGCTGCTGGAACAAAATAAGCAATGGAATGTAAGTGGTGTGAAATTAGATGAGAAAGGCAGACGAGGCCAGATAACGGGGCACTGAATAGGCTGTGATTGAGACACTGCATTTCATTCTAACTGCAATGGGCAGATGGGGTTGGAGAAGGTGGACAGTAGGCTCTAAAACTCCTGAAAGCAGTTGAAGGAATAGATTATGTAGGACTTCTAAAAAGATAATAATAGTTTATAGCAACATTATCAAAATAGCCGAATTATGGAAAGAGCCCCAATGTCCATTGACTGATGAATGGATAAAGATGTGATATATGGTAGAATATTACTCAGCCATAAAAAAGAATGAAATCTTGCCATCTGCAATGATGTGGATGGAGCTAGAGTGCATTATGCTAAGTGAAATCAGTCAGAAAGATAAATACTATATGATTTCACTCGTGGAATTTAAGAAACAAAACAGATGAACTTAGGGGAAGAAAAAAAAAGAGAGGAAGGCAAAAATAAGAGACTCTTAACTACAGAGAACAAACGATGGAGGGAAGGAGAGTGGGGGATGGACTAAATGGGTGATGGGTATTAAGGAGAGCACTTGTCATGAGCACTGGGTGTTGCATTTAAGTGATGAATCACTCAATTCTACTCCCGAAACTAACATTACACTCTCTGTTAACTAACTGGAATTTAAATAAAAACTTGAAAACAAAACAAAAGATACTGAAACAAATATATGAAAAAATAATAATAAAAGGATAATAATAATACCATAATAAAGTTATTTTCTAAACAACTAAAAGGTAAAGAAGTTAAATTGATAGTGTATATACAGTGTTAATAAAATACATAGCATATTTTAAATCCTAAATGAGTGCTAGTAATAAAAATTTACTGTTGTTTTTTTCCCCATGGATTCTGAAATCTGGGTAGTGATTCATAACCTGATCCCGAGACTCAAGCTAAGGTGAACACCACTCAAAAAGATGCAACTGTGATCACTGCATGTGGTGGCATTTTATAAAATGAGAAGAATAAACAGGCAGTTTCCAGTTTATAAACGGATCTTCCAAAAGTTCTCCCATACTTCCATAATTGGAAATCCAGAGCACATATTTCTCAGAAAAAAACCGAATGTCAGTTATTTTCCCAGAGTAGCCCAGAGCGTTCTATGTAATCTATAATGTGTTAATAATACTAATTCTACAGTTTGGGTTTGAAAATCAGAGGTCCGTATGGTACATAAGAGGGAAATAGACAACTGCTACCATTGACTGGATGCTGAATGAGTACCAACATAATTCTAAGCCCACTGCAACGTCAGGAAGTAGACACGACTGGCGACTCCATCGTACAGATGAAACACTAAGAGCCACAGGTTAACAACTAGCTCATGCTCTCAGTAGTTTGCAGAGCAGGGAGTCAGATCCATGCAGTTCAAGCCAAGGTTGCTTTCTCTAAACCCTCTTAACAACCAAGTAAACCGTATTTACTTATTCCTCATGCTTCAGAAAAAATCCTGTAGATAGTAATGTGAATCCTGCGAATTTGCCTGTGAATCTTGATCAAGCTCTTTTGGAACTTACTGATACACCCTGGTGCTCTAACCTCGTAATACAGGGTATCCTACTAGAATATCCCAGGTAAAATCATCCTATACACTTTCATAGGACATGGCAAGTTGATAAACAGAATCTTTTTTTTTAAGATTTTATTTATTTGACAGAAAGAGACACAGCGAGAGAAGGAACACAAACGGGGAGTGGGAGAGGAGGAAGCAGGCTTCCGGCTGAGCAGGGAGCCCAATGGGGGCTCCATCCCAGACCCCTAGGATCATGACCTGAGCCAAAGGCAGACGCTTAACGACTGAGCGACCCAGGCACCCCGATAAACAGAATCTTTAATAAAACAAACTCAAACAAAAACCTTCAGCTCAAGGCTAAGGAAGAAGTTTAGACTTTAAGCAGCAGTTACAGGGGCACCTCTGTCCCGATATCCGACTCCAGGCTGCGTAATCCCAGGAAAAATTGTCACCTATTACTGTTTGGCTCAGTTTCTCACTTGCATCTACTTTTGAAGAATTTAAGTTATTTTTTTTCTCAAAACCTGCCAAAAGGGCAGCAATGATAATCTAGTAGTCAGACTCAGGGAACCAAAGTAGTCATTTCTGTGGATTCAGGATGCAAAAGAGGAGAAACCAATATGGAATACAGAAACAGAAGATCTTGGATTCATTCATATACACTGTGTGATTTGGGGCTAGTTATCTATGTTTTTTAATCCTCAGTTTCCCCAAATGGGGCTTATAAAGTATCTCCCTCATAATGTTGTGCAGATGAATGATAATAAGGTAGTGGGGCAGGAGAAGCAGCAGTGACTTCACTAAATCTCTCCTTGTGTCATTAACTTTATCAGTGAGTCATATGGATTTACCCTCAAAACCACCGTGTTAGGTCAATGATAAGAACTTTTCCTAAGACAACACAGAGTGCAAGTGCTGTCACTGGGAGTCTAGATCCTCGGCTCCAATCTTAATCACAAATTTAGCATTCTCTTGGGCACACTGTAAACAATAAAATGTCATAGTTATGGTGATTACTATTGCCATCTCAATCATCAACCCTATTATTGAGTTGTTAGATGGATTTAAGGAGATGGAAAAAACCAGAACATTGACTAGTATAAAACCAATGCTTCATAACAAATGCTAATTGCCTTCTCTGTTCCACAAGTGGTGTAGTATCTGTTTGGATTTATTAAAACTATCAAAGATGAGGATATATGAAATACCTATGAAAGTAGATTAATTTTACAGTATTGTGAGACAATTAACCCTCCTACAAGAGACATCTGACTCACTTACTACTAATTCTTATCTGTCTTTAATAACTCATAGTTATTAAGTTAGTGTCAGAAAAACCTCAGGCAGTTTATCTTCCTCTATCCTTGGCTTATTTCCTCCACTGAATAAGAGCAGGGTTTTTTTTTTTTTTTGCTTGCTTATTAGTTGAACAGGTAACTTCAGCCATTTACTGCTTATTTCCCTCTCCTCCTGACCTACTTCAAGACTTTATAAACCTCTCACTCACCTGGTCTCTAACAAGTTTGTGGCTTTTTGGCTTTTTGTTTTGAAACACAAAAACTACAGAGCAAGCACGCTGCCTTTTTCCCAGAAGCATAAACTCACATCCATCTCCTAGTCTCCCCCTAATTACAAGAAACATTTTTGCCCTGCAATCCCTGGGATGCCCCGGAGTGGCCTCAAGCCCGAAGAAGGTTTAACTAGTTAACAATTCATGGAAATGAGTGGTGTTCCTACGGGTGCCCCTATGCACGTGGCTCCAGTTCTGCCCATGTTCCCATCAGCATGACCTCTCAGATAAGAGAGCATTCTGAGAGTGCCCAGTGTTAGTACAGAAATGAATCTCAGGTGTTAGGTGCAGTGCCTTCATTTCACAGAGGAGAAAATGAGAAATGAGGAAATGGATCCCTTCCCAAGGTCCCAGGTACTGAAGCACAGCCCAGGAGAGAAATCAACCTTGTGCTCTAACAGATGATGAAGGGAAAACGGATGCATTTCAAAGGCAAAGAATTATGCCTATTAAAAGCATCAACCCAAAACATGATCGAGTTTTCTTTTAAGAATATTTTTCTGATTCTAAAAGAAATAAATGTCATTGTAGAAAATCTGTTAATTACTAAAACAAATGAAAATAATCATAGATAATTCCAGAATTCAGAAAGAACATATTCCAATATTTATGTCAGGATTGTATTGCGCACAAAGTCCAATTTTCAAGGTAGCTCTAAGCGGAGTTATACAGAGTATAATTATACATTACACAGAGTATAATTTGTTACTTGTCAGTGTGGGTACATGATTAGGCTACTCGGCGGCTGTCCAAAAGTCCTCGCAGTGCTACACATGGAACCTAGGCTTCACTGTCAGCAAGGCTGGGGTTCAAGCCCAGCTTGGCTACTCTCTGCCTGCATGGACCTTGGCTCTGTTATCAGTAAGATGCGAATACTCGGCATCCTATAAAGCTCTGCTTGAGGCTCAAATGAAGTAACATGAACCTTAATCTTATAAAAATTCAGACTTAACGTATGTTACGCTTCTAGATAGAAGGAAGGAATGACCTTCTCATCAAATACAATTCTTGGTCCCATTAACAAAATCTGATTATCACAGAAGTCTGAGTTAAGCTATGTATCTTAGATTGAATGGAACACAGTGGCAGCCATCTTTGACTCCTCCTAAACCGGACTACGTGTGTGTCACCCCCCAGTGCTTCAAATAAAATAACAATTCGACACTATTCTCAAGCAGTTGTCCACACAGTCCTTGATCTCTGCTTCTCCTCTGTCCAAAGAAAAGCCATCTGGCCTTTTTACCTGAAATGCCCAGCGACCTCTTTTAAGACTGATACTTGTGGATAAACGTATCAACCTGTATTCTACGGGAAAATCACTTTAAGAACAGTTTCAGTCTTTTTGTGGTGAGTTTACAGAAAAAGTTTTCCTCAAGTGTTAGGTCTATCATTTCCATTTCTATTGCTTTATCACTTTATTCTAATTTTAATGAGTAAACATAATACCTAAATAAATTTTTAAGAACCAGACAAAATTGAGAAATATTTTTTAAATATTTTATTTATTTATTTGAGAGAGAGAGAGAGCACAGGAGTAGGGGGAGAGGGAGAAGCAGACTCCTAGCTGAGCGGAGAGCCCAACAAGGGGCTGGATCCCAGCACTCTGAGATCGTGACCTGGGCTGGCCCCTAACCAACTGAGCCACCCAGGCGCCCCAACTAGTATTTTTTTTCTTTTAAAAAATGTAATTAGTAACAATTCATAACAGCTAGTGTGGCCTTTATTTTCCAGTGTCCTATTTCAAGGAATTTATTTTCTTTTCTCACATCCAGAATTGTCTCCTCCTGAAATGTAGTCACCAGGAATACATCTAATTCTAGGCTACTAAACAGATTCACTTGCTTTTATTAATCCATAATGATAGTGTTGTGAAAAATAGAAGAGATTCAAAATGAATGTGCTACAATTGCTTATTTAAGTAGCAGTGGTTAAGCAGATTTAAGCAACTACAATAATTTTACTCTTTACTTAAGATCTATAATTTCTCCTTTTTACCAAAAGGATAAATATTCAACTCATTAGGGCTTAACTTTCTTCATGATTTTGTCCTTGTAAATTTTTCTAGTCTCAACTATTTCACATGTGTCCCCATGGTTTAGCTCCATGGAACTACTTACCAGTTCTGAGCTAGATCCGAATTAGCTGCAGCATCGGCAGTATTTTTCATACTGACAGAAGTCTGCCAATATCAGTCAGTTACAACTAATTAGATAACTCCCATTTTATAAGAAATGTATTACTACTTGCTAAAATTATACCCAAAATCATTATACACAATGACTTAAAACTAAAGAGATGTATGTACATTCTTCACAGTCCTCTTAACAGTATAAAAATAAGAAGACCTCTGAATAGGAGACAAATGAACCATTTTCCATCAATGGAAGAGTTAGCCAGCAAGTATTCTTAAAGCAGAAAGAAAGCAATGTCTTTCCTTACCATTCAAAGTAAATCAAATTAAACAATAAGAAATAACTTTTAAAATCATACATTTTTGGGGTGCCTGGGTGGTTAGTCGGTTAGGCAACCAACTCTTGGTTTCGGCTCAGGTCATGATTTCAGGGTCTAAGAGACAGCCCAGGTTCAGTTCGGAGTCTCAGATTCTCTCCCCTGCCCCTCCCCCCCGCTTGTGCACAGGTTCTCTCTCTCAAACAAATAAATAAAATCTTTAAAATCATATATTGTCCATCTGGTCCACAGGTGATAGGCTAAAAATATATTAAATTTTGGAATTTATTCATTTTAATACAATAAACATTAATTCTAAGCTCATGACCACTATCTTATATTTAGGGGCACTAAAGAGCCCACGAATTGGATGATATTCTGAAAATACTTATATAACAATGAGATTTCTCTCTATCCCATGTCCCCATAAATAGCTACTGAAAGGCATGGGCACATAGTAGTTTTCTTCACTGAAGCTTTGATATATTTATTTAAAAACTGAAAAAAATTAGGGGCGCCTGGGTGGCTCAGTCGTTAAGCGTCTGCCTTCAGCTCAGGGCGTGATCCCGGCATTGTGGGATCGAGTCCCACATCAGGCTCCTCCGCTGTGAGCCTGCTTCTTCCTCTCACACTCCCCCTGCTTGTGTTCCCTCTCTTGCTGGCTGTCTCTATCTCTGTCAAAAAAATAAATAAATAAAAAATAAAAAATAAACTGAAAAAAATTAAACTTCTCTACATTTATTTTGTTTATTCTATCAAGCAATGGCAGGAGGCATACTCAGTATTTACATATAAATATCTGGATAGCTCTGGAAATACAGTGCTCTTTTGTACAGACATCAGAAATGAGGACTCAGGATTCCACTGTGCATTTCCATCACTTACATCAGTTACATCATTCTAGTTTTGCTATAACCAGGTAAATTAACTTCCAGTGAAATTACATTAAAACACATCTATTAGCCATACTATCTGAGCTTCTGTCACTGTGCTAATCTAACACTACCAGCAAAATCAAGCATTTTATATTAATTTACATATTTAAACAATAAAAGTAGAAATAAAGTTAAAAACTAAATTCTTGAAATATAGCTTTTAACAAAATTTACTGAAATTCATGAAACCTCAATTGGAATCTAACCCAATACACTATGTGAAATTCTGAAATTCTAATTTCAGGGGGGTTGAGAAGTTTATTTTTAGCCAGGATTGTCTTATCACCTGGTGTATTAAAATCTAGCACAGCGCTTGCATCATAGTTATACTCAATAAATATCTGCTAAGTTAAATTATTCGAATATATTTAATATACAAAAATACCTATAAGTATATGCACACCTCTATTAAAATGAACAAGCCTTCGTAGAAAAATAAGCCACAAATATGTAAAAAATATACTTAGAATTTCTCTAGAGAGAAAATGTTCTCTAAAACCCAATATACATAAAACTGGTCCCTTAGTCAGCTTTACCTCTGTCACACTGACATTCCACCATGCCTACCTTTAAAACTTGCAGGCAAGCAAACAAAAAGCAAGAGATCAAAGTTTGACTGTGAGTATGAACATTAAAATTATATGAAACAAACCTGATATTCATACACTGCCATTCACTGTATTTGCCAAGAAAATTCAAAGAAAGAGCTCATTAGTAACTCAGAATTTTGTTTTTGCATTTTCTACATCAATTGTAGTAAGTATATTTTGTTCAACCTAATTTATTTTATTTTATTCTATTTTATTTTTTAAGATTTTATTTTTATTTGACAGAGAGAGAGACAGCCAGAGAGAGAGGAAACATAAGCAGGAGGAGTGGGAGAGGGAGAAGCAGGATCCCAACAGAGGAGCCTGATGCGGGGCTTGATCCCAGGACCCCAGGATCAGGAGCTGAGCCGAAGGCAGGCGCTTAATGACTGAGCCACCCAGGTGCCCCTGTTTTAAAAAGCACATTCAGTGGTATGAAATTCCCATAGTAAAACTATCGCATTTACTTTCTAGAGTAATTTCATAAATTATTTTTATAAATGTATAATTCAGCATAAGACATGGAATGTTTTTCATGCTTAAAGACCCAGCTTCTTTTTCAGGTATTCTGACGATGCAGCAGGATCCTCAGTTGCAATATCAACTCATTTTTTTCCATTACACAAATTATCAACTACATTATTTTTAAATATTTTTAAAAATAAGAGTTGCTGCATATTGTCTCAACCAAATATTATCCACATATGATTCAGGTCCACTGCAATGAAAACAAAACATTATTTTTGCTTACCAGAGTGATAATATCTTAATTCCATCTGGAATAATTAATATCAGTTGTTTTCACATTCTACCATTTTAAAATATTCCTGCATCACGAAAACCACTGCAAATATACACATATTTTTCTCAACTACACTCTCTAACACAAAAATTTGAGAATCTCTTTACAAGCTATGTAACATTTCTTTTACTTACGAAACAGGATATCTTTAAATAATAACATCTATCTACTAGGTTCTCTTAATTACTGCTTCATATTCAATCATTTACAAAAATGTGCACCAAACCTTAGGTTTAAAGGACCTCTCTATTTATTGTTTTTATATCTGTGCCTACAGCGTAATATTTACAATTAATTCCTGCATTTTGTCAAGTTGTTCACAATTGTGCAAGTCAGAAATTGCTTTAATTTTGGAGATAAAATCTGAGCCCTCAGGATGAAAACATCACTGTCCTATAACCAAATAAAAGAACCAAGGGAAGGTTTTTTTCTCAAAAAGTACAGTCAGATACATACATACAGCTACATACATAATGCAGTCAAAAGCCTCAACAATGTATTATTTCTCATTTAAAGGAAATCTCTTGGTTTTAGATGAGGTCATGACCTCAGGGTCCTAGGATTTAGCCCAGCATCAGGCTCCACGGTTAGTAGAGAGACTGCTTCAGGATTCTCTCCCCCTCTGCCCTTCTCCCTGCTCATGCTGTCTCTCTCTCTCTCCAATAAATAAATAAGTCTTTTAAAAAATAAATAAATAATGTAAATCTGACTTAATATGACAACTTAATTGGGTATCCAGCCAAAGAAACGAAAAGATATTAACAATATATACTCTTTATAATCACCTAAAATCAGGTAGTAAAAAAATAAGTGTATACAAGAAGAGATTGAGTCATACTGCTTGTTGAAAAAATATTAGCTGGAAACTTTACTATGTTTCCTTTATGGCCCATATTTTAATGCCAGCTTTAAAAATAATAATTAATAGTGTTTCAGGGACCTGCTCTCTTGGTAGGGACACATCATACCAAAAATGCTCATTACTCATTCCCATCATCAAATATTCTAAGATTCAAAGAAATATATCCGTATTTCTTTGACTATGCACTCTAATAGTGTTTATATTCATTTCAGAAGAAAGACAGTTTATTTGTTCATACAGTGATTCTCACATTTAACTTGTTGGCTTTTTGAAGCTACCCTTAAGGTTCGACACTACAAAAGATCACAGGTTGGCTGTTCTCTTTTCCTTTACTGTAGTCTTCATACTTTCATATTCCTACAGATCTTTTTACAAGAACCCACACAGAACTGTTCACAGTTTCAAATTATCTTATCCTCATTGTGAAATGTGATAGTGGATTGGCTTTGCAATTATTGAGATAATTATGGTAGAAATTTATAACCACATAATTCCAACTTCACTGATTGGTCACCTTGCTTTTTCCTTTTTTTTTTTTTTAATCTACATTTTCAGTTCACTATATCCTTTATCATCCAATTTACTGAGCCTATCCTTTTCCTATTCCTTATTAGAAAAACTGAATCTCTAAGTTGAAAAGGAGCTCAAAGATTAAGTGGCATCCAAGGTTGTACTGTCTTTCCAGAAATTCCACAAATACAATTTCTCGTGACAAAGAACTGAAATAGCAAGTGTTTCAGGTCCCTACTCCTACCCATTAATCAGACCAACAATTTCAACTACCTAATGTGAAAATAAACTCTAAACACAATAGATCCAGTGGAATAATAACAGAAAGTTTGTGCTTTGGCTAGTATCAGTAAAAAGGATATTTTTTAATGAGCTGGGGTTCACAGACTACTAGAGAACTAGTAAGCTGAAAGTTTTACTGGAAACACTGTTAAGTAAACTAAGAAAGACAACAGGTGTCCCTGAAAGTATCTGTGGGACAAAATATACTAAAAAACATTATTTAGACAGAAAATGAACTTAATTGATCTTGCCCATACAATAAGCCATCAAAATGATACAGGTAAGGATAAAACAAACCACTAAAAAAGCTGTCTCCTGCATGCCACCCTAGCTGAACAAGCAGCTGTCTCCTCCCAGCTACAAGCCAATTTACACTTCCACCTTGATGGGCACAAATACCAGAGCTACTGTACCGTGTGTGTGCTTGTGTGGTGCATGTGTGTGTATCTATCCCTCCCCTAATGCCATCTGTGCGTGTACAGACATGTGTTCATGTGTTTGTCTTTTTTGGAGACATATCATTAGCAACTAAATTAAATAGACTCCTCTAGATTTAACGCATAAAAAAGAATCCAAAAGTATGGGATTTTTTTCTAATAAGAAAGTTAATTGAGGAGGGATTGAGAAAATGAATTAGCTAAATGTTATATTTTCAATTACACTTAGTTTAACCAACCTGAAAGTCTATAAATATTACAATAGTCAAATGAGAGACCTTGTGACTGTTTCACAAAATTTTTTTTCTTATTTTCTTTCTCAATTAGGAGTATCTTCTATTCACCCGTTCACTTCAGGCTTTCGGCTCCCAGCAGCAAATGGAAAGGCAAAGCGTGGCAATGGGCCTTTTGAAACCAAAAGAAAAGACTGTCACTCCCAAACTAGCAGCTATTTCTCTTTTGAATACAAACATACCATTTGAAGTAATTCATTTAGCTTTTTCTAAAGGCACCTTGTGTAACCTTGCAAGTGGTGATTTGTAATGTGGCAGGCTGTTATCAGGCAGCTACAATATTTTGCCTCAGTTCAATAAAGAGCAGCATTATTCTAAAGTTCATTCATAGAAACATTTCAGAGGAGGTACTCTCCAGACCTCGTTCATGTTTATCAATTTGTTGTTTGCGGGGCCAGGAGGAGGGTGGGTAGACAAACCATCTTCCTCCTTATTTAGTTGACTCTTTTCTAACTCACAAGGGATTCTTGCATGTTTTGTCTGTCTTATACAGATAAAAAATGGATTAAATAACAATCCATTGCATTATAGCACCCGAGGCATTGCAGTGTCTGTGCTTGCCCAATTTCCCTCATCCTTTCAACTTCAAGGCACACCTGCAGAACTTCCAACAGCCAGCGCCTATACATTTCCTGCCTAAGGGCTGGCGCTGGCTGTCAAGAGCTTGCTTTTTGCCCCCAAGTGACAAGCATGACGTGTCAGGAAATTAATGCTCCCTAGGAGCTACTGTCAACGAATAGCTAATAGGATTTGGTGTGAATACTCTAGTTCCCTCATCCCTCAGCATGGGTATGTTTTACACTGGCTCCCAAAATTTCCTGGTGTGATTAAGCATCAGTTGCCTCAACTAGCAATTTGCTTTAAAAAAAAATAGTTTTTCTTTCATGTATAACTTCTTTCTTTCATGTATAACTTCCCCATTTCTTGAAATCACCTCCAAAATAAATTACTTGGACTCCAATATTTTTTTCAAGGTCTATTTCTGGAGAAAATTTTTAGGCATTATGCACACAACTATTGGTAAATAAGTTTGAACTTCACTTCACCCAAAAAGGAATACAGGGTAAATCTGAAATATATATTTATCCTAGCATACCATCAACACTGAAGATGTCAAAGAGAATAGGACAAAGTAGTAACTGTGTTCTTTGTCTTTTTATTTCCATTTCTTAGGATTAGTAGGGTTTAAAAAAGAAATATTTTAAATAATGGTGTATATTATACAGGCATTTTTAACTTAGATGTAATTATAATTAGACTCACCAGCATTCAAACAAACAAAGAAAAATGCTAACTCTTTGGAGACTAACATATTAAAGTTGCTCTGACATTTTAATTCATTTCAGTGTTGACAATTATCTAGTAAAAGTAAGTTCCTACATTCAAATTCTCATCTCAGGGTCTGCTTTTATGGGAACCCAAACTAAAACATCCTAAGAGATTGCTATTATCCTCAGACCAGTTCTATTTTCCCTTAGTCCAGGTTATTTTAGCTGCAATTGGAGCTATCTTAAATAATTATCAGAAGACTGCATATCTTGGAAAAATTCTGGGGTTTCTCAAGGAACCAAGGTCAGATGAGCCCCTTGACTTTCTCAGAAAGGAAATTCAGGAATTTATCTCTCATATCAGCCTCACTCTGTACATCTGTTTTGTGCTGTCTAAAGATTAGACCTACAATTCCAGAGTTTACATTTCCTCTGTACTGGGAACCAGTCCAAACTGGATGGCTTCTTCCCAGTTTTAATGCCAATTTCTCACCAGAAAGAATTAGGTAGCCACTCATCCATTTGGTTGCAGCCGGGTGAACAAGGGTCTAAGAACACAGAGCTCAAAGAAAGGGATCGTTTTAAGAGAACAGAGGTCAAAACAAACTTAGAGAAGATTCCAAAACATCAATATAATATTAGTTATTAGGGACTAAAAAGCAAATTGTGTCTAAGAAAGTTGTACTTATTTTTTCATTTTTAATTAGGACTGGTCCAAATGAACTACTAATGCTAAACACTGGATGCATCAGAGACTTCATTCTCTCCTATTCACCCAACGTGAATCTTAAACTGACTAATGTTGTAAAAGTTTGATACATATATAAAAAGACAGTTTATTTCACAGATTTAAAAATCTCTATGGACTCCTCTTAATATAAATCATATATTCTAACATATTGTTCAGATAAATTTCAAAAGCCATTTTTCTTTATGGTAATATAAGGAATTATTGCCCAACACCATGAAATTTTTAAAATATAAAATAAAATGAATATTCATAAGTCATCTAATCAAAACCTCCATTTCCAAGGACATATCAATATATATCTTTTGAGGAAAACAAAATAGTAATTTTGTCCTTTTCTCATAACTTTCTATAGGAGGTTCTAAAGACCCCCATGGGAACACATTTCAGTACTTCACTATGCTATATCACTTGATGGGATCTAAATCCATTTTATTCTTGTCCAAATGCAAACAGAAATTGCCCACTGCATCCTTAAACCCCACAACATGATCATTTTCCTTCAGGGAGTTGCCTTCCTGCCTGTATAAACACACTCCCCCAAGAATTACCTTGTCAGATGCCAGCACTGATATAGTCTGTCAGTCTGGATCATTGTTAAATCTTCCTTTTGGTTATTAGTGTTGACATGATGAGTACCTACGTGTTTACAAAATGATAGTGGTTTGGTACCTATGCTTTAGGGATTAACGTAAAGTCACCAGTCACTTACGCCCTTGGGCAATTTCAAAAACTCTATGTCGCATTTCAGGGTGATAGCAATGCTGGCAGTTAATACGCCATTGAAGATCAAGAGATGATAAATGGGCTATCACTGTGGATGAAGATGTGGGTCTCCACTGTTCATCTACAGGTATATCATTTTCACCCAGAATAAGGTTGTCAATTCTGTACAATATATTGTTTCAGTAAAACATGCTCTTTTCTTGAAAAAAAAAAGAAAAAGCATATAACCTGTTATCTAAAATTATATGGTCTTTTTTAATGAAATGTTTAATGTGTACACTATTCCCTATTTTGTGATACTAGAACCTACTTTGCAACTCAGGACAGAGCAAGTGCTCAAATTTTAATGGCTATCACTACTGCTCATAAACAGCAAATACCTTCCATCTTCATTGGCAGAATGCTATACTTGTCAGATTCAGTAAACACCAAGGCCTCTAAGATGGCTGGCTATTCTTCACCTCAATTATAATAAGAAAATTGTATTCATATTTTCTTCAAGGATTATGTTCTAAATTCTGAGGGAAAGGCAAAAATTTCATATAGTTACATATCATTTTATAGCACAGTATAAACACATGTAATGCTTAATAATTCTAAGGCAGTCATTTCTTTTTGTATTGGAATAGACACATGGCAGGTCAAAATTGTAAGGCAGTTCACATACGTGAACACTATGATCTTTATTTTTCTATATTTCATGCATTTAAGAACTATACAGTCATCCTACCTATTTACACTCTATATTCAAACACTTAAACACAACGATGAGCAAAGGAAAAGCTTTCCAGCAAATGATACTAAAACAACTGGGTATCCAAATCTTAAAAAAAAAAAAAAAAAAAAGGAAGCACTTTGACCCTATCTTGACACCAATAGAAAAATTACTTCTACTTATACTTAAGGGTTAAAACCATAAAGCTTCCAGAAGAAAATATTAGAAGATCTTTGGGACCTTGAGAAAGGCAAAGATTTTTTTGAGGGGACACAAATGACACTAAGCATAAAGAAAAAATGATAAATAATAAATCAGACTTCAGGAAAAACTAATAACTTCTGCCTTGCAAAAGACACTTAAGAAAATTAAAAGCTAAGCCACACATTGGGAGAAAATATTTGCAGCACATACATTTAACAAAGGATGCAAATCCAGAACATACAAATAATTCCCACAACAATAAAAAAATCAATAATCCAAATAAATTTTGTCAACATTCTAACCAATCGTTTCAAATAAGAGAATACATACAAATGGCCAAAAAGTACATGGAAACATGCTCAGCATCATTAATCATCAAGGAAATGCAAACGAAAACAACAGTTAAGTTAGCACTTGAAACTACTAGAATAACTGTTGTTAAAAAGACTGAGAACTTCAAATGTTGGTAAGGAAGTGGAACCACCAGAGTTTTCATACATCACTGATGGAAGGTGAAATAGTTCAATCACTTTAGAACATTATTTGGCAATACCATATAATATAAGTCTAACTACACATATACATTCTAAGACCCTGCAATCCCACTCAAGTAAAGAGAATATATGTTCCCAAAAAAATTGCACAGGAATGTTCGTAGCAGCTTATTCATAATACAGTAACACTGAAAACAGCCCAAATGTCCAACCACAAGAGATTGAATAAAAGCAAATTGTGACATATCTATACAATGGAACACTACTCGGCAAGAAAAAAAAATATAATTATTGATAAGTGCAAAAACATGGATGACTTTCAAAAATACAATGAACTTAAGAAGGAAGTGTATGTAGTTTATTATTCCATTTATATAAAGTCAAAGAAGAGTCAAAGTAATCTAAAAGAGTAGAAAACAGGATAGTGGTTGGCAAACGAAATGAAGATTAATGGGAAGGGGAGGTAAGGAAAGTCTCTGGGCTGGTGGAAATGTTCTCCATCAAAAGTCATCAAATTGTATCCCTAAAAGGTATTTCACTGTTCATAAAATTTGTCTCAATTTTTTTTTTTTAAGTAAGCAAACCAGGAAACGTGGAGTAAAGAAAAGAATCTTCATTGATTTCTGCCATTGGATAAATACTGCACATACCTTTGCATAGGATTCATGAGATGATTGGTTGATCTATGATATAGTCTGCAAGAGCCCGCCTATTTGATAGATGAGGAAATACAGGTTCAAAGAGATTTACAAATTTGCTCACAGTCATGAAGCAACCAAGTAGTAGATCTGGGACTCAAACACTACTAGTATTTTGACTTCACTTGATGTGTTCTTTCTACTAGAACAGTGGCTCTTACACGTTTTACCACATTCCAGATTAAGAAATACCATATAAATACACACACACAATAAATGTTTCACAAGTAATGTTTAACCTTAAAATTTATAATTAAAATTTTGTATAAGCACGTTTTCTTTCAGGTCCAACAGAGTCCATATTTCCTCCGGTCCTGAAACAAACCCATGTATCTTTTCATACTATAATGTCACTCAGTGCGGAGAAATGCTCATAGTACAAGCTTTAAGGACAAGTATGGTAGATTTGGCACCCATCTCATGCTCACAGTGTATCATAGCTTCACTGATTAGAACAAAAGTGGTAAATTCCTATATTGATGGTAGAATCACAAATTCAAGGGGGAAAGTATATCAAGAAAGTGGCAATGGTCAACGAAGTTGTATATGCCAACAAGTCAATAAGAGCTGTCAAAGGAAAAAATAGGTGCATGCAATGGCTTTGGGATAAGGAAAGACTCAAGTGCAAAGGCAGTCTGAGAAAAAGAGTAGGGATTAATTTGACAATTTTATGATAGGAGATGTAGTTTTATATTAGGATGTCCCATGTAACACTAAGAAAGGAAGCAAGGTGGAAGCAGAGGGAATGGAAAACAGAGATGGAGCAGTCTAGGAATCACATTGCAATTTAAACTGAGCCAAAGAAACAATAGGGCTTGGCTGTCATTGTCTTGTTAGTTTAGAACTATCAGTGTCTTTATTTTACACATGAGGAAAAGAGGCATATAGAGGTGAAAGTAACTCACCCAAAATAATACAGATCTTTAATTACAAGAATAAAATTGGAACCTAGGGAGTCTAGTTCCAGCATCTATCCTGTTAACCACTACACTTAAATGCCTCTATCCCCCATATATGTTAAACCATACAAAATTGCTGTTTTTAGGTTAAAATAATTAAACATTTTTTATTCCTTATAGTTCAACAAATTACTCTTTGCTCTCCTCCTCTATGAAGTCAAAGTTCCTCAGAGAGTTTTCCAACCTCATTCTCTTAGTCTTACTATTCACTCCTCAAGCTGAAGAAATTTAATATTTTCTCATCACCTCTCTCGACTTGTTCTTTTTTGCCAAATCCATTAGAAGAAATGCATATAGTAGCAATGTCGAAAACATGGAAAGCCAAAACATGGAAAGAGCCCAGAAGTCCATCGACAGACGAATGGATAAAAAAGATTTGGTGTGTGTGTGTATGTGTGTGTGTGTGTGTGTATAACAATGGTGTATATATATATATATATATATATATGGTATATATATATGTGGTATGTATATGTGATATATATATCACATATATACACGTGTGTGTGTGTGTGTGTATATATATATATATATATATAAAACAATGGAGTATTATTCAGCCATCAAAAAGAATGAAATCTTGTCATTTGCAATAACATGGATAGAACTACAATATATTAATGCTAAGTGAAATAGGTCAGTCAGTGAAAGACAAATACCCTATGATATTACTCATATGTGGAGTTTAAGAAACAAAACTGATGAACATAGGGGAAAGGAAGAAAAAATAAAATAAGATAAAAACAGAGGGGGAAGCAAACCATAAGAGACCCTTAACTATAGGGAACAAGCTGAGGGTTGCTGGAGGGGAGAGAGGTGGGGAGATGGGGTAACTGGGTGATGGGCATTAAGGAGGTCACATGATGTTATGAGCACTGGGTGTTATATGCGCCTGATGAATGACTAAATTCTAGTCCTGAAACTAATAATACACTACATATTAACTAACTTGAGTTTCAATTTAAAAAAAGAAATGTTTAATCTTTGTTTTAATTGGCCCATCTGCAGCACTTGAAAATATCAACCAAATCCTTCATCATCCCAATACTCTATTTACCTGACGCTGAACTTACTTATCTTTCCTACCTATATTCTAGGAAACTCCCTTTAATCAACTTTGCAGACTACTTTTCTCTTGTCTCTTCTTACATGCTGACATTCCTCAGGGTTTTAGCCTAAGTCCCCTTCCTGTTGTACTCCATATGCCCTCCCCCTAGGTGAGCTCTTCTACTCCCAAGGTCAATTATCACCTATATGCTAATGAAACCGTTACAGGTAGCACAGATCTTTCTCCAAACCCAACTCTTTAAGTGCATTTTCATGTATATGCATGTATATCCATCCACCTGAACTCAACATTAAACTCTTTTTAATTCCTATTTTAGTAACTGATACCACATCTAAACCATTACCCAACTGATACCACCATTACAAAGGAGCAACCCAGACAAGAGCCTTGACCATCCTTTATTTTTCATCCCCTCTATCCAATCTGAATCTTTATATTTTACCTGCTAAATTTCTATTAGTTATGTCCACTTCTTCACATCTGCACTCTCATTATCTGAATTCAGGTCATCATAACTTTTCTCCTGGATTGTGGCTTTAGCTATCCAGTGGCCTGCCCATGTTGATTCCATTCTCCAATACCGCAGCCACTTTAGGCTTTAAATTAAACTCTGCTATCACACCTGCCCTTTTTAAAACCTTTAAATGATTTACCATTACTTTTGGCATAAATCCAAACTTCTTTTTTTTTTAAAGATTTTATTTATTTATTTGACAGAGATAGAGACAGCCAGCGAGAGGGGGAACACAAGGGGAGTGGGAGAGGAAGAAGCAGGCTCACAACAAGGAGCCTGATGTGGGGCTCGATCCCATAACGCCAGGATCACACCCTGAGCCAAAGGCAGACGCTTAACCACTGTGCCACCCAGGCGCCCCAAATCCAAACTTCTTAACACAGTAGTTTATAAGATATGTGTACTAAGCTTCTACCATTCTCTTTAGACCCACTTTTCTTGAGGCTTTCTCTTTTACTGTATTTTCCAAATATACTTAATCTTTTGGATCTCTGGACCCAATTTCAAAGTTGGGGGGGTGGGGGCGGGAGTTCCCTCCCACATTAGCAGAAGCAATTCTGACACTATAACCAGAGATAATATCAGATTCCACAGGTTAGGGATTCAATCCTACAAGACTGTCACCTCCCCACTTCAGACACCAATTGCAGGCGCAGGTTGTTACCTGTACATTCCAATCATCCCTTCCTTGGCCTTCAGATGCCAGTTGCAAATCTGGGTTGCTACCTGCACTTCTCACAGACTAGCTGTAACCAGATGTTCTCATAGCCTCCTCGAGTTCAATTAATTTGCTAGAGCAGCTCACAGAACTCACAAAAACATCTTTGTTATTAGATTGCCAGTTTATTACAAAGGATATAACTCAGGAACAGCCAGATGGAAGAGATGCATAGGGCAAGGTATGTGGAAAAGGGGCAGAGCTTCCATGATCCCCCTGAGCTCAGTGCTCTCCCCAAATTTCCATGAGTTCACTAACCAGGAAGCTCTCTGACCCAGTCCTTTAGGGTTTTTATGGAGGCTTCATTACATGCTTAAATCACTCGCCACTGGCAATTGATTCCACTCCACCTTTTTCCTGTCTGGAAGGTCAGTGGGAGTGGTACTGACAGTTATAACCCACTAATCACAGGTTGGTTCTCCTGAAAACCAGCCCCCACCCTTTTAGGTGGGTTTGAAAACTCACTTCATTAACATAATAAAAGACAACCTTTATGGCTGTTCCAAAAGTTTTAGGAGCTCTGTGCCAGAAACACCAGAGAAGACCAAATATGTATTTTTTATTATAAATCACAATATCACACTTAACTTATTCCTATTCAAATAAATGTTCTCTTTCTTTTCAGGCTTTGGAAATGTTGTTTGCTGTAGCCATGTACTTCTAGATCCTTCTTCACTGAATCCGGGCCATATGCTACTTATTTGTTAGACCTCAACTAACATGCCCCTTCCTACTGAGACTGCCATGACTTCTGAAGGCTCCTTCAAGTGCCCTACCGAGCACTCCTAAAGCATCAGCTATTTATTTTATCACTGCATTTTGCAGATGCTATGGAAATTATTTATTTAATTGCCTATAACTCTTTTTTATTATTATTTATTCATGAGAGACAGAGAGAAAGAGAGAGGCAGAGGCAGAGGGAGAAGCAGGCTCCCTGATGAGCAGGGAGCCCCATGCGGGGCTTGATCCCAGGACCCTAGGATCACCACCTGAGCCGAAGGCAAACGCTTAACCAACTGAGCCACCCAGGTGCCTTTATTTAATTAACTATAACTCTTGTTCCTTCCTCAATCCAAGTGTAAGTCTCAGATGGTAAAAAAGAGCACAGATAATAAAAAAAGGAGTGAACCAAGTCTGTACTGCTTTACCTATGTCCAGTATATGCTTAACACACACACACACACACACACACACACACACACACACACACACACACACATTCTACTTATTTTACTCAAAGAGAAACCATTTGGCTTATTGCAACTCATTCCAAACACTTAATCACTTCCATCTAATTCCATTAAGTGGCTTTTAATTATCATAATGGTTTATTCTACTAGATTTTCCTTATGTGGATATAATTTCCAATCTTTCACTAATTTCAGAATACTAGCTTAATGCACAGCCATCTATCATCCCAAAGTCCATTCCAAAACAATATCGTATAATAAAATGCCATCTGCCTCAGCATACCAAATGTTCTTTCATCTTCACACAATTCCTTAAAGGCCTCCTCTTCCACCAGATCTTGGATGGATAAAAAGGCAGCTTCTAGTTGTTTTTTTTCTTCCTTCCAGAGAGAAAAACTTAGACTATCTGGAGACATGGATGGTATTTAATTCAATTTAACACTCACTTAAATTTCCCACTTAAATAATATTTACAAGCCTAAAAGCATATAAGAAATGCATTCTATTATGTATTTATCCATCTACTGTTTGCATTTATAGTGTTGTTTTATGCAATGAGTATACTGCTGCATGTAAATCAAATTTCTGATCAAATTCCTTAAATTTCCTGGAGAAAATTATTTTAAAGCAAACAATAAATTCTATAGTAACAGGTGTTTAACTCCTCTAGAACTTATTCAAACCATGTTCTTGGTATTCTCTTAAACAAGTAATACTCTTCAATATTGTTTAATGCTTCAATGTTTGATGGTTGCTTTTTGACAGTCTTTTATATTATAACTGAACATTTATATAACTTCTTCTTAAAAAAACCAAATTGAGTATGCTACCCTCTAATCTGCCTCTTTATCTTTCCCCATAACATAGGTACAGTATTACCTGCCTTTGGGATATAATGCAAGAACCTGAGCCAGGGTGTAAGTTCAATAAAAGAAGCTATTACTTTAGTCATCCCTCTACTCTCGAATTAACAAATTTCTTCTCCCTCAGCCCCTTCACTGAGTTTCTGTCACAGAGGCTCCCTCTTCTGAGTTTTAGCCAGGGCCCATCATTTTCTGACATACAATTCTATAAACCTGCTAAAAATATCTACACTCTAGAGAAAACACATTCATTCTGCTTTTCTATTAGAAGAGTAAAATCTAATCTTTAATATTTTAAAGGAAATAGGCATCAATTGTGCCATTTTGATAACAGTGTAATAATACCAACCAATCTGTTTCAAAGTTATTAAATCCTAAAACCTCGGAACCTATAGATAACATTTTAATCAAGGCATGTTGCTGAGTTATCTGTTTCTGACCACATGTGAAATGTGCCCACTTCCAGATTTTAAACAAAACCAATACCACCTCAAGACACCAAGAAAGGAACTATAGCTGTTCTTCCCCCCTAGAAGAATTCGGCAAATGTAAGCAGTTCTCTAAAAAACACAGAAAGAAAAATGCCTCAGCAAATCACACAAAGTTCTCCAGTCACTTTTTGGATTTGAAAAGGAAAAAAAAAAAAGTGGATAATGTTCTCCTGTGTCTTGCCGCCTCATCACCAAACTCCCTCAGAAATCATAGTCGATATAAGACATTCAGAAAATTTATGCTATCTCAATAATCTTTAAACCAATTCTGTACTTAGGAAAATTTCCCCATTTATAAATTTACTAACCTTCTATATTTTATTCTTACCTAACAATATTGTGAAATAATTCATCCAATACTTGCATTCAGGAACCCATTTCATAAGTTAATGGTAACAACCATGCTGATCTCCTAGGCATACTTTGCATATTAATATCTGCCCTTCCTTCAAAGTCTGCCTAAAATTGTGTCTCTTTCCCAAGAGGCAGTACAGTGCAATGGTTACACGTGGTCCCTGGGCAAGACAGCCTGGGGTTCAGATTTACAATTGATTTGTTGTGTGACTTGAGATAAACTGACTTCCCTAATTCTTCATTTTTCTCATTTGTAAAACCAGGATGATAGTAATAACTAACACAAAGGCTTGGTATATGGATTAATTTGCATTACCATGCAAAACATCTAGTACAGTGTCTGACCAAGGGGTAATCTTCCAATAAATGTTGACAGCAATGACAATGATGAAGAATCTATGATAACCATAACCAACAAGAGTCATGAATCCCCACGATGTCATTGGTCTGTAAAACCTAGCGGATATTCCCATGCACTGCATTTGTATCTGATGGATACGCGGAATCTCCCACAGATTATTTAAAAACCAATAAACTAAACCTCTAATACGTCTTCAAATACCAACAGCATGTATTGCAGACAAATGGTACCAATGCACACTGAAGTGATGTGTGATTATATAGTTAAAGGTAGTAGAATCCTAATCCAATGGGATTCATCCCCCAAACTGTAAACTATAAGGGTATCTATAGTAAATGGCCTAAAAAGTTGTGGTTCTGGTGTTCTCAAATGTTTATTACCTCTCTCCATTGCAAAATCTTTTTGGAAGTAGTGTTCAAGAGACAAAGGTAAGCAACGGAGGATATGCTACAAATGACTTGTTTCCCAAAATAGTTGGTAATGATTGAGCAACAGGATGCTTGGCTATGACTTCTCAAGTTTTTAACAAATAAAACATGCAATCATGTTTATTAACAAAATATACAATATTGAGAAAAGGAAGAAGTCAAACAGCATAGGTATTCGCTAACAATTTGGGAAATCAGTTATCAACTAGTACGCTATTATTTTTAATAACTCTATTTCCATATCACACTATTGAAATTAACCATTTTTGTGAGAAAAAGGATCATATTTCAATCTCTGAATATATTAAATCTTTCACTGTTTACAGCTTTAAAAAATAAACTGGTGTCAGAATATAATTCCAATTAAAACATGTTTCTTATATATTCAGACAAAAAAAGGAGATCAAATCAGGTGTTCAAACAAATAAGGGCATAAGAAAAGTGGGCAATACTATAGTTATTTCCAAAGGTTTCTAAAAACTATCTCTAAAACTTCTTTCCCTTCTACAGCTGCTATGGGAACAAAGAGCTTCAATCTAGATTGTACACTTAAACAGAAACTAAGAATAATGATCAGACCACACTTCGTTCTCAGTTCATGGACCCTGTCACAAAGTCTTTTTGAAATAAGATAAAGAAAAATATTGCACCCATTATCCGGATGGGTTTATCCTGGTCATGCTCATTTGCATATATTTAGTTAATGAAATATGAATGTACAACACCTAACACGCATTTACAAGAAAATTTCATTTTTTCAAAAGATTCATTTATTTATTTTAGAGAGAGAGAGAGAGTCAGAGAGAGAGAGAGAGAGAGCACGCGTGTGAGAACCAGAGGACGAGGGGGAAGGGACACAGGAAGAGTCTTAAGCCGACTCTGCACTGAGCACAGAGCCCCCTTGGGGCTTGATCGCATGATCCTGAGATCACAACCTGAGCCGAAACTAAGAGTTGAATGCCCTTAACTGCACCACCCAGGTGCCCCTCACAAGAAAATTTTATGAAGAAATAAATTAAAATACATAAATGAGTAGGGACTGAATATTATATACGAAATAAACATAGAAGACTTTGTGAAAGTGAGCCCATGTATATGCTTCTTTATTCATGTAAACCTTTTCTAGGCTTTTCCTCCATTATAACCTCACATGCTGCACATAGGCACATTCCTCCACAGCTGTGCAAGAATTATTAACTTTGCTTTTTGTTATTTTTTTTCCAATACTACCTACAGGAACCAGGGATGGAGGCTACTTGATAACGCCTAATTTGCAGATACAACTGTAACCCACCAGGACCCCGGAATGGAGCCTACATGTCCAAAACAGCACACAATCTCAAAACTTTTGAGCCTCTCCTTGTGAAGATGTTTCAAGCCCACCCAGTTCCTGTCCTAACCCACACATACCTTGCTAGACCCACAGTCCCTACAGTCAACAAAGACAAGGCAGATTTCGGACCAACACCCTGCCTTCTTTTTGGGCTGCTCTTCTGAGAATAAACTTTCTCTGCTTCAAACCCGGTGACTTAGAGATTGGCTTACTGTGCATCAGACACACAAATCTGACTTCCGGGTTCAGTAACAAAAGGGGGATAAAGGAAAATGGCTGGCTAGGTACCACAAGACCCAGGAATGAGATGGGAGTAGTTTCCTTAGTTTTTCTTGTGCCTCAGATGCATCAAAGTGCATACTAGAAAGGCTGGCAAACCAGAAAAGTCAACAGAAGCAGACAAAAAAAAAAAAAAAAAAAAAGCCTCAACAGAAGCCTGCTAGCCAGAGGACTAGAAAGAGAGCAACCTAGCAAAATAGAAAACTTTCAAACATTCTTCTCCAGCCAAATAATACAGAAAGAAAGAAGAAAAACAAAATAGAACAGTGTCTCATGCTCACCTTTGTCAAGAAAGGTTAAGCAGAGAAGCCTAGACTTCCAACCTCACCCAACTGTAAAGAGATACGTTTTCCCCTCTGGCTGGAATCAGAAAAGACTAGATAAGAAATAGGGACTTCACTTCCACCCACAGTAAGGATGTGTCCTGCAGTGTAGGTCATGGGGAAATCCTGGATTCCCCTTTATGAACGGCAATAAGGTGCCCTTCTCCCTCCAAGCCAGGGTGGTGTCAGAGGTCTCACTCTGCTGGAATTTTCATCATGCTCCAGCAGCAGTGAGGCCTCCCTTCTTCTACTGGTGTCCCTGGGGCTCCATGTAGGAAGCAGTAACATGGTGTTCCTCCCCCTCCTGGCCAGAATGATATTGATGGATGCCTAGTGGGGAACCTGGACCTTCATCTCTACCTGCAGGTGTCTCTCCCGATGTTGGCATGGTGTTAGAGGAGGCCTGCCAAAAAGTGTGACATGGTCAAAGACTTTGACTTTGAGTGACTCACTCTGGCAGCATTGCTGAGGAAGGGAGAAGACAGATAAAGGGTGGTGAGGATAAGAAACAGAGAAGCGTAAAAGCAGTAGTATTGTAGTTCCTGGAAGCCAAGGAGAAAGCCAAGAAATTGGAAAAAGACCAACAATTGAAACTGCAGCCAGGAGACCTAACAGGAGGTCAGAAAGATTTTATTGGATTTGGCAATTAGGAGATGATTCTTTCTCCAGGTCACTGGTTTTAGGACAATGATGAGGACAGAAGCCAGAATGAAGAATTTTGAAGAGGTCAACTGAGAAAGTGAGGCAGCTAGTAAAGAGTAATATTATTGGAAACTTGAAGGAAACAAGGGAGTATCGAGAGAGATTATTTTGGTTACTTTTGGTGAGTGAAAAAAATATTTTAATTCTTTTTTATTCAGATTGGATCAATTACAAATTTTTTTTATTCAGATTTTATTCAGATTGGATCAATTACAGGCTGCTACAATAAAAGAGCGAAGAGGGAGACGGAAAGTGGAGATACTAAAGAAGGGCTAGAACTATGGAACGAGCCTGGAAGACAGGATGAGCACTGGGATCAAGGAAGGATACTGGTGTACAAGTCAGCCTAGAGCAGAAAAAAAAAACATTTCACCTTCTGGGAATGAAGGACAGTAAGGAGGATTATGGAGGAATTTAGGTGATGGGAGGCTGAATAACGTCAGAAGAGATATATCCATTTCCTACTAAAACAGAAGATGGAATCAGCTGCCAAGAGTGAAGGACATGTGGGTTTACGAGGAGGCCTGAGGAGGTCTGGAATTACCCTCAAAAGACACGGGACAAGGGCTAATCAAGCTCAAGTAAAACACTGAAAGTGACCATTGGGAACATAAGGGAACACAGTATTTTAAAAACCCTGATTGGAATAACTTTTCATAAAATAACATTTCATAATTTGGTCTATAAGTTCAAATCTCACTCAGCAATGATCCAAAGAGTAAAGGCAGAGCTTATTTTCTTAAAAGCCAAGCTTCAAGTTGAGGTCAAGTCCAGAATGCCATTAAAATGTTAAAGAAAATCTTAAAAGCATCATCTTATATTTGTGTGATTTCTGTTTATGTTACATTTGTATAAAAATCTATTTATGTTTGTATAAAATACTGCTTATATTATCACAACAGAATTTTTTTTAACCTTCAAATAACCATGGGTGGTAGATACAACTTTTCCTGTTTTACAGCTGAAAAAACGGAGAATCAGAGAGGAGATAAATGACATATCCCATATTTCACAGTAGACAGAAGTGTCAACACTTCTGTCCCAAGTGTTTTGTTTGCTAAAGCAGAGTTTTTCCACTGTATCATAAATGCGTCTTAATTGAAAATCAAAAATATCTTGAAATTATTTTTTTGGCCAATTATTATTTTTTATTTAAAAAACAAACCAGATTATCCCAAATGTATGAGGAGGAAAAAAAGGCGGGGTTACATTAATCAAAAGGAAAGTCACATGTATACTATTTTTTACCAGAAGCTATTTGGACATTATACCAATACCTTTCCTTAATTTAAGAACTCTTCATGCTTTGTGGAGAATATTTTGGGGAATACAACCTAATTAAATGATTCTTACTGAGAATCTACATGTAGTTAAATCACTGCAAGTCAGCATTTGTGATAAATATTATTCCCTGTTTCTCTCATAGTTTTAAAAGTTCATCTATCTCAGCAAACATGAAGGCCAATCCTGGATGGAAGGCCACGCTTTTCACCCAAATTTTAAAATAGCACCTAATGTTTTTAAAAAAAACATTTTAACTGTTGGGACATTTGGCAATATTTGACTTCCTCATTTGATCAGTCAATCTAAAAAATGACGAATCTACCAATACTTGTGAAGAAGTCAGGTTAGGAAATCTGGCAGACTACAGAACTTTGTAATTCTAATTAAGTCTGGGACTACAAAGAAACCTACACATCATCTAGTCCAATTCCTTAATTTCAGAGACAACAGGGCCTGGGGGAAGCGAAGTTTATCAACATTCTGTTTAGGCAAAAGCAGAATTAAAATCCAGGTATCTGGATTCACAGTTTAGTGCACTTCCCAGAAGGAGCATAGATATAAATAACCTCATCTAATCTCATTGGCAAATTCAGAGGCTGAGTGGAACTTTAAGGATCATGCTGAGTTTGCCATTTTACCATGTTCAAAAGCACCTTCCATAACAAATGGATAATTAAACAATATTATAATCACAGGAGGAAAATTATTTTAATTAATCAAACATATTATAAGTACTCTTCAAACCATATTATTCAAGATCTTTTCTAAGTAACAATCAAATATACAAAATGCACGGGCTCTTCCATTAGCTTTCACAGAATCATACCTACCAAAAACACATAGCAGAAACAAGTGAAATAAAACAAATAACAATTAAAATAACAAAATAATCAACAAACTAGTACTTTTAACCCTGTGGCCTTACGAAGTAGTTGCAATGGAGCACTGATTTGCATTTATCGCCGATCAAAAATGCAAAATAAATCACTGTGAAAGCTCATTGGTTTACATCACTGACCTTATATATATATATATTAGCTTCCAGAAAATCATTCTGAAGAACTGAATCATCTGGATCATTTTTATTGCTCACTCAGTCTTGAGACTGTCTGCACAGTACTGACTGAAATGTACTTCAGTGTGCACCTTCTCTCTAAATGAATATCTATGTCAGGTTTATTTATAGCCACTGCCTTCAATCAGTGCATTTCCAGGTAAGAGAAATAAAATCATCTCAACATATTCTTCTATAGAGATCTAAAACAAAACCTGGAAATCTTGGCAAATGGCCTTTGAAAAAACAATGAAAGATCTATAATGTAAAATGTACATTAAGATTAATAGAGATTCCAAAGGACACTCACTTTATACTCTTTAATTAGTACACAAAAGAACTTCAGGTACAAATAAAGAATGTAAACCTTACGCATCTTTTTTGCCTATCTTTTTATATAGTCCAAGATTATAATTATCACCTCCTCCATTCTCTTTTCCTCATTATGATTTCTCCGAAATTTGAACATCTCTCTTTGTTTCTTACTTAGATGTTTTTCTATTTAGGAGCTTTTTCCTCCTATTTCTTTACAAAAGCAGGACATGCTTCCCCCTACTGGGAAAAAATTAAATTACAAGGTACATTCAAACATGTTCCTAAGTATCAAGAAATCAAGTTCCTGGGAACGATGAAATGTTAAGGAACCAAGGGCACAGCCTTTTCTGACTGTTTCACCAGCCACAGAAATGCTTATGCACTCTACTAAGAGTTCCTCATATGCATTTCTTCAGTTCTGAAACGTACACCAACTCCACTAACTTCTCATCAGTGACCGATGAATTAATCATTGAGCCTGCTGTCCCAAAGAGAACTCCAATTAGCAGGTCAGAGAAAATGATCAATGCATAACTTTTTTTTTTCATTTTAAAGATGTTATCAGTGTAATAAAGACAATTCTGGAAGATATATTGAAATAAATAATTTCAGAAAGCATAATTGCATTTTAAATCATTTTGAACAATCTTAAGCATTTATTAACTCATTAATTTTCAATATTTCTATTATTTTATGCAATTATCTTTATTTTCAATAAAGTAGAGGGAGTGTTTCATTTTTAAATTGACTTTACTTTTCAACTTAATTTCTATTATTTTCATTCAGTAACCAAGAAAGTAGTAAGCATAATTGCTTTTTACCTTTCCAAATCCTCTGGAAAGCCAACTTATTCCTTGAAAAGCAGTTTAGCTGTTTCAACGTTCAAGATTTTGATTATAAATCTTTAATTCTTTAGTATGCAAAAACAAAAAAAAATACCTTGCACTTCATTGTTGCTATAAATACTCTATAAATAAAAAAAAATTAAACAAACCAAGTGGTTATTTGAATCTTACATGGAGGATTACAATTTTTCCTTCCATGTACAATTACGTCTCAAAAAAGAAAACACTTCTTTTAATGCGGAAGGGCCAAGGAGAGGAAGTTGTCACTTTTAGTTTTGCTATAGGTAAGTCCATAACAACCTAAGCTACAAAACTGCATTGTAGTCAATTTGATGATGAAGCAATTCATTATTAATGAAGGATTCATCAAAAAAAAAAAAAATCTGGAGTTGTGTTTAGAAAGGCATGTGTAAATTACTACAGATATTGTATCTTTAGCAGATAGATGGCATTATTTCAAGAGGAATGTAGTAACTGGGCTAATATTTCTGTCATACAGAAGTTTGTGTGTGTGTTTAAACAATCTTTCAATGCAACGCAAAAGACAAGATATATATGTTCTTCTGGGAATGAAATCACCTTTAACATTACAAGTACACAAAAGAAAATGCACAGTTGGTAAAACACTTGATCAATTGTGGAGTGTTCCCAGGGGCCAGTATCTCTCAGAGTACCCAGTCATCACACTTCAAATAAATTGATAAGCACTTTAGCCTTTGCCACATTCACAAACATTGACGAACATGCATAGTTTTAATCTAGGTTAATTCTAAGACTTTCCATAGGAAAGGCTGTAATTAGATAAAGGGTATCAAAATCACTTCCCAAATGCAGCAAAAAAAAAAAAAAAAAAAATGCCGATTTGCAGCTAAGAAGCTCTTAGAACACTACATTGATCACCATTTACTTCCGAACTGATTTCCCTTTCCCCTGCAAAGTGAAAATATCCCTGCTGACCGCTCTACACTTTATGGTTTCTCCATCAATGATCCTAACAGGTCACATCACTACTGCCATTACATCTCGTAGCTTTGGTCTTCCCCAAATTAAGACGTAGAGAAGGTGCACTGCTGCCCGCCCCAAGAACGGGCTCTGTCCGCCCGAGCTCTGAAGCGAGCATCTTCAGGGGGACAGTTTCTGCGAAGGAGACAGGCGTCCCTCCCCAACTTCACTCCCCTAACCAAGCCGCGGGTGAGACGGGCGGCCAGTGGTTTGTGCCCATCCGTGGGGGCAAGTCCTACCTTCCGCCAAAAGGCGCGATGCATGCACAAAAGATGGATCCAGGCTGTCTTTCTCTGCCATCAGCTCAGGCAAATATTTCTCCTCTTCCATAGCGCGGACTTCGGACCGTCCCCGGGCGAAGCGCAAGGTTCCGCTCGCTCGGACGCAGGGTCTCTGGGCAGCGCCTTACTCCCGCGCTGCTCCGCCTCCGCCGCGGCGAGGGGATCTCCGCGCGTCCTCACTGGCCCATGCACCGAGCGGCTGCGACTCCCGCCGTCGGACTGCGCGGCCCCGCGCCCACACCTGCCGGTCCCTTCCGTCGTCCCTCTCTCGCGCCGAGCCCCGGCTCACACCAGCGGCCTTAACTGGAGAGGCGGGAACAGGGCGCGTCCCACCTCCACCAACCATTCATTGGTGGTGGCGCCACGAGAGGCCGGGCCCCCGCGAAGGCTGAGGGCCCTTATTGGGCCGCGCCGCACGTCGGATCGCCTGACTGGCAGGAGGCAGCTGCAGAGGGGAGGGGAGAGCAAAAGGTGCAAATGCTTTCTTCTTGTAGCCCAAGCTTTCCCCTGGTTATTAGGGATGCCCAGTTGTGTGGAGCACTCTGTCTTCGGCTGAGGTGCAAAGAAAGGAGAGAGCGGGAAAAGCACCCGTTTAGCAGAGCACCTTGGGTCCAAGACAGCAGGGGAGATGGAAATGAAGAGTGAGCTGCTGAGGCAACGAGGAAGCACCAGGGAAAGTACCAGGAAGGTAAACGGGACTTCACCTGTGTCCCTAAGGTACAGGTGTCCCCTCTCCATCATGCAGCTCAGACGCACTCCAGTGTGCAAGAATCAGCAACGCACCCGGTCTGGAAATATCATGAAGACTGTATGTGATCGGCGGCTGATATTTTCAATGAGTCTGACCTACATCTCGGGGACTCAGTCGGATGTTCATTGATAAACAAAGCGGCTCTGGGGCGATATTGTACAGCAACATGCTTCCAGTGTACAATCATTATGGTATTGACTTACTTCTGGTTTCCCTCCTATCCACCCCTCCTCCCCCAATCCCTATCGATGGCAGAGGTTCTGGGAGGGGGCTTAATTCTAAAACTAAAAAGCAGTATAATCAGCTACAGTTTGTGAAGGAATTGGGAAGACAAGTGGAAGAAGGAAGAGACTAGAAAATAGGTAGCCTCGGTTGCTCTAATTTCCCCCTTTCTCCTTATTTTAGATGTCACAGCGTGTTTCACCTGGTGCTGTTGCTGAGCTACTTTGTATCTATCCCACCTCTATTTAAAGGAGAGTTCAACCCTCCACGTATCACCAACACTGGAAGCAGTGCCCATCCTTCTCTTAGTTATGGGGCCTGAAAATGCAGCTTGCATGCTTCAAGTGTTTTAAAACAATCTTTCCACCATCTCTTTTCATAAACAATCATTTTCCAATTTGCCTCTCCACCACCGTTTTCATTGTTCAAGAATGGGGACTAATTTTCCTACAAATAAAGCATGCTAAAACTCTTCCAAGTTATCTTCCTGTATTCAAATCTTTTCCTTATTATTTTTCAAGATAAAGGTGGAAAAGTACCTTTTACGTATAAAATTTTTATTTATTTTATTTCTTTATTTCTTTCTTTATTTTTGCTTTTGGAAACTTCAGCTTTTATTTTTTATTTTTTCCCCAGAATCTGCATTTTGTACTTAGTGTGATACAGTTTTTTTTTAATTATATAATTTTTAAAATGTCAATGTGTCTTCACATCCATTATCTCAAATTGTCTTCACAGAAGCACTCTGAAAAACGTGGATTGGTATTGCTTTCTCTGTTTGTAGGTATGGAAATGAAGGCAAAGACAGAAAAGTTCAGTGATCCAGAACTAACAAATATGATCTCCTTTGGCACCAGCCATGTTCATCCCACCCAGAAGCTGAGTGTATGCTACAGTGAGGCCAATGGGGAGGAGATATGTGGCTAAGAAATGTGATAGGACTATTAAAAGTTTATGAAATAAGCTAGGAGAACCATGATTCTTTGATAATTTTGGTTTTTGACAGTAGGGAAAAAATGTCACATTTCTTTAGGATTTTTTTTTAATCAAGAGCATTCCTATATAAAAACCTAATGCCTTAAAATAATCTGTGTTCCCAATAATGTTGTTTCTCTAGGCCTATAAAAGTATCTTGTGATAGAGGGATGGGCAAATGCATGAAGGTGGTCAAAAGGCACAAACTTCCAATTAAAAAATAAAGTCTTGGGATGTAATATATAGTATGGTGACTACAGTTAATGATACTGTATTGTATATTTAAAAGTTGCTAAGGGATAGATCTTAAAACTTCTCATTGCAAGAAAGAAATTTTGAAGATTTTATTTATTTGAGAGAGTGAGAGCATGAGAGAGGGGAGTGTCAGAGGGAGAAGCAGATTCCCTGCTGAGTGGGAAGCTTGATGCAGGACTGGATCCTGGGACTCCACAATCAAGACCTGAGCTAAAGACATATGCTTAACCAACTGAGCCACCCAGGCACCCCTGCAAGAAAAAAATTTTAAGTCTTATAGCTAGTTAATGCTAAAGTTGAGATTAAAATTCAAGTCTATTTAGCACCAGTTAGCTCCAGACTATACTGTTTTAGCCTACCTTTTTGTACATTAAATATTTAATTTATTTATGTATGTATGCATTCAATAAATGTTTATTGAATATCGAAAAGAGCCTAGCCTGTCATCATAAAGATTGTTTCCTAATGGAGAAAGAGAAATAAAACTAAATACACAAGAGAACTGGTAATTACTGGCTGCAAGAAAGCCCAAGAGGGGACTAAGCAAGGATTTAAGAAAGCTAATGCAAGGAAAGACTTTTTTTTTTTTTTTTTACCAAGGTAAACTTGTAGTCTTGCTAAGGAGTTGGCATTTAAAGAAAAATCTAATGAAAAAAAAAAAGAATCTATCTGTGTAAGATGAAGAGAAAAGCATTCCAGGCAGGTGAATTTGCCCACGCAAAAGCCATGTGACCAGAAAGAGCTTGCCTATTCCCAGAACTGACTGGAGTCAATGTGACTATAATGCTGTGGGAGAGAAATGACTAATGTTAAAGGTGAGGGATGGAAGGGGACAAACGACCTAAGATTTGGTAGTTGGAAAGTAATTCAGATTTCATTCTAAGTGTTAGAGGACCAAAAAGGAGTGTCATCATGCTGTTTGCATGTGCTTCTCAAGTGATCTCTTTTGGCTCGTATTTTCAAAGAAGTTATGATGTAAAATGGAGGATATGTGTAGAGAGTACTTGGCATTTTAGTTGAGTGTGGGTAGGATGTTAAGTAGTTGAAGGGTTGTACATTCTGCACCTGGTTTGCTACAGAGCTATGAAGGGAAAACATGCCACCAGTCTTCAGAGAGGTGGCCAGGAACTGCTATAGCAATGGCGAGTAGATAAGATGCCAACCACAGCTACTAAATTGTAAATGTTTTGGAATGAATATAAGTTAGAAAAAATATTGTACAATAATTACAATTGCACTTTGCTTTGTAGCATGCCAAGAGATTAAAAGCATATGGTGTTGATGGGGACATGCACAGACACAGTTCCATGTATCAGAAAGATGCAGTAACTCTTGTTACATTCAGCAACAGCAATTACATTATCCATTCACAGGTTTCTTTCCATGATTAAAGGTGCACTAAGAAGATACCATGGAGAGCTGTCCAAGGGCTGATTTTATTATACAGTGTCTCTGGATATCCAGGTCATTATAAATATGGTCAGCTAGCTAACTTTTACTTTTCCTAGTTATTATCAAAAAAGATTTATAATTTTCTTTTCCCAGGTAAACTCTCAGCAAATGCCTAGAAGGCATTCCAACAGAAATAAAATGTATTAATGTACCTTTAAAATTTTTTTTTAATGAATGCTAACCTAATCTTTAGGATCGTAACACAAATGTGTTAACACATGACGGACATCATAAAATAAAAACATACACACTACACTGACTCTTAAAAATCAGTATGCTTCAGAATTGATCTGCAAAATATTGCCTGTTTCCAAATAGGATTTGGTCGAATAAAGGCAAACTCTCCAAGTACCCTATGCATATGCTTATCCAGCATCAGATCTATGTGTTTTAAATAGATGACTCTATGTCACTGTGTGTTCTTCATTTATTTCACATATTAACATTTTACAGATACCACAGTTGTTTAGTGGATAACCTTATTACTGCAAACATTTAGTAAACTTAGATGTTAAGCCTTCTATAGATGATTGTTGAATAGAGTGTTATGTGCCTATACCTGAATGAATTACAACTACTAGTGAGCCCAGCTCTTCTTCTAATGGTGTAAAGAACTTAACCAAAATTACCATCAAATTGATTTGCATATCTTAGATATTTATCTCATTTTAAATATGAGTTCTAGTCCTGGAAAGTTTTTTTAATGGTATTTAATTTACTGCACTATTATTTCAACAATAGGATATTGTGGAAAATTTTGCACCAACTAAATTTAGTTTTGAAGGATGAATAAGGTATGTGCTGTAGAATACGTCCTGCAGTTAATGCACAGACTGTGTATTCAACACTTTCACAAACCCTTATAAGAAAGGCCAAGCTAAAGGGCATTTAATCAGGCTTATTTTTGCAAACTAATAAAAAGTGCCCAACCAGTATTATTAAATAAAACACACAGTTTCTATTTCAGAGCTCTCATCAACTTTAGGGACACTTCACTAGCCTAACTACTTATTCCAAGGATTTAATAGAAGCTACTCACAATAAGAATCATAGGTTAGTAAATTATAGCCACCAATCATTTATGTAATGATAATAGAGACTTAAAGTACTAATACTTACTAAGTGTTCTAATGCCCTGGTGCCTAAGACGGAGTACTGTAAAGGACTGACATATTTTCATCTACCGAAGACTCTGGCAGAGCCCATTACATAAAAGGAGCTGGTTTAATATTTCTACTTATTTTAGTTTCATTAACTAGGCAATTAAAATCAGTTCCAGTTTTCTTTCTCACTTCCATGATATATTTTAGAGTTTCAAGAAAGGAAAAATGGAATGGGGACTTGTCTGCAAGAACCAGTAGCAGTAGTAGCATGAGAAGCCTTTCATATGTAATGTTTTCAGAGCCAGAATGCATACTATATGCTAATATGCCACAGAACAAAATGAAAATTCAGCACTCAAAGCTGGCCTAGCTATGGGGGGGGGGAGTGTTTCCTGATTGAGAAGCTTTCAAATTAGCATATTGGATTTAAGCTGACACAAATGTATAATTAAAGGACAGCAGAAGAGAAACAGAGAGAAATGAAGTGATATATGTAGAAAGCCTACTCCTGTGTTTGGAATACTGCTATTCTGAGTCCTCACAGGACTCAGGCCAAAAACTGCAAAGGACCCCAAATATCCAAATCAACATTGAAAAAGAAGAATAGAATTGGGGGCCTCACATTTCTTGATTTCAAAACTTGCTACAAAGCTACAGTAATCAAGAAAGTGTGTACTTGGGTAAGTATAGACATATACATAAAAGGATAAAATTGAGAGTCCAAAGGAAAGCTATATGTCTAAGGCAAACTGATTTTCAAAGATGCCAAGACCATTCAAAGGGGAAAGAACAGTCTCTACAAAGAACGGTGCTGGGGCAACCAGATATCTAAAAGCATAAGAACGAAGTTGGACCTCATCTCACACTACATAAAAAATTACCCAAAATGGATCAACAGCCTAAGTATAAGATCTAAAGCTACAACACTCTTAAAAGAAAATATAGGGGTAAATCTTCATGACCTTGGATTGGCAATGGATTCTCAGATAAACACCAAAAGCACATGCAACAACAACAACAAAATAGATGAATTGGACTTCATCCAAATTAAAAACTTTCATGCATCAAAGTACATTTTGGTTATCAAAAAATGAAAAGACAACTTATATAATGGAAGGAAGTATTTACAAATCAAACATCTAATAAAGGCCTTGTATCCAGAATATATAAAGAACTCTCACAATTCAACAACGAAAAGACAACCCAATTTAGAATATTGGCAAAGAACTTGAATAAACATTTCTCCAAAGCAGATACACAAATGGCCAACAAGCATATGAAAAGATGCTCAACTTCATTAATCATCAGAAAAATGAAAGTCAAAATCAAAATGAGGTGCAACTTCATACCCACTCAATGGCCATTATCTAAAAAAAAAAATTTTTTTTGGCAATGATGTAGAGAAACTGGAATTTCCATACATTGCTGATGGGAGCCTGAAATGGTGTAGCAGTTTGATGCTTTCTCAAAAAGTAAGCATAAAATTATCCTTTGATCTGAGTATATATGCAAAGGAATAGAAAACTGGTACTCCAGCAAATACATATACTCATGTATTTATTGCAGCACTATTCACAATAGTCAAAATTCCATCATTCATTAGATGGATAAACAGAATGTGATATATTCATACAATGGAATATTATTCAGCCACAAAAGGAATAAGGTACTGATGCATGTCACAATGCAGAGAAACTGAAACCGACATACTAAATAAAGACAAATGCAAAAATTCATATACTGTATGAATCCATTTACTTGAAATAGCCAGAACAAATAAATCCATAGAGACAGAATGCAGACTGAGAGAGATGCCAGGATTTGAGGAGAGGTAGAAATGGAGAGTGACTCCTTAATGGGAATGGGTTTCTTTTTGGAATGAGAAAATGGGTGGAAGTGGTGGCTACACCACATTGTGAATTTACTAAATGTTACTGAATTGTTCACTTTAAAATGGCTAATTTTAATTTATGTGAATTTCACCTAAATAAAAATATGGAATAAATTTATTGATTTGTTTGTTTATTTATTTATTTTAATGTTAATTTAAAAGCAAGTTTAGAAGCAGAAAAATGCTGCTGTAGGACCTCAAGCTTGGAAATATGTAGAATGCATCTTTATTTCACTTACCTAAGGGGATTCCAGCGCTAACAAGTCCTCCCCACATTTTTCATTTTTTATCTGGTTAAGCCACTGTTCTCTAGCTATCATTCAATTCTTTTCTCAAAGTCACTACATAATGATATAGCAGAATGTGAGTTTTACTTAGTTGAAAGGGATTTATGCTTGTGTGTGTACATGTGTGTATGTCAGGCATGTGCACACACACACACACTCACATGGGGAATAGAGGACTTTACTCACTCATGATATCAAGCTATGCTTGTTAATTACATAAGAGGGCTTGGAAATTTTCACGTATTTCTTGAAATATATACTAGAAAAGCAAATAGGATGGCAGCATAACCTGGTCAAACTGCCCAGGGAGTTGGAATCTTAAAAGAATGACATCAATCTTGTGTTCATTGGGCACTAAATAACTTGAGAGTTTTAGAAGCAGTATTATTAAATGAAAAATAAATAAAATAAAGGCTATCAGTATTTTCAAATTTAATCCTAATTCACTCTACATTGAGAATAGACAGGTAATTGGGGCCCATATTTATTAAATATTAGCTCCTTAGGAACCTAATCAAAAGTTACTTACTCAGTAAATCAATAACCAACAATGTTTGAAATAGATTTCACTACAATTAGACATTCTATAATTTTTGGTTAGACCTAAACTTGTTTTCCTATTTAATTAACAGGTCTCAAATTATTTTGCCCTGAGAACCAATTAAGTAATTCAATACTACACAAAATGTTAAATCCTTAATGCATTCACTCATTGTACACACACACACACACACACACACACACACACATCCACGAACACACATACTTTACCCTTCTCACTTGTTAATTGTGAGTTTCTCCATGCAGCTTTCTGTTGGCCTCATCTGTCCACTTTCTGGCAAGCTAAACCTAAACTCTAAGTCTGCAGGCAGAGGTCAGGGGATGGAATTGTGATTCTGACACTTCTAAGAAGTGAGCAGTGTCCTAAGGAAATACCGGAGACACTAGCGAGCCTGTGTGTGCAGGAAGGCTCACCATTCTAGAGTAACTAGATATGACTATTCATATCTCCTGATTTTTGGAATTCCCTTAGGGATGGGTAGATGAGATAAGACACATATATATTCATTTGCCCTCAAGAGAAGAATATAAATGGCAGTCATTTATATATAATTCTTACTATATGCCAGACTTACGTCAATTTTTATATTAGTTATCTCCTGTGCAACAAATCAAGATTTTAGCAGCTTGTAAGAATATAACTATTAGCTTATAAGAATAAACATTGATTATATTACACAGTTTCCAAAGCTCTATAAAATGGAGGCATGAGGGTCTGAGAGAAAAAGAGAGAGAGACAGAGAGATAGACATAGAGAAAGACAAGGAAAGGAGGGAAAGACATTAATAGAGAGGAAGATAAAGGAAGGAAGAAAAAGAAAGAAGAGAGAGAGAATGAAAAAGAAAAAGAAATGTGTAGCTGTTATTCCGAAGAGGGAGGAAGGAACCACCAGCCAAGGAATGAGTGTGGCCTCTAGAAGCTAAAAAAGACAAGGAAACAGATTTTGCCCTAGAGCCTTCAGAAGGAATCCAGCCCACTGGACTCATTTTACAGCTCTGACCTCCAGAACTATAAAACAATAAAACTGTATTGTTTTGAGCTGCTAAGTTTGTGGTATTTTGTTACAACAGCCATAGGGATCTAATACAATACAATCCTAACATATTCACAAGATTGTGGGATTCAGATATAGACATTTATGGGGGTCATTATTCTGCCTACTACAGCACCTATATTTTTAGGCACATGAATTACTAAGTACGCATTCTCATAATTGTATTAGTCAATGAAGAATTGTCTTCTATTTAAATGAAAATAATTTTCATGTATGATGATGTCCATTACATCAAAAATGTATTCGTGGCAGGGTAATGGTTTTCAAAAGCTTTTTCCTTTCTTAAAATTCTCTGATAAATCCCCCATAAAAGAAAAGTTATTTCTATAAAGCAGCCAAATGGAAATGTGACTGAGCTCAAAATATATAATATTCTCCCATGAATACTAATACATCCTTTCATTAAAAATAAAGTACAGCTCAGCTAAAAGTATTGGCAGTGCACTGTTTCACCGATGTTTATGAAGTGTTCTTTGGCATAAGTTAAAAAAAATGTACTAAAGTCTCAAAGATGGCTTGTAGAAAGTAAAATGAGAGGAAATTTTAATTTCCTACAAGGCAAACCAAACGAACAGTAACACCAGATCAATGATGAAAAAAACAGAGAAAATCCAAATGGCACACCAACATCATATGACAGAAAAATCTTTAAATAAAACTAATCAAAGTACAGACTAGAATAGCTAAGAGCACTGAGAATAATCTAATGTTATTCAGGATAAACATTGATTTCAATTAGTTTTCTATATTCATTACTGAAGGTAAAAGTGTCATTCAGGGAAAGGCAAAACAAGACATTACCATTGACAATTAAACACAAAGTAAGTTTAAGAGATATGTTTAGGATTGGCAAACTTTCATAAGGTATTCGGGGACACTTAATCCAATTGGAATGATTTCTAGGGAAAATATGTGATTTTATGTTCAGTAGAACACTTTCATACACATTACTGTACAGGCAAAAGGTCTTTTAATGTATTTTTACTTCCTTACAAACAATTACAGGAGCAGACAGGGCACTTTATAAGGCATTCAGGAGTTTAATCCCTATGTTTTTGTGCCTGGACTTGCAGAGAGGTCTGCAAGTATTTATCCATAAACATGATTCCAAAGGCTATTCAGATTCTTTTCTTGGGAGGCAATGTCTAAACATGAAGTAAAACTTTTAGATTCAACCAATTTCATTTTCACCTGGAGAGTTGAATCCGGTAAATATATTTCAAAGCAGAACACTTTAAAAGCAATTCTAATTGTTTTCATATTTAAGATAAAACTGAACTCAATTGGTATTTGTTGAATTAAATGTACTTTTTTTGGAACTGTAATTGAGACAAGAAAAATGGAAAAACTGACTAATAGGAAGATGAAAACCAAACCACCAATCATTCCATAAAGGTATTGACATCCCTGGGTTTTCAAAATAATTAATATTTTCTTTCTTCTTTCCTTAATCTTTCCCTTCTTTCCTTCCTTTTCCTTTTTCCCCCTTTCTCGTGTTTATTGAGCATCTACTCTGTCTAGGCATCGAACACTGAGAAAAAAGAAATACAGTCGTCACCTTCATAGGCCTTTTAGATTAGTGGATAACGTAAGCAGGTAGAAATCAAACAAGAAAAAAAAAACAGATAAAGGTCATGGCAATTAGTGTTATGAAGGAAATAATGAAGTCCTCTGAGAGAGAAAAACAGGGGGTTGATGGAAGGAGGCAATTTTGATTGGATTATCAGGGAAGAGTATCTGAAGAAATGATATTAAAGTAAAACCTGAAAGATAAGGAGTTATCCAGGGGAGGAATAGACTTAGAGCCATTCAGGCAGAGAATACAGTGCATGCTAAGACCATGCAGTGGTGAAAACTTAGTATATACTTAGGTAACTGAAGGCATACTAGGAGTTCACTGCAACGTTATAATAGAGAGGCAGACAAGAACCAGATAAAAACAGAACCCCAAATTTTAGCTGGTCACATTGACTCAAAGATATTTTACAGGATCCCCTATAACTTGTGGGCCATAGGATTCATTTCTGGCCAAAGTTATGCAAACTGATGTGTCATGTGTCATTTTTTTTCTCTTTCCTTTAAAGAGAGGAAATTCATCCTTCTGCTCTCTGTCCTCTACTGCTGCTTGTGATGGCTGGAGCTCTTGCAGTCATCATGGACCATGAGCCTGAGAATCACACCAAATGGTGAGGAGGAATGACTTCGGTTCTCCAACAGCTTCATAGAACCATCATGCCAACTTTGGATGACTTAACTCTACATTTATTTGAAGGAAACAACAAACTTTTTTAAGCAATGGTTACTTTGGGGGTTTCTCTTATTGCAGTCAATACCTAATACAGCATGCTGATGTAATAGAGCAAAAGAGAGATAGCAATGGCTTGTACTAGAATGACAATGGCTATGGAGAGAAAAAGACACATTCAAGCTCTATTTTAGAGGGAGAGAACAAAGGACTTAACAATAGATTGGATATGGCAGAGTGAGGGAAATAGAAATGTCAAAAATTAATCCAAGATAAGTGGCTTGAACAACCATTTGGTAGAAGGTGTCATCATTACTGAATGGGGGCAAATTGAAGAGGCAAGATTTGAGGAAAACTAAAGATTTCACTTTGGATGTATCTCAGAAATACTAAGTCCCTCCATCATATTTGTTTTAAATCTGGGCTAAATCTATCAAGCAATGGATATATATCTTCAGAAATTATTGTACTTGCTAAATTCATTATAAAATTCATAGTTAATTAGAATTCACCAGAAGATCTAATAGAGCCAGTGGGTTTAGGAATTTTCACTGAACCTGAGCTGTTTCTTTTTTTCTCCCGTTTATGTTACTCATAAGTAGATTAAGTTGCTGTGCAAACATGCCATTTTCTTTTGGTTGTTATGTATTCTCGAGGAAAAAAACACCCAAACGGGACCTATATTTAAACCACTAGCTTCTCTCATTTTTCTCTAAGGGGAATACTAATGTTTTTGAAGGTTAGTGATTTACAATGTTATCTAATTCAAACCTTAGTTGTAGGGCTTGTCATCATCATTTTCCAGATGGGCAACTTAGAGAAGTTAAGAAATGTCAGCAAGGTCTACAAAGCTAGAATAAAGCAGAACAAGAATTCAAAGCTAATCTGCCACATCCCAAGGTCTAAAAAGAAGCTAAAAATTGCTTCTTTCTTGTATGTTCGTCCTATAAATAAAGCCAAATTCCAAGATACTGTCTTAATGCTAATCAATTATAATGATGAAAATTTCTTTTGCGAATATATTTACATATTTGTCCACACATATTTATGTATATACACTGTGAAAATTTTCCAATAAAGAACAATATATAAAGAGTTCAACGAGAGTAGAACTTTTCATGAGAAACCCTATATTTCTCGGTGGCCTCTGGCATTGATTAAATTGAAGTTAAAAAAATTATAATTTAGTTCCATCTTCAGACAGTCCATTATCAAAGCATAATGCCTTTTAAATGAGTTGAAAGAAAAGCCCACAGGCAATAAAAAGTAGTAAAATCAGGAATGATAGTCTAGTGCGTGATATTTAAATGAGAAGTAAAAGGAGTAAATAAAAGGGTGCTGCCAATTCTAGCCAGGAGAAATTACAGTGTATCCACTGGGGAAAAGGCTGGAATATATTTTTATAGAAAAAAATAATAATTGAGCCATATGAACAGTTCTTTTCCCTAGATTCCTTCTTTTTAAAATACCCTGCTTTTCTTTAGTAGAACAATTATTCAATGTCCCGGAATTCAGTGATTTTACTATCTACATAGTGTAAACCATCATGCAAATTGCTTGTCCTAAGTATTAGAATCAAATGTAAGGAGGTTATATAAAAACACAAATTATATCATGCTTACAGTCATCGTAAACTCATTTTATGAAAGGATTTGCCTAAGTGTAAGTAGATACAAAAGAAAAATCAATGATTTCTTACCTCAAGGAGTTCATTTCCCAGTGAAAGCAATATACATATACAAGTGTGTATATGCATATGTATATGTGTGTATACAAATATATATATATATATATATATAATTGTATGTAAGTAAAGGCTCTCATTATGTGTATGTTGTATTTCTAAGTCAATAAGACAAGCTTCACTACTCATGAACTTAGTTGGTATATAGTTCACTGCTAATGGTTTGTGAGAGGAATAAACATAATTTAATATACAAATATATAAACAAATGATGTATCTTTATAAGTGATCTTCAGTTTGCACTCAGTTGGCATATTTGAACATTGGATATTGACTACCCAATCATTTTTAACTTTAAATGAAGACTTTCCAGCTGACTACTGAACAATTAAATTGAGCAACCCTTTATTCCCTCTCCTCTTTCAGTACTTTTCCTTCTCAGTGATGTTTCCTAACTTATTTTGGGCTTCCATCAGGCCACCCTCCCCCTAGTCTATCCTCTCTGTTAAATCAGGAAACTATACACTCTCAGTGACAGAAAGACATTTTTCATCTGCAGTCTTCTTTGCTGTGTCCAAATCACTCAGCAAGTTCCTGTCTTGGCTCCCTCTGGTGTTAGAACACAGAAGGCAGGACAATGGTTTCCACTCTCACCCCCGCCGCCCCGAAACCTCCAGGGGTTTCTCTCCTGAGCAGAAAGAAGTTAGTATCCCCAACCCTCTTCCAAATTTAACCCCTAGTTTGTCCAATCTGCCCCAAAACTTCCAGAAAAAGACTTTTTTTTTGGTATATTTAGAAGTTATATTACTGTTTGATGATAATTTTATATTAAAAAATATAGTCATAATGTCTTTTTCTTAATATAGACTTTTCTCCAACTTTCCACTTTTTCTATTAATTTATCTTATTAATACTTTTTTTTTTCAACAACAAGCATTTGTTTTCAGTTCTGTAGGCTGGAAGTCTAAGATGAAGGACCCGACAGATCTGATGAGGTATTTTTTCTTAAAATAAGTATATCTTACAGAAACTTATTATTTTGATCGAAACACAAATTACAATACTTTTTCAAGTAAACAATTAGAGCTCACTGATATTTTTAGTGTATTTTAATGCATTGGGAAAAGAAATAAACTTTAAAAGACTTCTATAAAAGTGAAATTAGTGTACATGAGCATTCCTTTTAAGTATGAGGCAATTTAAGGTCAATAGATGTTTTAAAAATATTTTGCCATTGTCTGACATTTGGATATATTTTTCTTCTAGTGCCAAAAAAATGCCTAACTGGAAATATAGAAATAAAAATTCAAAAAATTTATTTTAATAACTCAATAAAAAGTAATTTTTAATTTAAAACTAAATCTGTTTCATATATAACATATAGTTTTGAAGTTAAAATTTTAATACAGTGGATAGTAATATTTCCTTCTGTGTTTTTTTTTAATTTTATTTTATTATATTGTGTTAATCACCATACAGTACATCCCCAGATTCCGATGTAAAGTTTGATGCTTCATTAGTTGCGTATAACACCCAGTGCACCATGCAATACGTGCCCTCCTTACTACCCATCACCAGTCTATCCCATTCCCCCACCCCCTCCCCTCTGAAGTCTTCAGTTTGTTTCTCATAGTCCATAGTCTCTCATGTTTCATTCCCCCTTCTGATTACCCCCCTTTTCTTTATCCCTTTCTTCCCCTACCGATCATCCTAGTTCTTATGTTCCATAGATGAGAGAAATCATATGATAATTGTCTTTCTCTGCTTGACTTATTTCACTTAGCATTATCTCCTCCAGTGCCGTCCATGTTGCAGCAAATGTTGAGAATTCGTTCTTTCTGATAGCTGAGTAATATTCCATTGTATATATGGACCACAGCTTCTTAATCCAGTCATCTGTTGAAGGGCATCTCGGCTCCTTCCATGATTTGGCTATTGTGGACAATGCAGCTATGAACATTGGGGTGCATATGGCCCTTCTCTTTACTACGTCTGTATCTTTGGGGTAAACACCCAGTAGTGCAATGGCTGGGTCATAGGGTAGTTCAATTTTTAACTTTTTAAGGGACCTCCACACTGTTTTCCAGAGTGGCTGTACCAACTTGCATTCCCACCAACAATGTAGGAGGGATCCCCTTTCTCCACATCCTCTCCAACAATTGTTGTTTCTTGCCTTGTCTATCTTTGCCATTCTAACTGGCGTAAGGTGGTATCTCAGTGTGGTTTTGATTTGAATTTCCCTGATGGCTAATGATTTTGAACATTTTTTCATGTGTCTGTTAGCCATTTGTATGTCTTCATTGGAAAAGTGTCTGTTCATATCTTCTGCCCATTTTATGATTTGTTTATTTGTTTCTCGTGTATTGAGTTTGAGAAGTTCTTTGTAGATCTTGGATACCAGTCCTTTATCTGTGGTGTCCTTTGCAAATATATTCTCCCATTCCGTGGGCTGTCTCTTAGTTTTTTTGACTGTTTCCTTGGCTGTGCAGAAGCTCTTTATCCTGATAAAGTCCCATAAGTTCATTTTATCTTTTATTTCTCTTGCCTTTGGCGATGTGTCGTGAAAAAGGTTGCTCTGGCCGATGTCATAGAAGTTGTTGCCTATGTTCTCCTCTAGAATTTTGATGGATTCCTGTCTCACATTGAGGTCTTTCATCCATTTGGAGTTTATTTTTGTGTATGGTGTGAGAGAGTGGTCAAGTTTCATTCTTTTGCATGTAGCTGTCCAATTTTCCCAGCACCATTTATTGAAGAGACTGTCTTTTTTCCACCGGATGTTTTTTCCTGCTTTATCAAAGATTAGTTGCCCAAAGAGCCGAGGGTCCATTTCTGGGTTCTCTATTCTGTTCCATTGGTCGATGTGTCTGTTTTTGTGCCAGTACCATGCTGTCTTTGTGATCACAGCTTTGTAGTACAGCTCGAAATCCGGCATTGTGATGCCCCCAGCTTTGTTTTTCCTTTTCAACAGTTCCTTGGAGATTCGGGGCCTTTTCTGGTTCCATACAAATTTAAGGACTATTTGTTCCAGTTCTTTGAAAAATGTCCTCGGTATTTTGATCGGGATAGCATTGAAAGTGTAGATTGCTCTGGGTAGTATGGACATTTTAACTATGTTAATTCTTCCAATCCATGAGCATGGAATATTTTTCCATCTTTTTATGTCTTCCTCAATATCTTTCAAAAGTGATCTATAGTTTCTAGGATATAGGTCCTTTACGTCTCTGGTTAAGTTAATTCCAAGGTAACGTATGGTTTTTGGTGTTATTGTAAATGGGATGGATTCCCTAATTTCTCTTTCTTCAGTCTCGTTATTCGTGTATAGAAATGCAACTGATTTCTGGGCATTGATTTTGTATCCTGCCACCTTACTGAATTGTTCTATAACTTCTAATAGTTTGGGAGTGGATTCCTTTGGGTTTTCCATATAGAGTATCATGTCATCTGCAAAGAGAGACAGTTTGACTTCTTCTTTGCCGATTTGGATACCTTTGATCCCTTTTTGTCTTCTGATTGCTGTTGCAAGGACTTCTAGTACTATGTTGAATAATAGTGGCGAGAGTGGGCATCCTTGTCGTGTTCCTGATCTTAAGGGAAAGGCTTCCAGCTTTTCCCCATTGAGAATAATGCTTGCAGTAGGCTTTTCATAGATGGCTTTTATGAGATTGAGAAATGTACCCTCTATTCCTACACTCTGAAGGGTTTTAATCAGGAAAGGATGCTGTATTTTGTCAAATGCTTTTTCTGCATCAATTGAGAGGATCATATGGTTCTTGAGTCTTTTCTTGTTGATATGATGTATCACATTGATTGATTTGCGAGTGTTGAACCATGCTTGCATCCCAGGTATGAATCCCACTTGGTCATGATGGATAATCCTTTTAATGTACTGTTGGATTCTATTAGCAAGGATCTTGTTGAGGATTTTGGCATCCATATTCATTAGAGAAATCGGTCTGTAATTCTCCTTTTTGAGGGGGTCTTTGCCTGGTTTGGGGATCAAGGTAATATTAGCCTCATAGAATGAGTTTGGTAGCTTTCCTTCTGTTTCTATTTTTTGAAATAGCTTTAGGAGAATAGGTATTATTTCTTCTTTGAATGTTTGGTAGAATTCCCCAGGAAAACCGTCTGGGCCTGGAGTTTTATTATTTGGAAGGTTGTTTATCACTGACTCAATTTCTTCATAGTTAATTGGCCTATTTAAGAAATCTATTTCTTCCTGTTTCAGTCTTGGTAGTTTATAGGTTTCCAGGAAGGCCTCCATCTCTTCCAGATTGTTTAGTTTTTTGGCATATAGCTGTTGATAAAAGTTTCTAATAATCCTTGCAATTTCAATGGTGCTGGTCGTGACCTCTCCCTTTTCAGTCATAATTTTAATAATCTCAGTCCTTTCTCTTTGTTTTTGGACAAGTTTTGCCAGTGGTCTGTCAATTTTATGGATTCTCTCAAAGAACCAGCTTCTAGTCCTGTTGATCTGCTGTACTGTGCTCCTGGTTTCTAATTCATTGATTTCTGCTCTAATCTTGGTCAACTCCTTCCTTGTCAGTGGGTTAGGCCTGTCCCTCTGTTGCTGTTCCAGTTTCTTGAGGTGAGAATATAGAAACTGCATTTTAGATTTTTCTATTCTTTTGAGTGAGGCTTGGATGGCTATGTATTTCCCCCTTAGGACTGCCTTTGCAGTATCCCATAGGTTTTGGACCGTTGTGTATTCATTCTCGTTGGTCTCCATAAATTGTTTAATTTGTTTTTTGATTTCCTGGTTTATCGAGTCATTCTTGAGCAGGATGGTTCTTAGCCTCCAAGTGTTTGAGTTTCTTCCAGGTTTTTCCTTGTGGTTGAGTTCCAATTTCAGAGCGTTGTGGTCTGAGAATATGCAGGGGATAATTTCAATCTTTTGGTATTGGCTGAGACCTGTTTTGTGTCCCAGAGCATGATCTATTCTTGAGAATGTTCCATGGGCATTTGAATAGAATGAGTATTCTTTGGTTCTGGGGTGTAGTGTTCTATATATATCTATGAGGTCCAACTCGTCGAGTATGGCATTCAAAGCCTTTGATTCTTTGCTTAGTTTTTGCCAGGGTGTTCTGTCTATTTCTGATAGTGGGGTGTTGAGGTCCCCTACTATTACTGTGTTCTTATCTATATGTCTCTTTATTTTGGTTAAGAGTTGGCTTGTGTATCTTGCTGCTCCCCTGTTGGGGGCATATATATTAATAATTGTCATATCCACTTGTTGAATACTTCCTTTAAGAATAATATAGTGCCCTTCTGTATCTCTCTCTATGGCCTCTAGTTTAAAATCCAGTCTATCTGATATGAGAATTGCTACTCCAGCTTTCTTTTGAGGTCCATTTGCGTGGAAGATGGTACTCCATCCCCTTACTCTAAGTCTGAATGCATCTTTGGGTTCAAAATGAGTCTCTTGTAGACAGCAAATGGATGGGTCATGTCTTTTTATCCAATCTGCAACCCTGTGGCGTTTTATGGGAGAGTTTAAGCCATTTAGATTGATAGAGATTATTGACAGATATGATTTTAATGATGCCATTTCTCTTTAAAGTCTTTGTATCGGTTGTGACTTGCTGCTCTGTATCACTCTTGGGGCCTTTTTACCTTTATAGAGCCCCCCTTAATATCTCCTGTAGGGCTGGTTTCGTGGTTACGAAATTGGTTAATGATTGGCGATTTTGGAACGTCTTTATTTCTCCATCAATTCTGAATGACAGCTTTGCTGGATAAAGGATCCTTGGCTGCATGTTTTTCTCTGAAAGAGCTTTAAAAATGCCCCCCCAAGCCTTTCTCTCATTCCAGGTCTCTGTAGACAGGTCTGACGTAATCCTGATACCTTTGCCTTGGTACGTGAGAAATTTCTTTGCCCTGGCCGCTTTCAATACTGTATCCTTGGATCTAATATTTGCGAATTGCACTATGACATGCCGTGGCGTAGGTTTGTCCTGGTTGAGCTTGGATGGGGTCCTCTCTGCCTCTTGGACACGAATGCTTGTTTCCCTTGCTAGATTAGGGAAGTTTTCAGCTACAATTTGTTCAAATATCTCTTCTAGACCTCTGTTTTTCTCCACCCCTTCAGGGATGCCGATGATTCTGACATTGGATCGTTTCATAGAGTCAGTAATCTCCCGTAATCTACATTCGTGGGCGTGGATTTTTTTAAGACCAGCTTCTATTTTCGTTTTTTCTTCTACTAACCCATCCTCCAATTCGCTAACGCGTTCCTCTGCCTCGGTGACCCTGGCCGTCAGAGCCTCTAGTTTTGACTGCATTTGGCTCATAGAATTTTTAATTTCTGTCAGATTCGCTCTCATTTCTGCCCTTAGGGATTCTATATTCTCAGCAACGCTTTCTCTGATGCTTTTTTCAAGTTTACTCATCATCTTGACCATTGTTGCTCTGAATTCCATTTCTGATAATTGGGATACATCCATATGTATTAATTCTGTGGCCGAGGCCAATTCTGTGGCAGAGGCCACAGACTCATTATCTTTTCTTTGCTGGGGGGGACTTCTCCTTCTCGTCATTCTGATGAAGAGAGATTGCAGGGTTGTCCAGAGCCCAAGTGTTGACTGGGACCCAGGCCGTGCGCCCTTGTTTTATAGAGATCTTAGGGATGTGGGCTTCTTCCTTAAAGAGTTTATTTATTTATTTGAGAGAGAGAGAGACAGTCAGCAAGAAAGGGAACCCAAGCAGAGGAGTGGGAGAGGAAGAAGCAGGTTCCCGGTGGAGAAGCCCGATGAAGGACTCCTTACGGAGCGTTGTGATCACACCCTAATCCGAAGACAGGTGCTTGGTGACTGCGCCACTCAGGCGCTCCGGGTTGTGGGCTTCTTGATTTTTCAGCCTGCCTTCTGGGGGAGGGGCCTGCCTGCAGGTACTCAGAAAACCCTGTTTGGGTAGAGTCTCTGTGTCCCTTGCGAGGGGGGATGGGGATGGGCACCCTGTGAGCCGGTATTTCCGGGCTTTTGTTCTCTGGCGGCTTTCCCTGGCGGTTTGCTATGCCTCTTCTGAGAGAGCAGCAGCGGCTGAAATTCAGCCTCTGTCTCAGAACAGAGGGATCGCGGATCGTTCTCCACTGATGTTCTGGCCACTTTAACTCTGTTTCTGTTGGTGCTGCTCAACCCTGCAGCATCCCGGGCTGTGCGCCCCACACCCGGCGTCCCAGCCCTCACTTCCAGGGCCGGCACGTCTCTGTCCTTTGTGTTTCCAACCCCGCCCGCCGCCAGCCGCCCCGCGCGGGCTCCCGGAGCTCCCCGTCTCAGTCTGGTGTCTCACGGGTGCTGACCGCGAGTCCGCCTGCTCCCCCGTGCAGGTGGCCCTCCAGCCGCCAGCCGCCCCGCGGACGCTCCCGGAGCTCCCGGTCTCAGCCTCGATCCAGTGAGCACACCGGAGCTCCGGAGCTCCGTGAGATGCTTGGTGGTGCACGCTCCCGGCTCACGGACTCAGTCTGCCGTTTCCAGAGTGCGGGTCCGCGGTCCGCCCGCTCCCCGGTGCAGGTGGCCCGCCAGCCGCCCTGCGCGCGCGCTCCTGGAGCTCGCGTTCTAAGTCTGTTGTCTCGCGGGTGCCGTCCGCGAGTCCGCCTGCTCCCCCGTGCAGGTGGCCCGCCAACCGCCAGCCGTCCCGCGTGCGCTCCCGGAGCTCCCTTCTCAGCCTGCTGTCTCAAGCGTGCGGGTCCGCGGTCTGTCCGCTCCCCCTTGTAGGTGGCTACCGCTTCCCGGCGCCCTGACACGGCGGCTCCCTCCCCCTTCTGTTTAGCTTCCGATATCTGTGCGCGGTTTCACGGCTCCCCGCTTCGTACCTCGATACTCAGCGCTGGAGATGTTCATTTGTAGAGATCCAGATGTATCTTCCTGCGTCTCAGGCTGATTCCGTGGATATTCCTGCTGGTCTGGTACCTATCCAGCTCAACTCAGGGGACCGGCTGAAAAAGGTGTCCCCTACTCCTCCGCCATCTTAACCCCTCCTCCCTTCTGTGTTAATATAGAACCTAAAGAGCAGATATTCTGGAAGCTTCTGTGTATAAATTAATTTATTTTTACTCCATGAAGGCAGATGAAAGCTTTCTTAGGACATGCTAGTCTCATACTGGATATTTATTCAAATAAGAAAATGTCAAATTACAGGTCTGATAAAAATGATCATTTTTTTTCAAAAGAAAAGTTTCTATATTATTGGCAAACAAATTCTACTTTTTCTAGTTACAAGAATATAGGTTCAAAATAATTCTATGGGAAAATATATTTTACCAAATGTAGCATAAGAAACTTTTATAATCTGAATAGATTATGATCAAGTAAGACAATGAAAAATGTTTGAAAGAATTACCTCCTGAAATCTCCAATCTGAGAGTGTTGTAAAGTTGAGTTCAATTATTATTTATTAGTGCAGACTTATTCATAATCTATACCATATGTTTCAGAGTAAGAAATTAGGCACTGCCATCATTTTAAGAAGCTTAATATAAGTGAACTAAAAAACTGAAACTTTATTTTTTTAACATTCTAATTCCAATTATAGACAAAAACATAAAAATTGTAAGTTAAATATAAGCAAATATGCTCATCAGTATATCAAAATAGTTTCTAGTCATTAAGTGAGATTAGTTCTCAGGAATGCAAGGTAATTTAATAAAAGATAATATAAATCTATATTTAAGGAATGGTTTGAAGACTAACTCAGCTACTTACTGGACATCTAACTCTGCCAAGCTGGTGAAACTTGCCAGGACTCCCTTTCCTTATTCATAATATAGGGCTAACGTTATGTATCTCAGACAAGTGTTGTGAAGACTTAGGTTGTTTAATGCTGTGAAATACTTAAGATAGTGTCTGGAAAACTGCAAAAGTTCAATATTTGTTAGCTAGTAGTAGTAGTAGTGCTGGTGGTGGTAGTAATTAAGTTAATATATTTATTAGAAAAAGGATTAATAATCCAGCACAATATATCATTTTCTAATAAACATAAAGATAAGCTGAAAAGACATTTCGTAAAATGCAATACCTATTACTGAAAACTTAAAAAACAGTAGGAAGATGATTAATTAACATAAGTTGAGAGAGAATATGGAGCTTAAACTAATGATTTGCATAATACTATTGGTATAATATTATAGTCATTCTTATTTATTCTAGTACCCTCATTCATTTACTTCCCCTGCTCATAGGGCACTATATTTTAAATACTTATGTATATATAGAAGAATAGAGGATTTTGAGGGAGAATTTAGAAATTAGGCACCTGACTTTCCTCTGACCCACAGAACTCAGCCACCTGGTCCCACTTAATAATAGGCAGAATGATAAATGCAGTGTGACAAAGAGAAAAATTAGGTAATATTGGTGAGAACATATGAGTGTCTCTGCCACGCACACCTACTAATGCAAACGTTGGGATGTTTTCAACATCTTATTAATATAAACATGGTAAGTTATGTCATTTTTCTTGTATATGAACACATCTCTAAGATAATTTTTTACAAGCAGAACATAGATATTTAAAATATTGAAAGGTATTTCCAAATTAACTTCTATTCCTTTTTTTTTCTAAATAAAGATTTTAGTAAGAAAAGTTTTAGGTTCATAGCAAAATTAAGAGGACAGTATAGAGATTTCCCATATGCCCCCTGATCCCACACATACATAGCCTCCCCATTATCATCATCCCACCAGAGTAGTACATTAATTACAATGGATAAACATACATTGACACACCATTATAACCCATGCACATAGTTTACATTATGGGTTCAGTCTTGGTGTTGCATATTCCATGGGTTTGGGCAAATGTTTAAGGGCATGTATCCATCATTACGCTATCATACAGAGTGTTTTCACTGCCCTAAAAATCCTCTGTGCTCTGCCTACTCATCACCCCCACCCACCTCTTAGCAACCACTGATCCTTTTACTGTCTCCACAGTTTTGCCTTTTCCAGAATACCATATAGTTGGAATAATACACTATGAAGCCTTTCCAGATTGGCTTCTTTCACTTAATAACATGCATTTCAGTTTCCTTCATGTCTTTTCATAGCTTGATAGCTCATTTCTTTTTAGTGATGAATAATATTTCATCATGTGGATGTACCACAGTTTACTGATCTATTCGCCTACTGAAAGACATCTTGGTTGCTTCCAAGTTTCGGCAATTATGAACAAAGCTGTTACAAACATCTGTGTGCAGGTTTTTGTATGGACCTGTTTTCAACCCTTGTGGGTAAATACCAAGAAACATGATTGCTGGATCATATGTAAGAGTGTGTTTAGTTTTCTAAGAAACCACTAAACTGTCCTCCAAAGTAGCTGTACCATTTTGAATTCCCACCAGCAATGAGTGAGAATTCCTATTACTCCACATTCTCACCAGCATTTGGTGTTGTCAGTGTTCTAGATTTGTGTCCTAATTTTGTTCTGGTAAGTGCCCACCGTTACTTTTTTACTGATTTATGCTCCCATCAGTAATGTTATCAAGTCCCCATTTCTTCATATTTTCATAAAGATAGTGTGCTATCAGACGTTTGGATTTTGCTAATTTGATCATAGATGAAACATAATAGAAGTGTTATTTAAATTTGAATTTATTTTATTATGAAAGAGATTGAGCATCTCATGTCTTATGAGACATTTTTATTTCCTTCTTTATGAACTCTGCTCAGTCATTGGTGATGATAAGATGCTCAACATCACTAATCATCAGGACAATGCAAATGAAAACCACAATGAGATACCACTTCATACTTGTTAGAATGACTATAATCACAAAAAGAAGACATAACAAGCAGGGGCGAGGATGTGGAGAAAAGAGAACCCTCATGCAGTAGTGGTGGGAATGTAAATTTGTACTGCTACAATGGAAAACAGTATGAAGTTCCCTCCAAAATTAAAAGAACTACCATATGATCCAGCAATCCTCCTTCTAGGTATATACCCAAAGGCAATAAAATCTCTATCTTGAAGAGATATCTGAACTCCCATGTTCATTGCAGTATTACCATAGCCATCCTGGATGCTGGACTCTTTCCCTTTAATACTTCCAGAGAGTTCTTTCCTCAGGCCCTGCTTATCCTCATACCCATGAGCTAATCAATTTTTTGTTGAACACTTGAACTCTGCAGGGAACTCTCTGGAGTTCTTTCTGTGTACAGCTCTCTCCTCTTTGGTACTCTGTCCTGTGAACTCAAGTTGCCTTGATCTCTCTGCACTGTCACCTACATCTCCAGCTGGGTGCTCTCCCTGTACCTTAGCTTGGAAGCTCCCCTTCAGCTGCCAAAGCGATGGAGTAAGCATAAAGCTCATCTTTTTTGTTTTCTATTTCTTAGAGATCATTGTCCCTTATTATCTGATGTCCACTGTTTTTTTTTTATTTTTTCAGGAGGACAAATTTAGTCCCTGTTTCTTTATCTCAGTGCAAAGCAAAATCCTACAATTAAAATTTTAAAATGAAAATCAAAACATACCCATTTCAGTCTGAATCCCAAACAGAAGTGGATGGCAAACCAATTAGAAAAATTTAAAGAAGTTGTATTCAGAGGGGTTATTTATGGAGATTTGGTTGCACATAGGGAGGCCACAATAAACAGTATAACCATCCTAGGCTAATAGCAGCAGAGCTGTTACTAACCCTGGTCCCTTTGGGCTAGGACATAAGGTGTTTACTAGAAGGAGAAGATCAAGTGAAGAAACCTTCCTTGAAAAAATGCATGACTTAAGGTAAAACTGAAGGGAGGGACCAGAGAAATATACTGACCTCACTCCCTTCCACTGCCCTCTCTTTTTCCCATGGACTTAATCTAAATTACAAGCAAGAAAGAGGATTGGATAGTTTACATAGCTTCTTAGAGCAGAGAGCAAGGTGTATTTGCAAAGGAAATGGAAAATACCCAGCACAAGAAAGTTTTTGGCATGCTTCTATCCATGCACTTATGTAAGCCTTGGTAATCATGTTTGATTCTCTCATGTCCCCCACCTCCCATTCCAACTGGCCACCGATTCTGTAGATTCGACTTTTCAATATGTTACATATTTATTGCTTCCTCTTCAACTTACTACTGCCAATGTTTTAATTAATGTTGTCAATATGTTCCCATGTACTTTGCCACAACCTCTTAAATCTTAAGGAAAAGGAAGTCATAATAAAATACAAAATGTAAAGCGGGTTGTTTTTCATAAATTTCTCTTGACAACTTCTATTCTCATAATCCTTCAAATGTCATCAATCTCTCATTAGTGTTACTACTAGGTTACCTTTTTACCACAGTGCTGACCTAGCTTCCAATCTCAACTAATTGATGTCTCTTTAGCCCTCATTAAACTAAGAATTACTTCTGTTAATTTTTATATGATTTCTCTTAATAAAAGACTGATTTTTATGTAAGGCATACCTTGTATCAACTTCAGATGTGAATTAGTTTCTCATTCTTAAAGTACTCAGGATCAATACTTAATTCACTTTATTGCTTAGTGAACTATCAATTAATTCAGTTTCTAATCCAATTTTTATTTTATGTGTTCAATGAAACACTTTATATAGTATCTTAACATTTTAAAATCTTGATTGCAGAGAATATATTTGAGCCATTTTTTAATCTAAAATAAATACACAGAAATATTGTTCAAATGACACTTCATTTATCTAAATCAGTCTACAACCATAGAAGTTGTTTGCTGTCTTTAGAAGGGAACATGTAACTTGGTGAACAATAATGATAAAATATGATGTGCACTTACAAGGCCCAGCTTCTCATTATAGCTCCTTCTTCACTAAAATTTAATCCCTTACAACATTATGCTTATCTTTATATTACATTCTCTCAAAAGTTTAATCATTTATGAAATGTGTGGATCTTCATCTGATTCTACCACTTATTAGCTTGTGACCTTGGACATGCTTCTCTTAGGATATGTTTCCTCATCTATGAAATGTGAATAATAACTTCTACTTTAGGGCAATTTTGTGAGGAATAACCGAGTTAATGCATTAAAACACTTAGAACGGTGTTTGGAATATAGGAAGCAATCTACAAGTGTTATTGTTACTATGAAATCAGATACAAATGCTTACTCTGTCTTGTCCTCTGTAAGGCCAATCAGTTAACCTGATATGCACTATTGCTCTCCATCAATTTACATCTCATCGAAGATGTCACTCTCTCAATTATCTTATTTTTCCTGCATCTTTCGTTTCTCCCTTGTCACTTGCTCTTTCTTATCAGCATTTAGATATCTTCAAATATTTGTTTGGCTGTAAACATGCCACTCAAACATGTTCCATGAGGATAAGTTCTTGTGTTCATTTTCTTTTTTATCACAATATCTTAAGTGTCTGATATGTAGTAGGTACTCAATAAATATTAATTGAATTAAGGAGTGGATAAATCATAAAGTAATCATTTGAGGGCCTGAATGCTTTAGCTATTGACCTATCTCCTGCCTATGCTCACAGACTCACATCTACATCTATTTTCATTTCTACTCATTTCTCATTCCTCAGCAAACTGACATCTACTTCCTCCATTTCACTTAAATGTTCTTATCAATTAAGTTAAAATATGTTGCATCGGGTCACCTGGCTGGCTCAGTCAGTAGACCATGTGACTCTTGATCTTGGGGTAGTAGTGAGTTCGAGCCCCACATTGGGCATGTAGAGATTACTTAAAAATATATATATATATATATACACATAAATATATATTTGCATATATGTATTATATGTTTGCATTTAACTTATGCCTTGGAAACACTGGTTATGCATTTTGTTATTAGCTTCAATTTCAAATAAAGCAAGTTCATCATTTTTAGGAAGTTAAGTTTTAAAAATCAGAACGTTTTCACTGTGAGGCAGACATTATCAAAAGTGTTTAATTAATGTATTTCAGAGATTCAGAGCAAAAAGTATCTGATGCTTAGATAGACACCATAAGTAGGATAAAGAATGATAGTGTTAGAAGAACAGAACAGTGGAAAAAGTAGAGATCAAGACAAGATTTGTGCATTTACTGGAAACAAATGTAGATAATAGTATCAGTGAGTCTGGCAATAGGCAATAGATAGTGATTCAGAGAGCTGGTATTAGGAGGAGGCTGCCTCCATACCTAGTATGGGGTATGGGGCAAAATCCTTGTGGGGAATGGAGTAAATGAACAAGATACACCAGAAAAAAATGGGGTACCACTTCCTTTATAGCTATGGCAGGTTAGATGGCATTGAAACCTTCCCATGCTAAATAATATTCAAGGTACATATTTTACAAATGTACAACAGTTTCGAAGAGTTATCCAGTAACCAATGAAAGGTTCTAATCCTAAGAGCAAAGAAAAACACAAGTTTAACAAATTTCTTTGTAAGGATTTTTTGCACACTCCAACTAAGGAAAATAGAACCCAGGAAAACAGTAAGGTTCTCTGGAGGGAGAAGACAGAGATTGTGGTTCAGGAATGTGAAGAAAGTTGGGGGCAAGAATCAGAGGCCTCAGAATGCTAACCCTAGATATCTCTGTAAAATTTCTTCAGAGCTTCTGCTTTCAGATGGCATCTAATCTGTGAGTACATGGGTGGATCTCTGGAAAAACTAGGAGAGAACTGCTACCAAGGATTAGAGAGCAGAGAAGAAATTCTGAGTCTGCACAATAGTGAAGAGATACAGATGGGACTTTAGGCCCTTCTGGAACAGAGACACCTTATAAACACCTTAGGCTTTAAGGTGAAACTGAAGAAAGGTTGTATCATACAAATAAGGACTATGCCATAAGAGTAGGGATTTTGCTCTGGGAGTACGTGCAAACCAGAACTGTCCCTCCCTAATAAAGCTTGAGAGCACTCCTTGACCAAATTAGGGTGATCCAATGGTAATATAAGTACACCCCAGAATAAAACTTAATACCAATTAGAGGATATTAAAATAACCCAAGAACTCTTCGAAGTATTTTCCAAAATATCCAGCAAATAATAAAAATCACTAGTATACAAGGAAGCAGCAAAAAACTATCCAGTTATGAAGAGATAAAATAGAGCCAAAGATAATCCAGATATTGAATTTTAGCAAACAATATTTTCAAAGTAACTTTGTGCGTTATAATTAGACTAAAGGAACAATTGAGGAAAATACGCACAAAATATATGACGGGAGAAATTCAACAGAGTTATTCAACACAATAATGAAAAGAAAATAGAAATTCTAGAACTAAAAGTACAATGTAAGCACTAAAAAAGCCATATGGTGGGATATACTGTAGACTTGATACAGCAGAAGACAAGATTAATGAACATGAAGATAGGGCAATAGAAAAACACCAAAAGAAAAAAAGAAAAAAAATTATGGAAAAAAATAAAGCAAAGTATAAGAAACATATGGAATATGCTCATAAGAGACACAAAACAAAATATAAGACACACAGGATGTGATCATAGTATCTAGGACATATATAACTGGAATCCTAAAAGGTAAAGTGAAAAGAAATATGATGGAAGCCTTTTTTTTTTTTTTTTTTTGAGAGAGAGTGAGAGCACAGGTGAAGGGCCATGGGAGAGAGAGAATTTTAAGCAGGCTCCATGCAATTCAGAGCCCCACACAGGGCTTGATCTCCCAGCCCTGAGATCATGACTTGAGCTGAAATCAAGAGTCAGGCACTTAACTGACTGAGCCACTCAGGAGCCCTGGGATGGAAGCCATACTTGAAGAAATAATTGCAAAAATGTCCAAATCTACAGGAAGAAAGGTATCAACTCACAGATTCAAGACATTCCACAAATCTATATGAGGTTAAAAGACACACATCCACATAATCACTTAGGCACATCATGTTCACACTGCTGAAAATGTGAATATGCAGCTAGAGGAAAAGTACTCATTAGTCCAAATAAGTAACAAAAGAAATTATGGATGCCAAAATCATGGGATGCCATCCTCAAAGTGGTAGAGGAAGAAAAAAATACTTTGAATCCACTATTATATTATTTAGCAAAAATAGCATAAATGAAGGTAAAATTCAGACATTTTCAGATGAAGACAGATAAGAAACAAACAAAAAGTGTAAATGTTTTATCACCGCAGACCTAAAAATTGTAAAGGTTGTACAGAATTATAGGTACAATAGGAAGTCAATAAAAACATCATAACAGCTTTTATTTTATATTTGTTTTTTAATTTCTTTTTTAATTTTTAAAATTTGAGTGTAGTTGACACACCACTATACAGCACTATTACAATATCATTGACTCTATTTCCTATGCTGTACCTTTTATTCCCATGGCCTATTTATTCCATAACTGGAAGCAACAGACAGCTTTTAATTAAATAATTCTCATTGTATGAACTCAAGAATAAGTGTCATAACCAGGTTCCATTTATAGGCAAAGTAATTTGGCAAAACTAGATGCTAAATACTTTAAAAGAAGTTCTAGATGAATATGATTATCTAGATAAGTTTACTTAGTTATGACATAAAGTAATAGAAAATTGTTGTTTAAATAATAAACTCTTCTTCTTGGAGACTAAAGAGTCTTCAGAGCCCCATGAAGAATAACATGAAATAGAAGGTAAGCAAATGAAGCAATTTTTCAGGAGCCCAAGAGAAGTTCTTTATTTCCTCTTCCTATTAGGTTTCTGGATGTGTTTTCTTTTAACAATAATAAAATATTTGAAAATCATGTTTCTATACTTGAAAGAAATAGCAAAATATGGGACCTGATAAATAAGTTTCTTAATATTACAAACTTTATAAATATACTCTGTCTTTTTCTTTTTTCAGTATCTTTAAAAGACAGTAAGATTATATAAGGTAATCATAAAAACTATGTATGGTTGGGTTTTGTAACATATCTAAACCATTTGTATAAAAGGAATAACACAAAATGGTAGAGAAGAAGAGTTATAGAAGTAAAGTTTCTATATCTTACTACAACTAAGTATAAATCTGAAGAACATCTGATAAGTTTAGATGTATAGTATGAGCCCTAGAGCAATCATTAAGAAAAATAACTCAAAAATTTAACGAAAAAGTCACAAAAGGAATTAAAATATTCCACTAAAAGTACCCACTTAATACAAAAGAAGACAAAACAGGAGGATCAGAAGAACGAAAGTCATGAGACACATAGTAAACGTAACAGAAAATGTCAGATGTAAATCCAAACATATCTATAATAACGTTAAAAATTAATAGATTAAACATTCTGACCAAGGGCAAAGAGTATCAGATATCAGACTGGATAAAGAAGAAGAAGAAGGAGAAGGAGAAGGAGAAGGAGAAGGAGAAGGAGAAGGAGAGGGAGAGGGAGAGGGGGAGGAGGAGGAGGAGGAGGAGGAGGAAAAGAAATCCAATTCCATGCTTTTACAACTAATACACTTCATGTTCAAAGAAATAGTTTAAAAAGATAGAAGAGAATATACCAACAAATCAGACTTGGAGAGATGGGCCTAAAAACTGCTAGGATTATTAGATATTTTTGGAAGAGTTTTGGAAATGTGCTGAGGATCTAACTCCATTGGATATAGAGAAGGCAAGACAATGATGTCAGGTGCTCAATGATAAATATCTAGAATGAAGCTTCCTTTTTTTTTTTTAAGATTTTATTTATTTATTTGTGAGAGAGGGTATGAGCAGGGGGAGGGGCAGAGGGGTAGCAGACTCCCCGCCGAGCTGGGAGCTGGACATGGGGCTCAATCCCAGGACCTGAGATCATGACCTGAGCCAAAGCCAGAAGCTTAACCAACTGAGCCACACAGGTGCCCCTAGAAAGAGGGTTCCAATGAGGACTGTCAAAGTACACTGTAAAAATGCATTGAGGCTAACCAGTGGAGGGGTTATGTGATGAGTGGATTGTGGAACCTCAGTTATAAACTTAGAACTGTCAAAATTCTAGTATCTGGGTTGAGAAGGAAACAGAGCAAGCAAGTTTATAACATAAAGGCAGGTATTGGGCCCTGAAAAAACTGGGAGAGAGTTTCTCCTATTTGTTTCTCCAGGCAGGGGATCCTATATATCTTTGTCTCATGAGGGCTTCGTTCAGTGGCTATCATATGGCACATACCAAAAGATATGACTGAAAGATTGAAAAATTAATAGAAGTCAAAGAATTAGTCACAAGCAATAAGACAGATTTTTAGTTAATAGAATTTAGGCCCAAAGTCAGAGTAGGATTAATACAGGGTTGACTTAAGACTGATTTACTGAGCACTTCTTAATTTGTGTACTTAAAAACAGAATGGTATAAAACAGTGCTGTACCTGATTAGAGCCATGATAAAGAAGAGGGCAAGGACTGAGAGCCTGGAAGTTCATTCCAAATACAAATGACCTTTTATAAATGATATAGTATAAAGATCTTATTTATTTGATGATGCAGAGAAGTGCTCAATGGTACCTTCTCATCAGTGCTCATTATATGCATGGGTGGGTGTTATTTAGGAAAATGATATATCCACATAATATAGAAAAATAGTTTAATGAAAGGAAAGTACATATAAATACTAGATGTTAAGCTGAAAGACAAAAAGACTTTAGAAGACAGAAAATGAACAAGGATCCATATTCAGGTGGAAATTGTCGTCGTTAGATAAGAAGATAGCTTTTTAGGGGTGCCTGGGTGGCTCCATCGGTTAAGCATCTGCCTTTGGCTCAGGACATGAGGGCTCCCTGCTCAGCGGCGGGCCTGCTTCTACTCTTCATCTTTCCCTCTCCCCGCTCATGCCCATAAACAAAATCTTTAAGAAAAAAAAAGATTGCTTTTTATTCTAGAAAAATTATCTTGAGCTATGTGAATTATCTTCTTTGTCATATATACTGATTTTCATTAAAAGTAGCTACATTCATATAATGTTTTTAGAAAAAGTGTCATTTTATTACTTTATCCTCCCATCTGTAATTTGGCATTTAATATGCATATGTATATGCATATCTTATGTTTAATTAAAATATATAATTTAATTATATTATATATTTAATTAATATATCTATTTTATATATATATATATATATATCTCCCTGACTTCTCTAAAATACATTTCATAGAACATATACACAGTATCACAATTGGCTCTGTGTAACACACACATACACAAAACGCTATAGTCATTTAAAATTTATATTCCATATTTACTGTCTCTATACAATTTTTATAATGTTATATGATAACTTAATGTTTCTTAATTGTTCCAATATCTAAACATTATGGATATGGGTTTGCTAGAATTTTCTGTACCTTCCTTTAATTCTTATTTCTGCAGATGAATATTTTCCTCCATTTTTGTTGGGTTCTTATCTCCTTCCCCACAATATATGATACAGTAAACCCGTTCCTTTCTCTTTCAGTCATCAACTTGCTCTTTCTTCCTTAACCCCAGAAGATGATGGCTTTGTTGGCAATTTATTTATAAAACTGAGCCATCCAGTGTGAATCTTGTGTATTTCTGTTTTTCCCTCAAAATGTCTTGGTCCTACACTCTTTGTACTGTGACAAAACATCCTGATAGCTTCACCCTATTAATTCAACTTTTAGTCCAGTCTACAACAGATATTGCCCCCCAAACTCTACCAGGACAGGGCTACATTCCTGATCTATCTCTTCCTGCTTTGGAGTACATATGCGACTTACGACTTCATCTGCTTTTAAACGTTCCCATTTCCCTTGGCCCTGATGTTCTTCACCTCTGCTCAGTTATTTCCCACATCAAACACCTTTCCTTTACCCTTCTGTCAGCTCAGTGTGATTCAGTGTACAATTAGTTAGATAATTAATAAATCAATGTGTAAAATAAAAATGGAAATGACTAGTGAGGGCAAGGTCCCATGCCAGGGGAATTTACTCTCTAATAAACTGAATAGTATCCACACAAGTGCGTGAAAGTAAGTTAAGGGTTTTTAGTGATGTACAGACCAAGTACAATAGGAGCCCAGCGGACATAATGCCCCCTATAAGGTTATCTCAAAAACATTAATCATCAAGACTTTATTTCAAAATATCTCTGAAGACCGAGTAGGGAATCAATAGGATGGCAACTAAGGTAGAAGGAACTTTAGGCACTGAGCAATAATATCAGAAAAATTACAGAGATCGCACAAAAATTATTATGAAGGAAAACCAGAAACCAAGAAGGAGAAAACTGTAGATTATGGCCAAACCATAAAAGTTCTCGAATTGCAGGGAGGAACGTTTTACCAATTTCTGTAGGTATGGACAGCCATTGAAGGTTTTATGTGAGGCTGATATAAATGGAGTTTCACACTACCACAAAAAATTTCTGACACCTATATTTAGGATAAATCAGTGTTGAGAGCAAGTGTGTTGGAGGTTAGGATTCAGGCAGGAGTCTACTTAAATTGTGCTTTAGAAAGTCACACGTCTCTGTAGAACGCAGGTGAGCACACCTTTAACGTTCTGGGCAATGGAACTAGGCTGTTGCTCAATTCCTGACTCCACTGCTTATTAGTTTGGTGACTTTAGGCAAATCTCTTTGGGGATCATTATCTCCATCCAGAAAACAGAAACTACAAAGAATGCCTCCTTTTTAGATTTGTTGAGCATCGCACATGGCAAATTGTGAAAGGTCCTGGTGCACTGGTGACACCTAGTACGTAAGCATTTACCAAATAATCAGAGCTATTGTCATCGTCAATGGCGTTAACTAAAAGGTGGTAATAGAAGCGAAAATAGAAAGCAGCCTACGGAAGTAAAAGGCGTTTCGGAGGTAACTGAGGATTTTTCACCTTATCAAGTAGATGTAGGAAAGAGTCAGAGATGTCTCTGAGGTTTCATTCTGGGAAGCTGGAGACTGCGTGTGCCATTAATCAAAGCACGCAGGTCACCAGGAGTTGCTGCTTTTGGAGCCGGAGTAATAAATTTGGGTTTGCTCATGCTGATTTCAAGGTGCAAGTAGGTCATACAGGTAGAGCAGTTATGCAGTTGAACACGCATTTTATAAACCAGAGATAGAAATATAAATCCTGGAATTGCACAGACAGGCCTGTAATCTTGAGAAGGAAGAAAATCCCTAGTGAATAAATGATAGCTTCGGGAATGAAAGTATCACCACACCTCAACCATTCCCTAAGGCTTCCTTCCAAATGTGCTTCTCACACAGGTTTCATAAACTAATCCCCTTGGTTTCCCTGTAGTGGTGCCACCGCTGTCTGCCACATCTGCTTTCGTTTGTTCATTCATAACTCATCTTTCCCTTAATGCCAAACACACCCAGCCACCTGCATCATCTGTGTGACTGTGCGATGCAATTGAAGGAACTGAGGACACCTTTCCTCTTTGTGACTGATGCCACCTATGTCAATGAAAAGACTCAGGATTTGCTTCCCTTCACCCTGACGCTCAGACCAAATCCTAAGGAGTTGGACCGGATAATAATTCACATAACAGTCACTCTGCTATAATCAGAACCTCTTTTCTTATGATAAATATTTTCCCAGGGGATTCTGTAGTCCATACTATAATTTTTTTTTAAAGATTTTATTTATTTATTTGACAGAGATAGAGACAGCCAGCGAGAGAGGGAACACAAGCAGGGGGAGTGGGAGAGGAAGAAGCAGGCTCATAGCGGAGGAGCCTGACGTGGGGCTCGATCCCATAACGCCGGGATCATGCCCTGAGCCAAAGGCAGACGCTCAACCGCTGTGCCACCCAGGCACCCCCATACTATAATTTTTAATCTATCAATTCAAATAGACCCACTGAGCCCAGTGGAATTTTCCCAGTTTTGTTGTTTTTTTTTTTTTCTGTTTCCCATTTCCTATTCTTTTTAGAAATGAGCTCCCAGTCACTTCCATGCTCTCTGAAAAAGCATGTATTTCTACCTTTTTATCTGCCCAGGTCTAAGGATTGTTCTTTTTCTTTTCCCAAAGCTGTTTCCTCAGGACTTCAGGCTATCCGGCAGTGTTTTGTCCCCTCCACCAGTCTGGTCTACTACCCTGGAAGCAGCCTCCGAAATATACGTAGTTTCTTGAATGTTAAAGAAGACTATTCTAGTTATATTTGGGACACTTTATAATTGAGGAATGGCAACATGAAGACTGGCTGTGATCTATCTTAGTAACTTGGGTGAGAAGCAAAAGCAGCACTAGAAGGCTGAAAACATTAAAACAAAACAAAACAGAAAACCACACATGAAAATTAAGAATATTTTGAGATCTTGCATTCCTAAGAGATTTGTAAGTTATTTTTAAATCAAATTCACCCAAAACGGAGATTTTATAAATCCCATTGGTATTTGCTTGAGATATTAAACAGTCATGGTGAAGAATTTTCCTTATATTGAATAAATTTGTTACTTTTGTTCTGTACAATTCCAGCAAGCATTTGTAGGATATGGAAATGTTGGTGTATTGACGACCATAACTTTCTTTTTCTCTTTCCAAATATCAATTTGATTCATTTTCTTTCTAGCCCTAAAGTGAGGTATCTAATCAAAGCATAGCACAGGATCAACTCTTGCATTGGACATTGTTGATACGCCTGAGGTAAGGGTCATCACCAACGAAATGACTCCTTAGAGATTTCCGAGAGCCTGCAGCTCCAGTCCAGCTTCAACCACAGAATAAAAACACAAAAGGAGAGACATGACTCACCTTTGCCAGAATCTTGCTTAGTTCACTTTGAAAAAGTGAAACTCTGTCCCCAATATCAACTTTTCCTTGCACACACAGTTTGCTTGTCTTGAGATTTGAGGGGAAGGAAAAAAAAATTAAGAGAACAAGCGAGAAGTATTTCCAGATTCTTACCTGATTCCAGATTCTAAAGACGGCCCCAAGAGTAACAGAGTCAATCACCGCATGCCACTGGGTATAAACACACAGAGAGTCCAAGAAACCAAAAACAGTTAAGTTGGGTCTTTTAAAATTTCTCCCTAGCCAGTTCTGTTCAAAGTGAGTAATAGAAAAATAATCTGTTTACATTATATTTAGCAAATGCCACAACACCTGATCAAATAAGACTTTCAAGGAATTCATATGCTTTACTTTAACTTCATTGTGAAATATTTCTTTTGTTTGTCTCCAAGTGCATAATTCAATTTTGTACACAGAATGATGGCTCAATAAATGTTATCATGTTGTGATTTATATTTGATACATACTATTGTAGTGGATGATATAAACTATAAAATTATCTATACTAATATTTTTATGATTTTCATATTCTACAAAAATTTATTGAGTGCCTATTATATACCAAATGTATACAAGGCCTTGAGTATACAGTAATAACAAAACAAATATCAGTCCCTGACTTCTTGGAATTTTTGTAGTCTAATATGCAATTCATATGTGCATTTATTGTATAGAGTGATCTGTGGCGTGAAGTCAGTTTTGCTATAGGAGAGTAGCCCAGAGAAGCCTAATCTATACTCACAGATCAATCATAGTTCTCAGTATTAAGAAACACACTGCCCACTGGGGGAAACAATACATAATAAAAGTGGAATGAAACCTAGCTTTTTGGTAGGATTTTACATTTACAAGGTGATTTTTCAAATTATGACTTTAAAGGAAAGGAAAATATTTGCACCAATATATAACTATATATTGCTAACCATTAATGATTACTTATTCTCTGATTTTGTTTCTGGATTTGTTTTTAGTTGAAATACTGTAATGTTTATAATCTAAAATTATACCTCAAATTTCTTGAATTTGACTTAACTAAATGTTTATTCAAATGTGCAAGTCGTGTTCAGTGCTGAGACTACAAACATATCAAAGATAGACTTTCCCTTTTTAAGGAATTCATCTAATATGTACATGGCCTTCTAAATGAATCTCTTGGTTCTAAATGTTCTCGGTTCCAGGGATACCTGGATGGCTCAGGAGGTTAAGCGTCTGCCTTTGGCACAGGTCATGAGCCCAGGGTCCTGGGATGGAGCCCTGCCCTACGATGGGATATTTCCCCCTCTCCCTCTGCCCCTCTCCCCTGCTCTCTCTCTCTCCTGCTCTCTCTTTCAAATAAATAAATAAAATATTTAAAAATAGGGGCGCCTGGGTGGCATAGCGGTTAAGCGTCTGCCTTCGGCTCAGGGCGTGATCCCGGCGTTATGGGCGAGCCCCACATCAGGCTCCTCTGCTATGAGCCTGCTTCTTCCTCTCCCACTCCCCCTGCTTGTGTTCCCTCTCTCGCNAAAAAAAAAAAAAAAAATATTTAAAAATAAATAAACAAATGTTCTTGGTTCCAGTGACAAATATTTGGCCAATCCTAAAATATAATGCTAAAATGAAAATTTAATTTATAACATCTAACAACTCAGTGAAAATAGTAAATTCATATTGTTTGTCATCAGATTTGTACGCAAAGAAAAAAAGACCGATATTATGAAAATTTAATTAATTTCAATAACAGACTTGGAAATTACTATAGCACCTATAGATGGTGACCTACTTATTGATTGTAGGGCTAATTATTAATGAAACAGTTGAATGCTGAGATTTCTGCTTATTTATATTCAACTGTGGAAGAGCAACAAAGATTTAAAAAAAAACAGACACACTAATTAACTAATTACTTGAAGACTACCTTATGAAGCTCTTCCTAAGCTTCAATATATCATTGACAGTTCTGTAATCTCAATAAGTCTCTTTAAATTACAGAAAGCCCAATATCAATGCTGGATTTTGGCACTAGAACTCTATTCTAGTGGTTTAAAGATAACTGCATCTGTGGACTTTAAAAAATTAAACAAGGCATTAGGGAATTCCTAATGATAAGATTCTGGTTATTTATTTTGCACCTGTGAGAGTTGCCCTAGGGCGTTCTTCCTTGGGTTATTGCCTTAATAGAATGCTGAGATATGAAAACAGAAAGTGCCAGGTGTAGTGAGGGTATGGGGCTCCTGCTAGCCGAGTAATGGATACAGCACACATCTCCCTCCATTCCTGGACTATCTGCTTCAGGAAACAGCTGTGGTGTGATGGACTAACACTAGATGTGTACTCAATACATTCTTGCTTATTCACCTGGTAAACTTTGACACATGTAGTATCCTGACCTGCCAAAGTGTTAAAATAATGTAATAGCTCTTTTTCTTAGATTACAGGCTATTGTGAAGATTAAATGAGTTCAGCTGTGTGATTGCATGTGGTAATCTATCAAAGGAAATACAGATACAAGGCATTATTATTATTTCTTTTCTCACAGAAATCTCATCTTTGCTTTGTAGCTAGTGTTGATTTAATATTACATCAACCATAGTCTCATGCCCCACAAAAATTAATGCAGATCTGTTACTAACGAAAGGTTACATTGCATTGATTTCCACTACTAATACTATGTATCATATACATTGATAATAGGAATCTGGCAATGCAGCAATATCTGTCAATATGCTGAGCCATCTTTACATCTAAGATGGATGCCAGAATCTCCAGGAGTGACGTAGGGAAGTAAGAAATGTACCTCTAAAAAGCCCTCTCCTGTTGGGGTGCCTGGGTGGCTCAGTCGGTTGAGCATCCCCCTCTTGATTTTGGCTCAGATCATGATCTCAGGGTCCTGAGATCTAGCCCCAGGTCTTAGAGCTCCATGCTCAGCAGGGAGTCTGTTTCCCTCCCTCTCCTTCTGCCCCTCTCCCTGGCTCACACACATGCGTGAGGTGAGCACACTCTCTTTCTCTCTATAAAATAAATAAATCTTTAAAAAGCCTTACCCTCATTGCCATCAACGCACCCCCCTTCCCAGGGCCAGCCACTGTGGAAATGACTGTGATGATTTGCCTTTGGTCCCTTCTATTCTCTTGGTATGACCAATTATCAATCCACAAATATATGATAAAAGCACATTCACTACAGGTATGCCTTTGTATCATCCCTCTCTTGCAAGATAATTTTCTCTTGTTAGTCTAGTTAGCTCATGTAATATTACTTAAATTACCCAAATGTCAGTCTTTCTAAACCCTTTAGATCCTGCTGAGATTACCTTTCTCTCTCTTAACTTGGGAAAAAGAAGGGCTATCTCACATTCCTTCTCCTGTCATCCATGAGGCAGTTGTTCCTCAACAACTATGCTCTTTGGTCCCCAAGTTGAGCCAGGGAGTCAGTGCTCATCACCTGGTTCTCTCTCTCCTTTCTTTTCTTTAGTCCATTTCTCCCTCTGGATAAAAGCTTGTGAAATATCTTCAGACCTTTATTCTCCCTATCGACAAGCAACATCAAAGGAACCTATCAGATTTTACCTAAGATATGAGGTTGCTGCTGATAATTTCATGGTAAAAGGGGACGGAAAAATTTCACACTTGTCTAAACACTACTCTTCCCCAAAATACAAGAGAAAAGCATCCCAAAATTAAACTCCATGTAGACATCCCACTTCCTGTTTTTCCTACCTGATTCTCAAAGTGCAACTCTTTAGCACTTTCTTTTTCTAATCCCTTTGGGAGGAAACTTTGTCTGTTATCACTGGGGTGAGCACACTCTGAAATTCATCCCTCTTTCTTCTCACTACGTGTATTAGCTCGGGCTGCCATCACAAAATATCATAGATTGGGTGGCTTCAACAACAGAAACTTATTTTCTCACAGTTCTGGAAGCTAGAATGAGAAAGAGATCAAGATGCCAGGATAGCTGGTCTCTGGTGAGAGCTCTTGGCCCCATTTAGGATGGCTGCTTTCTCTCTGGATCCTCACATGACCTTCCCTCAGTGTGTGCACTTAGAGATTTCTCTCTGTCTTCTTATAAGGCCACTGATCACATCAGATTATAACCACACATTTAAGACCTCACTTAACTTTAGTTACCTTTTAAAAGCCTTATTTCTAAATATAGTCATATTAGGGTGAGGGCTTCCATGTATACATTTGGGGGGATGCAATCCAATCCATTGCAGTATGTTTCTCCTTACGTGTCTTTCTCAGTTTTAATATGAGTCCCAATCTCCTAGAAATTCTAGGGAGAGTAGGCACTCTGTATCTAGACCATCATAAGGTCTCCATATCAGTGAATGCTACAGCTAATTAGTGCACAGATTTCTCTGGATTTTTCTGCTCAGTCCCTGCCTTCTGACGTTGTCTTACTGTCTTTGTCACTGTCTCTCTCTGTCTCTCTTTGTCTTCCTCTCTCTTCATCTTTCTCAAACTCTCTCTCTCTCTCTACTATCTCTCTTTCTCTTCGTCTCTCTTTAACATGCACACACAGGCACACACATACAAACTTCACCTCCCAAGAACAAATATTAATCTCCAGAGACAACACAGTTTAAGCCAGAGGCTACAAATTCAAATGCTGCCAGGGCCAGCTAGGTAATGTAAATATAGAATACAAGAGATAACATATAAAATTTGGGGACTAAAATGGAGAACTAAAGGACGTATGCTTATCTAAATGCATCATATTCAAATGCACTGTGCACAGAAAGCATAATGTCACCAAGCTGAATTCAATCTGTGAATTGGTGCTTTGTGACTCTTAGTGTAAAAACGGTTTTAAAAAGAGAAATATCTTCCTAACTAACATATAGGCAATCAGGCTACCTATTTGCAGTGGATTTGCAGCTACTACTGCAATGGCTAACCGTGTTCTTTCTCTTCCTTCACCTCTCCCTATAATCCTTTCAAATGCGCCCCCTCAGAACTATGGAAATAATACACAAGTTCCTGCTCCCCTGGGTTCATCCCGACACCCTCGAAGAGGAAATGAACATTTACATGTGTTCTGTTATATTCTCAACCAAGGACGTTTCTCTACCCACTCTCAGTCTGGGTGGGGGTTGTGTTGATTTTCTTACTCCCGTAGGAATCCTTATCTCTTATAGAAACAAAAAGGAAGTCAGCCACAGTCCTGTTCAGTTGAGAACTATTTCAGAAGGCAAGGGCGAGAGGTCACCATGGAGTCCCTCATTTTGGTCAGCAGCAAACACCCTCCTGACTGCTACCCTGACTCTCAGTTAGATGTAGCTTCATAAGGGCTCTGATCTTTGGACGGAGAAAGTCAATTCTTCCTCTCTGCAGAGGAACTTGTTAAAGAAATATCCTCCATACAGCAGAATAATTTTTCCCAGACTCTATGCATAATACGTTAACCTCTAGTCCTCATGTACTGTGTTTTATAAATATGATTTCAGTTTCCTAACCTACTACCCGCCATCCCCCACCCCTCCACTGCAAGCCTTGCACAATCACATCCACAGACACAAGCCTATCCCCAACACTGAGGCTCTGAAACAAGAGGACAAAGGAGGCCAGGTACTGTATGTCTAAATATGTACTTATAAATTAAGCGGTATTAAATAAACGTATCCTATCTGACTTTCATAGCGACCTGGAAGTCCACGTTCAAATTTAAAATTCTTGGACATTTCGGAATTCACTGTGGAAGTGTGGGGAGCATCATCCCCCTCTACCCTATATCCTACTCCACGTTCTTACCATTTCCCAGCTCTGTCCCCAGGGTGAAAGGCCCCACATACATGTGTGTAGCCACTTCGGTAGGTAACAGTACATATGAACCTCAGTTTCCCAAGTATAAAAATGGACCTGTAATACTTAAAGGATAGGATTGCTCAGAGGCTTAAATTATACAGCATGCTTTAAGTATTAGGTCTTGTATATAATAGGCTCTCAATAAATGGTCCCTTTCCTCATTTCTGCTTTCTTACAAACACTGTATTCACTATTTTCAATAAAATTGTGGTTTTATTAATTTGCACTTCTCACTCATTATTATTCCAAGTCACAATGGACAAAACGGAAACAAGGATGGAGTGGGTTTCAGCCTACATAGGTGCAATGTTTATGTTAGGCCATAATGAAAATGCTATATGCCCAAGTAAAGAGGGCCTTTTTACATTAATTAACAACTAGAAGTGCAGACCTGAAGGGGAACCTGCACCTTTTTTTCCTAATCCTGCAGACACTAAACTGCTTTCCCATGAAAAGTAGAAGTAAAAGGAGAAAAGAAGAGATTGAAAAGCAAGCAGGGATGATAAGCACCAGGTTCCAAGGTGTGTATGTGGAGAACCTAAGTAATAAGAAGGAAAACAGCCACATTCAGCCTGAGGTATGGGACTCATCTTTACCATTCAGTTTTCTTTCTTTTTTTTTAATATTTGTATTTATTTATTTATTTGACAGAGAGAGACAGTAAGAGAGGGAACACAAGCAAGGGGAGTGTGAGAGGGAGAAGCAGGCTTCCCGCAGAGGAGGGAGCCCCATGCGGAGCTCGGTCTCAGGACCCTGGGATCATGACCTGAGCCAAAGGCAGATGCTTAATGACTAAGCCACCCAGGTACCCCTACCATTCATTTTTCTAGGAAAGCTGAGGTTTGGTATTGCCAATAGAGAAAAGTCTCATGTCATGGAGAAGGTTGTGAAGGTAAATTCCAACAGCTATTCAGGTCCTGCTGGTAATCCCAGTTGTCAGGCAGGCAGCTGTTGAGAAAAGAGTCGGTGAGAAGGGAAGGGAATCCCAGGTTCATTCCAGAGGGTCTGCTGGACCTTCTGAGAGCAGCCTTGCCTCCCCCTCCATCCGCAATTTATGTCACTATAATTCAGCCATGCAGCTTTCCTTCTGTTCTTTCCCAGAGACTTAGAAAATATATAGAGAGAGTTTTGTTGAGATATAATTCACATACCACATAATTCGCCCCTTTAAAGTACACAATTCCATGATTTTTAGTATTTTCACTATATTTCACAGTCGATTTTAGCTATTTTTACCACCTCACAGAAACCCCTATACCCTTTAACAATCACCGCACTGTCCTTTTGTCCTACATCCCTTGACCTTAGCAACCACTAATCCACTTTTTATCTCTCTTTATTTTCTTATTCTGGATTCTCATATGAGTGCAATCATATGTTGTCTTAGTCTGACTGGCTTCTTTCACCAGAACGTTTCCAAATTTCACCTATGTTGTACATTTATCGATTATTCATCCCTTTCTATGGCTAAATAATATTCTATTTTATAGATATACCATATTTTGTTTATACATTTTTCAGTTAATGGATATTTGGGTTGTCTCTATCTTTCAGCTATTAGAACCCAAATATGTTCAGGGGCACCTGGGTGGCTCAGTTGATTAAGCATCTGCGTTCGGCTCAGGTCCTGATCTCAGGGTACAGGGATTGAGACCCGTGTTGGTCTCCCTACTCAGCAGGGAGTCTGCTTCTTCCTCCCCCTCTGGCCTTTCCCCTGTTTGTGCTCTCTCCCTCAAGTAAATAAAATCTTGAGAAAAGAAACGCCTGTTCAGATCCTTTATCCATTTTTAATTATTTTATCTTTTAATTATTGAGTTGTTAGAGTTCTTTACATATCCTATACACAAGTCATTTATGGGATATATGATTTGCAAATATTTTCTCCCATTTTGCATATTGTATTTTGAAGGTCTTAATGGTGCCCTTTGAAGCGAAGGAGCTTTAATTTTGATGATGTTCAGTTTATCTGCTTCATTTATTGTTTGTACTTGTGATGTTATATTTAGGAATCCTTTGCCAAGTCCAAGATCATGCAGATTTATTCCTATGCTTTCTTCTCAGAGTTTTATAATTTTAGCTTTTAATTCTTCTTTCCCCTGCCTGGGACACTCTCACTTGGCTCACAGAGTGGTTAGCTCTTTTATTCTTTAGGTCTTGTCTCAAAAGTCATGTCTTCAGAAAGGTCTTTGCTGACCACTTTATCTAATGTTGGCTTTCCTCTCCACATATTTCTCTATCAAAATACCATAATTATTTTCTTCATAGCAGGTTCCATGATCAGAAATTGCATCATTCATTCATTCATTCATTCATTTGCTTACTTACTCATTTATTTACTTATTGTCAGTTTCTACCCACTAGAATATAATCTCCCAAAGTGTTGTTTTACTGCTGGGTTAATAGTGCTACCACTTTTTAGGTGCTCAATAAATAACACAGCAGTGAATGGCAAGTGATAAGGAGGAAAATTTCTACAGGGTTCCAGATTAGAAACAGTAGAAAAATCCTGGTGAATCTAAAATGAGTGAGTCCATGTTGATATATTCATCTATAAATCAGATATGTAAAAGCTGGATTCTACCTGTATTCACAGGTCAAGGTAAAACATTGGGGTCAGTATCAAAACCCAAGTTCAGGACAAAAATATGTAAATAACAGAAAGCAAGATACATGTTTTTATTTTCTTAGATTAATTTTCTAATAGTTTAAAAATTAAATTGATTGGAAAGCTAAAAGTTGATATTCAAAAAGTGAGGCTGATATTTAAAGATCACCCTGAGACTATTGAACTAGTCAAAAAAGGTCAACTATTTGAATACACAAGTGATTTATACAAATTAAGTGCATTTAAATGCAACACAACCTGAAATAATTTCCACATTTTAATGTGCATGTTCCTAGAATTTTAACTTAAAAAATAAACTACTATGAAATTGTCTTTGAATACCATTTTATCTCCTGAGAACTTAAGAAATTTTCTAGCATTCAGGACTGTGACTGTAAGTACTATTTTTTATCTTCCCCCACAAAAGCATATGATTCCATAAGGACTGTCAATCTTCGGGTCCATCATCCTCAAACTTTTGCAATTATTTTTTATTGTATTTTATCGCATCCTGCCTGTACATCTTTCCATCCAATATCAATTTAGATATTCGGTTTTCCTGATGTTTCCACAACAATATTTTCTGAATCATTTTTAGCTGTACTTTGGCAATTACCAGCCTAGGCTACAATATCAGTTGGATTACTTTATATGTCAGCCAGTATTTCTGCGTCTAGAATTTTGCCACTACAGTCTCTTCACTCTGCCTGAAGCATCTTTAAGAAAGACTGTTTTATTTCTTTATCTCCTCATCAAGGACCTAGCATATCTCTTCCAAGAGTTTGAATTTAATCCTATCCCATTGGATAAAATTTGAAGCTCTCTGGGGCGCCTGGGTGGCTCAGCTGTTAAGCATCTGCCTTCAGCTCAGGTTATAATCCCAGGGTCCTAGGATCGAGCCCCACATTGGGCTCCCTGCTTGGCGGGAAGCCTGCTTCTCCCTCACCCACTCCCCCTGCTTGTGTTCCCTCTCTTGCTGTCTCTTTCTGTCAAATAAATAAATAAAATCTTTAAAAAAAAAACCTTTAAAAGAAATTTTTGAAGCTCTCTCATGAACTAAGCCAGTTTCTGTCTCTCTGCTAATGAAGGTTAATGACTTTACTATTTGTTGGACCTGGCAGGACCAGTTCTCCTCTGCCCATTCTACCTCCTCAATCTAAAATTGGCCTCTTCTGGGGTGCCTAGCTGGCTCGGTCAGTACAGCATGAGACTCTTGATCTTGGGGTTATGAGTTCAAGCCCCACGTTGGGCATAAAGCTTCCTTAAAAATAAAATCGCCCTCTCCTTTCCTCTGTTAATCTCATCTCCACTTTGTTTTTATGGCCTTTGCCATTTCAGGGCTTCTCCAGCTCAGCCCTTATCAGTTCCACAAAGATGAGACCACAGATGTCTTAATCTAAAGTTTCCTCAAAAAATTATAACTAAAACTACCATACAATCCAGCAATTCCATTTCTGTGTATTTAGCAGGAAAAACAAAAACACTAATTCAAAAGGATGTATGCACCCACTCCCATGTTCATTGCAGCATTATTTACGATAGCCAAGATATGGAAGCAACCTAAGTGTTCATCAATAGGTGAATGGAAAAGAAGATGTGATATATATATATATATATATATCTCAATGAAATATTATTCAGTTATTAAAAAAAGTTACCAATTGCTACAACATGGATGGAACTAGAGGGTACCTTGCTAAGTGAAATAAGTCAGAAAAAGACGAATACCATTTGATTTTACTTATATGTGGAATCTGAAAAACAAAACAAATGAACAAAGAAAACAAAACAGGAACAGATTCATAGATACAGAGAACAAGCTGGTGGTTGGCGGAGGGGAAGGAGGTAGGGAATGAATGAAGGGGATTAAGAGGGGCAAACTTCCAGTTATAAAATAAGTAAGTCATGGGGATATAAAGTACAGCATGGGAAATATAGTCAATAACGTTTTAATAACTTTGTATGGTGACATGGTAACTAGACTTATCGTGGTGATCATTTTGTAATGTATAAAAATATTGACTCACTATGTTGTATACCTGAAACTCATATAATATTATGTGTCGATTATAATTCAATAAAAAAGACAGTCTCCTTTTCATCACCAATCCAATCCTACAAAGAGTCAAAAAGTTTTTAAAGGAATATCTTCAGTTTCAAAATAGCGTAAAAAAGAGAATAGGAGACGTTTAAGCATTTTTTTATGTGGAAGAGAAAAAACTAGAAAAGAAAGCAATTAAGCTTACAGGCAAGAAAGAGAAGGATTCAAAACAGTGTCTTAGAGGAGACAGAAGCCATAAAGAAATGGTGGGGTGGTAGTGGCGGTAGTATTTAACAGTAATAGGGAGGTAAGATGCATTTTTTCGCTGTAGTAAGAAGAAAGAAGACTTTGTATGTTTAAATTAAGAGAGATATTGAGGTTGTGAGAAAATTACAGAAACTCTTGTCAAAGTTGTAAAGCTTAGAAGTCCTGTGTAAGAAATGCACAAAGAATTAAAATCGGGAAGACAATGTGTGTCAGGCCCAAACGAAAAATATTGTCGGGGTGGTGCCGGCTTCTGAAGGGTTTCCAAAATTAGGTTTGTCATATTGATTATAGAGATAGACAAAGCTGTATTTTATTCTTACTATTGACTCTGTGGTCTTAGATGAGCTAGACCGCTGTGAGAGCCTCAGTGTCTTCATATGTGGTTTGGGTCTTTGTGAGGACTGACTGAAGAAATGTATGCGAAGCACTTTGCACAATATTTGGCACACAGTAGGTACAGAGTGGATTTCTCAGTCATTATTAATCCATTATCTGAAATGCTAACAAGTCTGAAAAATTTGCAGTTATTTTGATGAGATCCCTGAGCATCCAGCAATTGTAATTAAAATGTAAAATTAAATGTAATTAAACTTAAATGTAATTTAAAATGTAATTAAATGTAATTATTGAGGAAAAAATTCCCACTTGACAAGAGATGGACAAATAAGAAAAATAAATGTTTCTGTTTAAACTTTTGCAGTAATGTTTAAAATTGACTCAATGCTCTTCTTTCTATGTCCATTTCCTGGTAATTATATGCGTAAAACCCTTTCACTTACAGTATTATTTGTCAGAGAAGTGTTTGTGAAATTCAAAGAAAATGCTTGGTGAAATTCTAAATTTCTTCAATTAAAAAAATGTATGCAGGATACATTTGTGACCAATGGCTCATGGACAAAATGTCAAGCCAAGAAAAAGGTGTTATTTTTAAAGCAGATGGTTTTGAAATTTTATCGTATTGAGGTACTGTGGTTCAACAGACCACGGGAATTATCAACAATAATATCAGAAAAACAAAATTAATAGTTTACCTCTCAGAGAGAGGAACACTACACATTGACAAATAAGTTTTGGGAATTATCCAAAAGCTGAAAGCAGTGTGCTGAGGCTCAAAATTAGCTAAGGCGGCAGCAAAATGCATCAATTTGTTCAAAAGGAACAGAATAAACAAATGTATCTGACAGGAGAATGCCGTAGGTATCAGAAGAGACAGACCCTGCAGTCAGGAGCCTCAATAGGGAAGCCATACTCTAGGCTGAAATAATGAATCCTCAAATGCTTAGGAGAAAATGGCCTCTTTTTTTTTTTTTTTTTTTTTTTTTTTNTAGTACTTGAAAAACATATCTTTCCAAGCATTCAGTGTCTATCTTGGCCCTGAAAGTCCACCGAAGCTAATAAGGAAATGGTCATGTTTGCTTGTGAGATTGTTAATGACACAGGTTTTCTACTGACAGCGAAGTAGATAGACGGTGAGGATGACTTTACTGAACATGATCACAAAAGTTAGGAGCATGTCTGTACATCTCTGTGTCTCTTATGCACCTCTTCATAACCTGTCCTCCCGCTCCAGCCACAGTACTAGCTGCCAACCCCCATGGGCTGCCAGCTTCTTGCAAGCCGAGAACAATGGCCCCTCACCTGAGCCTCTGCGAGGCCTCTCACTTCCTGCACCAGTCTCTTAGAAAACCATGTGGCACTTCTGGGGCAGCTACCCTACACCAACGGGCAACTAAGTCAATTCTGAGCACATCTTAGGAGATCCCTCAGAAGGTCTTGTGGGACTGAGTAGTCATCACTCATAGGGCAGATCTCGGTAGACACAGGCTTGCATTTTAACTTCTCAATTTATTCACCTGTCCCTCATTCTTGCATCCTAAAATTACATTCTTGCATCAACTGTCTCCGGCTTTGCTCTAGGGGAACCTAAGCTAAGAGAGAGCAGTTGTTTTTGCCTTTGATGCACTAGTTTTTCTTTGTAATCCCTTTTCTTTCTTGGAAGATGACCAAAGTTCCTTTACTCAGGTGGGGTAAAGCACCTTTACCCAGGTGCTTGCTTGTTTAAAAAGGCAAATGATGGGAAAAGTTAAATTAAATTAAATTAAATTCACTTTAGGAGGAAAAAGACCCCAAAACTTGCACCAGTGTCTTCCTTTGTGTGGACACAAATTTAACTCACAGTCCATGTTAGCTTTATGTGTCATCTTAACATAGTATCCAGTTATATAATTGAGCACTACTCTAGTTATCACTGTGAAGGTATTTTGTAAATGTGGTTAACATCTACAATCAGCTCACCTCAAGTCAAGGAGATTCCTCTTGATAATTTGGGGGGGCCTCATCCAGTAGAAAGACTTCAAAAGCAACTAAAGTTTCCCAAAGATGAAATTCTTCCTCAGGCTTAAACTTAGCTTGCTGGCCTGCCTTATTTCAGATCTGCCAGCCCCTATAATCACATGAGCCAATTCCTTGAATTAACACTCTCTCTCTCACAACGTATATGTATATGTACATGCACCTTCTATGGGTATGTGTATACATATTCGTTATATACATACATTTTTCCTATTGGTCTGTTTCTCTGGAGAATCCTGACTGATACAACATGCAATATTCTAAAGTTAATATACTGTATAATACATTACCTACAGAAAAAATTTTGCCATCAAGAAAATACTTACATTGGATAAATAAATAAGGAAAAAAATACAAATCTTTCTTATAAAGGAATTCAAAATCATGCACGTAAATATACTCCCTTCGGGAAGGTGGGCTAGACTTAATGACTCGCTTTCAAAGAGTTGAGTAGGGAAAGGGAAAAAACAGTAGCTTTACAGTGGAGAAATCTAGCGAACACTATCTTAATCAAGCTTAGCATTGTCAGTGATATCATGTGGATAGTAGCATGTACCCTCAATGTGATATGACAAGAAAAACATTTCACCTCTCTGTTATTCTTTCCCCAAAGCCTATAACCCCATGTTAAACATAAGAAAAAATATCAGACAAACCCAGATTGGGGGAAATTCCACAGGACAAATGGTTGGGACTCCTCAAAACTGCTGAAGACTTGAAAATCAAGGTAAGACTGAGAAAATGTCAGAGACCAGATAGGCCTAACGGTTAAATGCACTGGGTTAAATGCACTGCCTTGAATAGAATCTTGGAAAAGAGAGGGGACATTAATGGAAAAACTGGTGAATTCCAAATGAAGTCAGGAGTTTATTTAATAATAATATACCAATATTCTTTCTTAATTCTGACAAATGTACCACAGTAGTGTAACATGTTAAAATGAGGGACGTTGGATGTGAGGTTTATGAGAACTATTTTTACTATTTTTGCAAATTTCTGTAAGTCTAAAATTATCTGAGAATTTAAAATTTGCTTTAAAAAGAGAAAATATTTACTTACATTCACTATTAACTTAGTCATGACAGTATATGATAAATTTGAGAAGCATTTCTGATATACATTTTTTTAAAATTTCAAGGGTTAAAATATTTTTATTTAATAAGAAAAACACTAGTGATTTAACAATCATGAAAGTTACATTATGCATACAGAGAGAAAACCCTTCACATAAAAGCAAAATTTCACAGTAACTGAGCCAGTATTCCTCAACTTTTAGGAGAAAAATTCTGAAGACATTAAAATCAAAGAGAAGAATATCAGATAATGTATATTATGACTTTTTCCCCCTCATTTCATCTCAGTTCACTCTGGAAGATAAGTTCTAAATTGAAATTTTATGGATGATCATGTAAATTCTGTTATAATATTCATAATATTTCAAAGATGATCTATTAACAAACCTCATTTTTTTACATATGTGTGCTAAATTTTGGTTACAAAATATTGGAAATAAATATTTAATATAAAAATAGGTTACTTAAAATAAAATAAGAAAAACTAAAATTTAATAAAATAATATCTATGTTTATATCGTTGATATTTCAACACGCATTGGCAAACCATTATTTTGCACAAGGGAACTAAAACTGTTTTTAAAACACTTTCCTTTTTCTTTTATATCTTTATAACACAGTAAGAAAAATAATAAATTTTTGGTTAAATAATATTTACGCAGCTCAGTTTATTTCACAGTTGACTCATAATATTGCTTAAAATATATATAGAAATAGTACAGAATTAAATCACATCATAAAAAATCATTTCTATTTACTATCTTCTAAATTCACTGAGACCAGATTCTACATCCAACCCCAGTTCTTTTTCGACAGATCTTAACTTGTTTTTTAATTGATGTCTTTAGTCTGCTGGTTTTGTTTAGGGCAACATGCCCAGTGAAAATGCTTCTACCCCTCTTTTCCCTTGCAGTTAGGGGTGGATTTAAGACTTCGCTATGTACAACAAGATCTAAACAGATGTCTACTAAGAAGGAGTTTCTAAGAATGCACAGTTTCTTTAATAAGGAAGAAAGTTTTAGCTATCATGTAACTTTTACTCTTTGTACTCCTTCCTTTTTAATCTGTCCTCCTCCAACACATGTACAATCCACAAGCACAATTTCAATGTTTTCTCAGTTGAAGGATGATTTCATTTGTCACAGAGAAATTTTTCAAAATCATCATCCACATGTTAACAGTATTTATTGGTGTGTATGACTTCCTTTTATTCTCCCCTCTATAATGTTGCTGTTATCCATTCTTTGATTCTTTACATGACATTCTTTCATGTGGATAGCTATCCTGTAATTTTATAATTTCATAGTTTTCTTTAAATACCAATCATTCTTTCTTCTTAAGTATTTTATATATTGTTAGGAAAAAGTTATAGAGTGTATTCCACTCTCTGTGTTATCTAATTCCCATGGTAGTTGTTTAGGATGATGTCTGGCTGAATATAGGAAAAAAAAATCTATTCTACAAAAGTGGCATAAATAAGATGAAAATACCTCACATTAAGAAAGCCTGGAGACAGGCAGTTTGAATATGTTATTGCAGCTTCATGTTGTCATAAGAGACTGTAGTAAAGTCTCTTAGTAGACAGTCTCTGTAGTAAAGAATTTAACCTTATTCAATGGGAAGTCTGGTCTTTTTCTTTGGCTCCTGGGAGGTAATCTCCAAGCTCTTAGAATACCCTGTTTGTTAAAAATATTTTTTGTTTACCTCAGGGCCTTAGGTCAGTCATATGTAGCAACGTGATCTGGGGTAAGAACTTTGTGCTAGGGGCGCCTGGGTGGCTGGGTTGTTAAGTGTCTGCCTTCCGCACAGGGCATGATCCCAGGGTCCTGGGATTGAGCCCCGCATCGGGCTCCCTGCTCTGCTGGGAAGCCTGCTTCTTCCTCTCCCACTCCCCCTTCCTGTGTTCCCTGCCCTGTCTCGCTGGCTGTCTCTCTCTCTGTCAAATAAATAAATAAAATCCCAGGCGCCCCAAAATCTTTTTAAAAAGAAAAAAAAAAAAAGAACTTTGTGCTACACCAAGAATGTGATCTAGGTTGGGGACCTTGGGACAGACCAGACCAGATAGTAACAAAGCGATTTAGGGTGGGAGCTTTGGGTCATGTGGTATCAGTGGATTTCCAGAGGACATGGAAGCTGAAGTCAGCCTTACAGTATCCAACAAGGTTTACATTATTGAGTCTCTATAAAGACTCTGGACAGCAAGGCTCAGGTAAGCATCCTGGTTGGCAATATTCAGTGCATACTGTCACACATAATTGCTGGGAAATGAATGTTGTCTACAACTCCATCAGGAGAGGACAAAAATTGGAAGCTGGAAGCTAGAGGTTCTCTGTTTGAGCTCTGTTTCCTGGGCTCTGTCCTATGCGCCTCTTCCCCTGAGTAATTTTAATCTGTGTCCTTTAACTGTAATATACCACCACCCTGAGCTTTCAGTGAGGTTTGCTGGTCCTCTAAAAATTATTGAACCTAAGGGTAGTCTTGGAGGCTTCTGCATTTGCAATCAGTATCAGAAGTGAGGGTGTTCTTGTGGACTGTTCCAAGTAACTTGGTAAGGACCCAACGTCTATTTTTTGTCTTACCCAAGGATATGGTTTATATCTTCTAGGTTAATTTATGGCCCACAATGGCTGTTGGAATACGAAATATTACATCATCAATGAACACTGAAAGAAGCATAGAAGGTATAATTACAAGTAACTGTCCCTCCAAGCTTAAGTTAACTTGTTCTATGCAGTCTTCCCCGAAAATTCCAAATAGCATATCTAGTTACAGCTCTTTGGGGCTTAATCACATGGCTGCATTTAACTGCAATGGAAATTGGGAAGTCTTTTAATTCAGTAACAATGTACTCAGTAAAAACAAAACAAAAAAATAAATAAAAATTTGGTTACTTAAGGAGGAAAGAAGCAAAAATTTGAATTAGACAACTACTGAGTTCTGGCACATGATTCATAAGCTATATACTTAATGTAACATAACCAATACATGTAAATACCTACAAATTTGTGTTCTTCCTTATGGAATAAAAATTATTTTAATATCATTTTGATTATGGAAATAAAATATCTGAACACCAGACAGCTGGTTTAGAAAACCAATTAGATGAAGGTAACCAGGAAAAAGAAAAATGTGAAAAATGCCGAAATAGACTCATACATAAATTTTCACAGCATTATTCATAAAAACTAAAACTTGAAACAATTCAAATGTCTGTGTGCTGAAGCATAGATGTTTTTAAAATATGGTAAGTCCACACAATTGAATACTATTCATCAATGAAAAGGAACAAACCACTGATACATCCATACTATGACACGGATAGATCTCAAATCATTGTGCTTAATGAAAGAGGCCAGACAAAAAAGACCACATAGTAAGTGACTGAAATGTCCAGAAAAGGCAAATATATAGAGACAGAAAGGAAACAGCAGACTGCAAAAGGGCATAAGAAAAGTTTTTGGCTAATGGACATATCTGAAAGTTGAGTTGTGATAATGATTACGTGATTCAATAAGTTTACTAAAACTTCTTGAATTGTAGTCTTACAATGGATGCATTTTACTGTACATAAACCTCAATAACACTATTAAAAATAAATAAGTTAGGTGAGCTTCCAGGGATGATGTGTCAAGGAGTTTCCCTTGCAAAAGTAGAGCCCTGGGAAAGGAAGTGTTTTGTCACAGTCTTATGCAGTGACTCTTCAAAGTGTCGTGAGGATGCTACATTAGTACTATAAATGGAGCTTGTCACAGATGCTCTTGTACCCCACCCTGGCATCCTAGGTAGGAGCCAGATAATTTTCATCTTAAACAAGTTCTTCAAGTGATTATTTTTTACACTAACATTTGAAAGTCCCTGGTAAAAAGGATAGGTAATTGGGGTTATTGATATAGTGCATTAAGGCTTTGGGATAAATGGAGAGTGGGATGTTTTTAATCTCCACTAGAATTTTCTTTTTATAGTATGATGCCATGATTTGTTCAGACATTTAAAGAAAATCATACACTGGTTCATAATAATAGAAATAAATTTCTTTCAAGTTGTAAAATCAAAATACCTTAGGAAATAAAGACCTACAGTATAAGGTGAAAGCCTCACACATAACTGTTTTTTGTTTAATTGAGAAAGATTGAGGAAAGGGAGGAATTTGGACTGGGACTGGCTGAAATTTAATCAGAACAAATCAAAAGAAAGTTACTTAAATTGTTGATACAGTTCTCTCTTAAAGTGTCAGAACTATAATTCAAAGTTTCTGAAGGTAGAAAAACAAGAACAATACAAATTCATACTAATTTTGTCTGAGCTCAAGGGGAAAATATGATATAGGGTAGATTCAGAATAGAATGTTAATTTAATCAAGGTTAAGAAGTCACAGTGTAGATGTTGTCTTAGTGTTAGCTGTAGCATTTCCTTCAAAAAGCAGAAAAAGTACATCCATTTCTTGAGAGAAACTTGCCAGTTCAGAGACAGAAGAGAGAACAGATTTAAATATAATAACCATGATCTAATCCTGAATGACTGAATGGATAATTATAATTTATAAAGTGACAAAAAGTGGGGTAGAGAGCTAAAGAGCTTTGAGGAGCCAAAATAATTATTTCTCAAAGAAAATCAGTGACAAATGGGGTCCTACGATTTTCCATAGGAAATTCCACATCATTCTGGAGAACAGAGAAAATGACAAGCCACACCTTAGAATTGAAAACTTGTCGCTTAAAAAGTTCTTTGCTTAAAAATGCAATTAACGAAAGGTTAATTACTACCTCAAAATGGTACAGAGAATCTCCAAGTGTTCAGGGAAGGCACCTAAGATTATCTGGATTCCAATATTGGTAACACTAAGAACTTGGACGACTAAGTTCATTTCTTTGTTCTGTAAAATGGCGCTGATAATACTATCTACTTCAAATGATTTTGTGAGGATAAAGTTGGATGACAGGTGCAAAAGACTTGGCGCAATGTCTGGCACATAAGCCTTTAAGAAATTTTATTATATAATTATATATAATTATATGTTGTAACTATTTATATACTATATACACATTATATATACACAAAATATATAGATATCATTATACATATGTCTAATTATATATTTATATGATATATGTTATTATCATTATACCTATTATGACTGTTGTCCTAAAAGGTCAGAATTATTTTTAAAGATGTACAACATAAAAGAGAAAACAACCATAGTTTTATTGACCAAATTCTAAGACATTAGAAATACTGGTCATTCCTTTCATGCCAGTTTGAGAATGGTTTATCTTTTAGCAACCTTGAACTGTCAGGAGTTTCCAGTTCTACTGATTCATGCTTCTCTCTGCTTTAACTCACACTTTCTCCTCTGCTTGGAATTTCTATTTCTTCTTTCCTCTTCCCTCTCTTCTAACTGCATAAATTTGCCTCAAGTTTTCTAATAGTCTTCAACTTTTTCCTGAAAGCCAACTCTAGCCCTACTAGTACAGGTTAGAAGCTTCTCTTCAGGGCTCCTTTAATACTTACGTAAAATTACCACTGGCTGTTTCATCATGCTCTTTTATAACAGTGTTTATGTTAGCCAATCTTCTTAAAACAAAGTCTGTTTTATGCCTTTGAATAACATTGCTCAGAATAGAGGCTGGTTTATCACAGGCACTTGGTAAATATTATTTGGATTTGATTGACTTGAGTCAGTATGTGGAATCTGTTAAAGCTGTGATACAAGTTGAAAATATTAATAGATTCAAGGAGTATTTGAAAAATACATAGATGAATGACATAATGGCTTATAAAAAATGAATAAAGTAACATAGATGCATTTAAATATTTTCATGAAGAACACTGCCCTCCAGGCAAATGTCCGTGCCATCAGGTGTGTCTGGAACCAGCACACATGGTTTAATTAGATAAACCATGGGTGTTTTCTCATTCTGGTATTTTTTAAGTCTGGTGAATACTTGTGCTCCTTTATTTTCTCTCTATTAATTTCTCATTCATTAAGCCAGAACTGGTAATGTTCAAACAAAAGCACCTAGGGTAAAATAACCCCTCTGATTCTTTATAAAATAAACATTTGCTTTAATAATAATTTATCTTATTAGAAATTATTCTTACTCTTACAACTTCCAATCCCTCCATAATTTGAAATATAAATTATATCTGACAAAACATGAAACTTACAAAGTGACTTACAACTCAAAGGATTTTCACTATTCGTATGAATTTGCATAGCAAACCTCAAGTCTCTTTCTTATTTATAAAAATTCTTTCTGAAGCATCTTCCATTTAATTGGTGTTGAAAACAATTCAATTTATATCACCTTCAATCCAATTAGCATATAATTATTGATTAAGGCAAAAGTAACCACAATGTGGTTCTGCCTTTATCTCATGTCCAACCTAGAGGAAAAGACATTTATTCACTGACAATCTTTTTACCGCTAAAAAAAAAGGATTTTTAAAAAGATTTATTTTTTTTAGAGAGAGAGAGTGCACGGGATGGGGGGTGGGGGGAGAGGAAGAAGGAGAGAGAGAAAATCCTCAAGCAGACTCCCTGCTGAATAGGGCTAGCTCCGTGACCCTGAGATCATGACCTGAGCCAAAATCAAGAGTCAGTCGCTCAGTCAACTGAACCACTGGGGTGCCCCTAAAAAAATGATTTGAAGTACAACATCCCTTCATGATAAAAAAAAATTCAAAAAACAAAACAAAAACAAAACAAAAACCTCAACAAAGTAGGTTTAAAGGGAACATACCTCAACATCAAAAAGGCCACATATGAAAAATACAAAGCAAATATCATCCTCAGTGGGGAAAAACTGAGTTTTCCTCTACAGTCAGGAACAAGACAGGGATTTCCACTCTCACCACTGTTTTTCTAACATAGTACTAGAATTCCTAGCCTCAGCCATCAGACAACAAAAAGAAAAAAAAAGGCAACCAAATTGGCAAGGAAGAAGTAAAATTTTCATTATTTACAGATGACATGATACTCTATATAGAAAACCTAAAAGACTCTACCAAAAATCTCTTAAAACTGATAAATGACAGATGCCTAGGTGGCTCAGTCGGTTAAGTGTCTGCCTTTGGCTCAGGTCAGGATCCCAGGATCCCGGGATCAGGCCAAGTGCTGAGTGGGCTCCCTGCTCGGTGATGTGCCTATTTCTCCCTCTCCCTCTGCCCGTCCCTCCACTTGTTCTCTCTCTCTCAAATAAATAAATTTTTAAAAAAACTGATAAATGAATTCAGTAAAGTCACAGGATAAAAGATCAACATACAGAAATCTGTTCCATTTCTATACACCAACAATGAAGCATCAAGAAGAGAATTTAAGGAATCAATCCCATTTACAATTGCACCAAAAACAATAAGACACCTAGGAAAAAACCTAAAAGAGGTGAAAGGCTTGTACTCTGAAAACTATAAAACACTGATTAAAGAAATTAAAGACAACACAAAGAAATGGAAAGATATTCCATGCTCATGGATTGGAAGAAAAATATTGTTAAAATGTTTATACTACCCATAGCAATCTACACATTTAATGCAATCTCTATCAAAATACCAACGGCATTTTTCACAGAGCTAGAACAAATAATCCTAAAATTTGTGTGGAACCAGAAAAGACCTGGAATAGCCAAAGCAATCTTGCTGGAGGTATCACAATCCCAGACTTCAAGTTATAATACAAAGCGGTAGTGATCAAAACAGTACAGTGCTGGCACAAAAGTAGACACATAGATCAAAAGAACAAAAAAGAGAACTGAGAAATGAACCCACAACTATATGGTCAATTAATCTCTGACAAAGCAGGAAAGAATATCCAAGAGGAAAAAGACAGTATCTTCAAAAAATGGTGCTGGGAAAACTGGACAGCCAAATGCAAAAGAATGCAAGTGGACCGTTTTCTTACACTAAACAGAAAAATAAATTCAAAATGGATTAAAAACCTAAATGTGAGAAGCAAAACCATAAGAAATCCTAAAGGAGAACACAGGAAGTAACCTCTTTGACATCTGCTATAGTAACTGCTTTTTAGATATGTCTCCTGAGGCAAAGGTAACAAAAACAAAAAATAACTATTGGAGAGGCACCTGGGTGGCACAGCGGTTAAGCGTCTGCCTTTGGCTCAGGGCGTGATTCCGGCATTGTGGGATCGAGCCCCACATCAGTCTCTTCCGCTATGAGCCTGCTTCTTCCTCTCCCAATCCCCCTGCTTGTGTTCCCTCTCTTGCTGGCTGTCTTTATCTCTGTCAAATAAATAAATAAAATCTTTAAAAAAAATAACTATTGGAATGTCATCAAAATAAAAAAGATTCTGCACAGAAAAGGAAATCAACAAAACTAAAAGGCAGCCCTAGAATGGAAGGAGATATTTGCAAGTGACATAACTGAAAAAAGGCTAGTATTCAAAATCTGTAATGAATTTATCAAACTAAAAAACAAAAAACCAAATAATCCAGTTAAGAAATGGGCAGAAGACATAAATAGATATTTTCCCAAAGAAGACATACAATGGCCAACAAACATGAAAAGATGCTCAACATCACTGATCATCAGGGAAGTATAAATCAAAACTACAATGAGATATCACCTCACACCTGTCAGAATGGCTAAAATCAACAACACAGGTGTTGGCGAGGATGTGGAGAAAAGGGAACCCTCTTTCACTGTTGGTGGGAATGCAAACGGATGGAACCATTCTGGAAACAGTTTGGAGGTTCCTCAGAAAGCTAAAAATAGAACTATCCTGCAATCCAGCAGTTGCACTACTAGGTATTTACCTAAAGAATACAAGGATACTAATTCAAAGGGATACATGCACCCCAAGGTTATAACAGCAGTATTTACAATGGCCAAATTATGGAAAGAGCTCAAGTGCCCATCAGCTGATGAATGGATGCAAAAGAAGTGGAATATTACTTAGCCATAAAAAGAACAAAATCTAGCCATTTGCAATGCAAAGGAGCTAGAGAGTATTATGCTAAGTGAGATAAGTCAGAGAAAGACAAATACCATATGATTTTATTCATTTGTGGAATTTAAGAAACAAAACAAATGAACATGGGGGAAAAAAAGAAAGAGAGAGGCAAATCAAGAAACACACTTCACTACAGAAAACAAACTGATGGTTACCAGAGGGGAGGTGGCGGGGGGATGGGTGAAATAGGTGATAGGGAATTAAGGAGTGCGTTTGCTGTAATGAGCACTGGGTATTGCATGGAAGTGTTGAATCACTATATTGTACACCTGAAGTTAATGTTACACTGTATGTTAACTAACCGGAATTTAAATAAAAACTTTAAAAAAATAACTTGAGAGAAGGGCAAAGGAGGTGAGAAGGAGGGAGGAATGGGGGTCTGGAGAGGACCAGTGGTGGGCCAATGGCAGGCTCAGCAGGAGGGGATTTCCCCGAAGAAGGTTCCTCCAGCCCAAGTTCCCATCTACGGTGTTCCCCATCTAGGGGACTCAGCGCCCAGACGCTGCTATGGACAACAGTTTCACTCAGTGCCAGGAGGGCAATGCGGTCTTTGTTTGCCTGTGGTTGGACAACAGAGAACAACCTCAACCAGGGGGATGATCATGGCTTCTCCCCCTTGCACTGGGCCTTCCAAGAGGGCTGTTCTGCTGTGGTTGAAATGCTGATCATGCGGGGGACATGAATCGATGTGATGAACCGTGGGAATGACGCCCCCTGCACCTGACAGCCAGTCATGGACACCATGATGTTGTGCAGGAGCTGCTGCAGTATAAAGCTGACATCAATGCAGTGAAAAAGCATGGAAATGTGCCCCTGCACTATGCCCATTTTGGGGGCCAAGATTGGGTTGCAGAGGACCTGTTGACTAATGGGGCCCTTGTCAGCATTTATAACAAGTACGGAGAAATGCCTGTGGACAAATCAAAGCACCCCTGAGAGAGCTCCTCCGAGAGTGGGCAGAGAAGATGGGCCACAACCTTAACCATATTCCATACAAGGACACATTCTGGAAGGGAAACACCCGCACTCAACCCTGAAATGTGACTCTGAACAAACACTCTGGCATTGACTTCAAACAGCTCAACTTTCTGGCAAAGTTCAACGAGAATCACTCTGGAGAGCTATGGAAGGGACATTGGCAGGGCGATGACATGCTCGTGAAGGTGCTTAAGTTTCGAGACTGGCGTACAAGGAAGAGCAAGTACCTCATTGAGGAGTGTCCCTGTCTCGGGATTTTCTCGCGTCCAAATGTGTCCCCAGTGGTAGGTGCCTGTCAGTCTTCACCTCCTCCTCACCCCACCCTCATCACACACTGGATACCGTATGGATCACTGTACATGAAGACACCAAATTCATTGTGGACCAGAGCCAGGTTGTGGAGTTTGCATTGGACATGGCAAGGGGCATGGCCTTCCAACACACATTAGAGCCCCTCATCCTAAGACATGCACTCAATAACTGTTGTGTAATGATTGATGAGGACATGACTGCCTGAATCAGCATGGCCGACATCAAGCTCTCCTTCCAATGCCCTCGGCACCACATATACACCTGCCTGGGTGGCCCCTGGAGCTCTGCAGAAGCCTGAAGATACAAACAGATGCTCAGCAGACATATGGAGTTTTGCACTGCTTCTGTGGGAACTGGTGACATGGGAGATACCCTTTGCTGACCTCTCCAACATGGAGACTGGAATGAAGGTGGCGCTGGAAGGCCTTCAGCCTAACATCCCACCAGGCATTTCCTCCCATGTGTGTAAGCTCATGAAGATCTGCATGAATGAAGATCCTGCTAAGCAGCCCAAGTTTGACATGATTGTACCTATCCTGGAGAAGATGCAGGACAAGTAGGGCTGGAAAGCCCTTGCCTAAACTCCAGAGGCGTCAGGACACAGTTAGGGGAGTATGTCTTCCCAAAACAGCAGGCCTCTGGTTGCCTCCTCTGCCTCCAGTCATGGTACTACCCCAGCCATGGGGCCCATCCCCCTGCCCCCATCCCTAACACGGCAGCCCCCAAAGGGGCTAGGCTCAGAGCTTTGTCACTTGCCACACAGTATCTCCCAGCATGGGAGGAACCAGCCCTGCCTGTCACAATAAAGTTAATTATGGGGGGGAAAAAGGATTATGGTCCTTGATGAAAGACACCTGTACAGAAAAAAGAAATAAGAAAGAATCAAAATCGTTTCAAGGCAAAGAAGAGACAAAAACAAACAATTAAATATGATGCAAAAGGAGAATGAAGTAATACCATAATATAGTAGATGGTGTTGAAACACAGGACGGGAAATATTTCCTTCATGGTAGGAAAAGATGAGGGAAAATATCTTGGAATAGGTGGGATTTGAATTTTAATTCAATAGACAAGAAATGAATATAAATTAATAAAGACATATCAGGTCAAGGGAAAAGCTACAAAATCACAAAATTCTTGCTGAATATTTTTGTGATGTGAGTATGTAGTGTACATGGGAGGGATGTCGGTAAAGACAAAGCTAAGAGAGACCGACTGGAATCACATAGAGGAAAATCTTGGGCTACGTGCTAAGCAATTTAGGGCAAGGGAGAAATAGGAAAATTTTGAGAAGTGTATGACATGAGAATTCAAGCAGCTTTAAAGCAGAAGGAACTGGAAGAGGAAAGAACAATTACATAATTACTGTAACAATAAAGGTAAGAAAAGATGGCAATCAAACCTAGGTCAGTGGCAATATTCTTTAAGAACAGGAGCTGTTTTTTTTTAATATTTTGTAGACCTAACAAACTGCCTTGCATAAAATCAGTGCTTAAAGATTATTTTTTGATAGAAAGGATATAATTGTAAGGAATTCCTTCTTGTCCCAGTGCATGATAGAGCTCATCTCGTGATGTTATGAATTAGCTTTTAATCTCTTCATATTTTCAGGAATAAGGATTAATTCTTGGAAAATATGAATATATTAACTTGTATACACTGAAAGAATTGGCTTGCCAGTATGAATTTGAATACAAAATTTAGATTGTTAACTCAAAAGCTAAAAGTATCACAGAGAAGTAATTTACTCTAGTTGCTTGATTTTTAGAAAGACAAATTATCCAAGGGAATAATGTCAATAATATAAAATATTTCGATAAATGAAGAGTAGTGGCCTCATTTCTTGCTTAATATAAGAAATATAGGAAACACATTAATGAATAATTGATTGTAAGAATTTTTTTCTGAGTATATCATATAATCTTAATTCCTTTTCAATTTTCATTTTATCTATTTTCCCTATTCTATACATTATTAAACAGACAATCTCAGTATCCACGTATTTATTTAGAGCTCCATTCTCAAGGCTGAATTATCTTACTGTTAGATGTTTGAGTTGCAAGAATATCCTCTGGAATTCCAAAAACTACCTTGGAGCAGCCATCCAGACCTTACCTCGTGGTTTGGATGCTTTATCTGCCTCCTTACTGCCAATATCTCCCATTTGTCCATTGTAGATAAGAGCAAGTGGGATTTTAGTTTGGATATTGGTGAAGAGGAGCTGTCACAAGGAATTTGAACAGTTCAGCACTCCTGAAATGTAGTATTTCCTCCCTCTTCCTAGTCCTCATTATCTGTACTTCCCACATCCACTCACTGGCAAATGGGGCCCAATTCTGAAGTAGGATGTCTCTGTTTCCTATGAAGCATATATACTGCAGGAATATCATCTACAATTCTTCTGACACTCCCACCATGATCTTTTCAACCAAGAGCTCCTGAGGGCTTATTATTTAAGAAAAGTATGTAACTCTATGTTTATTTATTTTTACCCTTTTATTGTCTCTCTAATTTCATTTTTCTTCCGTATTTTTGTCAAGGTTGTGGCTCTAAACTATTAAGCTTCTGCTACAAGGAGCTCTTTAGGATAAAGATCAAAGGCAAATATGAAGAAGCCTAAAATTGAACTGTCTCTTCAGTAGGGAACACAACGTGTTGTAAAATGAATATCATATACATGGAAATAATTAATTACATTTAAAATGAAAAGTGGGAAATCCCTTGTCAATGAAAACCTGAACTTGCATATTAAGTTCCTAAGAGGCTCATGAAGTTTATTAATCAATGTGTTTTCATCATTTCTTAAAAAATAAACAGAACTCTTAAGCTGAAGTAGTCTAAAAAAATAAGGCTCAATTGCTTTGTCATCATTATCTGAAAGCCACCATTAATATCTAGGTTTGTTTGGAATAAAAGATGAATGCTGCATTTTTTTTTTTTTGAGAAATATAGTTTCCCAGATGAAAGGTCCTTGGGAACTCTAGAAGTTAAGGTTGACTCTAGTAGGTCTGCAACAGATCTGTCGGCCCTAAAGAAAGCCTCAGCCACAGAGAGAGGGGGACATTCCACTACATTTTTAAACTCCAACATCATGACAATTACAAAAGACTAAAAGTAAAATTATTTTACATTCAAGAGCTTGATATAAAGCCATACTCAAGAATACATGTAGTATATTTTATTTTGAAATATAAAATTATAAAAGGATAAAGAGTTCATATACTGGATTTGTCAATGTTACCTATTTTTTCATGGTTTCTTTCAAAGGATTCATAAAATATAACAAGACCAAGGGTCTCTCAAAATGGAGACTTTATATTCATCTATGGAGAACTGAAAGCAATAGCAATTTTAATTCAGGAAATAGCTTAATGTTATGGTAAGTATTGCCACATGCAAGGGATAATGCTACCAAGTTCCTCATTGTCTGGTTTTCTTCCTTATTTAATAAATACCAGTCAGATTTTGGGAAAACTAATTTTTAAAATACAGTGGCCCTTTGTCTTGTTACATTTCCTTTTGGATTGAATTTTCCTATGTATTTAAGTACAAATAGGATTGTTTAAATTATTACAGCTCAGAGAAAGAGATGTGTTTGTTCAATTAGACTCTGAAAATTACTTTGAAATGTTCAGGAAATAGAGCAATAAAATCAGTTTTCAATCACATTAAAGTAAAATAAATATCACCTAATATAGACTATAGGAAAACTTATTTATTCAAAGATTGCAAAAAAAGAAACATTTATTTAAAATTACTTTGCCATGATTACTTGAGAGCCACCATTAATGTTTAAGTTTATTCTGGATAAAAGATAAATGCTACATAATTTTTGGAAAATGCATTTTCCAAAAGACCTTTTTGGGACACTTTCATGATAGATTTTTATTTATTTTTATTTATATTTGCTTATGTATGTACGCATATATTTGGAGATATATATGTATATATGTATATTTGTATACATATATATGTATCTATATGGGTATATAGTCTTTTGTTTGCTTATATGTGTGTGTGTGTGTATGACATACATATGTGAAATACACACACACACACGCAGGGAAAAAAATAAAGCCCACTAGTGCTCACCAAGAATACAAAAATGTTCTGATAGGTAGAGGTGAATATATTTACTGATAAAAGGAATTTTATTAAAATCTATGACTTATCACCCTATACATGCATAACAGATACCTAACAGATAAAAAACTCAATGCTCTTAATCTTTATAATTTGGTGTTTTAAAAATTTCATCAGAGAAAGAATTTCCTATACACCAGTTTAAGTTAATCGGCACTCTCCTCTGTGTTACTACAGCATCTGTATGTTCAAATTTTCCCCTTAATTTTGTTTAAATGCCCATTTGCAATACTTCAAATGTTTTCTCTTAACTTTCTGTTATCTTTCCCATGAAAGTTATGGATATTACTAAGTAATATTGACCTTTTTGGACTTCGCTGAATATTTATTCATGTTCATTATTTAAATGTTTAGATGTCATTCAACTAATTTTCACATTAGTTGTTTTAGAGTTTCCCAAATGCCAAGCCTAACCTAGTGAAATAGACCATATTTTAATTTGGCATTCTGTCCTTAGCTTGCACCTATTTTCCCCAAAATTACAGTGATACCAGTTTTTAATTCTTCCTGACCTCTGAAGGATGTTCTAGCTCTCACACTTTCTCGTTCACCAACTGCCTCTCATGGCTTCTCTTTGGCCTTTAAAATTGCACAAATCTCGATTCAGATTAAAAACACCTTTGATTTAAAGACGGTTTCCACTGTTTCTCTTTTTTCTTGGCATCTCTAACTTCTAGAAAGAATAATCTACAAACTGAGACATCCTTTACTTTTTTTCCCCGACATCCTATACTTTTTTTTCCCGACATCCTTTACTTATACCATTCCGTCTTTGGTCTCTAATGTTAATTTTGTGCATGTAACTGAGACCAAACTGCTTTTGTCACCAATTTTAGAGTTTTTGTCTCAATTTTCACTTTTTTAAGTTCTCTGACTTAGGCAATAATATGCTCTCATGGTTCTCTTCCAATTCTTGTAAGAGAAACTTCTATTTTAATTGTTTTTCTTACCTTCTCCAATATTAAATGTTAACTGATACTCGGTACTCTACAAAGGTTAATTTTTAGACCTATACCTTTTATAAATTTTTCGCTCTAGATAATTCAATCATTAGCATGGAATTAATACATTTTTTTAACTCTCAAATTTCTTTTTCAATGTGGCCAGTGTTTCATCTGCCAAAATTATCATTATTTGTGATATATTGCTTTACTCGGGAAATTCAAGATTAAGTTAAGAAATCCATGTAACATCATGAGAAAATTTGGTGAGATGCATGCTAACAAGAATGTTGTGTCATTTACAATAGTGACAAGAGACTTTCCGGAAAAAAATATAAAGCTAAATCTCATCTTCACATCAAAATAAATTCCCGATGGATCAAGGATTTGAATGTAAAAATGAGCCCAAGATTTCTAAAAGCAAAAGTTGGATAAATTTATTTGTGATTTTAGTAAACAAACTCAGAAAAGTTGTGATATAAGGTAAATAAAGCACCAATTGTCTTACGAGGAGTGTACAAGGAGATATGAAAATCAGTGTTTCACAAATCAATAAGAAACTAAAAAGGAACCAAGCATATGTATAGGCAATATACCAAAAGAGAAATAGAAATGCAAATGATAAATGAATACATATGAAAAAAATGTTCAACTTGCAATTAAATAAATGAGACACTAATTTTTATCAATCATAAGTAATACTTGGCTCTGACAAAGTTGTGTTTGTGCTATGAGGGGGGAGCAATTTTGAGGAGTAATTTAAGGGTACCTATAAAAATTTTAAATGTGCATCATTTTGATACAACAATTGCACTATTAGTTGTTTAAATGTATGTGCATACCTATATCAAGATACGTCTATAAAGGTTGCAAGAACAAAAAGAAGCATAAATTTTCACCAAAAGAGCACCAGTCAAATTAAATCTATTATATATGTATGATAATATTTAATCTAAATAAAGTATACTTTCTAATATAAAAAGTACTCAAATGTATTATTAGATTAAAAAAACAAGATATAGAATCACATGTATTAGTTTGAGTCATAAAATTGCTGGTCAACAATTAGTTTTATATGGCTCAAATTAATACACTTCTATGTGTAATAATATGTAAGATAACATAAGAAATTTTTTAAATAGCTGCGGTTGGAAGAGAAAATAGGTGCAGGTTTGGGATAGGGGGTTTTACTTGTTATTTGTTAAATTTTCTAATTTTATGGATTTTTAACTTTCATTTTAACAAATCAAGATGAATTGCCTGAGTAATGGGCTTACAAATAATTTTGTTTTCCTTTATAACTTTCTTTATATATGTTTACAGTATTAAGTATTATTTTAAAAATAATTTTTGCTACTAGAAAATTACCATGGCCACTGGAATTACAAATCGTATACTCTGTAGAATATTCAGTTTGAATACTAACTTTTCTACAAAAAGATTTGTTAGCAAGCCTTACTAGTGCATTTAAATATCATTTTATTGTCACTAAACATAGTTAAAAGAAAATCATGTACAAATAGAATGCCCGCTAAAATATTTTCTAGCTTGTTTATTTTTAAGCCCTTTAATTATCTGGCTTATTGGGAAAGAAATAGCTTTATTAAAAAGTAAATGTTAAAAATCTATTAAAATTACAGATGAATTTGAATTGGCATATGAATATAGAAGAGTTTTCTGCTGCACGATACTTTTAAAAGGGATACGGTAAACACTAAAGCCTAGTAGGGGAGAATGCATTATTCATATTAGGGAAGTATAACTCCATATCATAGACGTTTTTTATCTGACTGTTTAGCTAAAAATTCAATTATAAATACTTGAAAGTTAACCACCACTATCCCTACCTAACACATAATTACTATTTAAATGTATACGATCTGTTATTGCTTTTATCGAATTACTATTTATATCAGAATTGATACAAATCAATAATTTTGCATGTTTTGAGTAAAGATGAATTAGGCATGGTGACAGTCTGCCTAAAGCAACAGAATATTGTTATAAATACATCTAATTGATAGTCTTTCTTTTTTCCAGAGTTTTACTTAACAAATCATATAGAAAAGAGCTGATTGGGATGCCTGGGTGGCTCAGTTGGTTAAGTGTTTACCTTCAGCTCGGGTCATGATCCCAGCATTCTAGGATTGGGTCCACATTGGGCTCCCTGCTCAAAGGGGAGCCTGCTTCTCCCTCTGCCTGCCACTCCCCCTGCTTGTGCTCTCTCCGAAATAAATAAATTAAATAAATAAATAAGAGCTGATTAATCCTGGAAACTTCTCATTTTTGGTCAGAAAGAAGTTCTAGGTTAGTTGGATCACATCTGTTAGGGACTGAATTGGGTCTTCTAAAATTCATATGTAGAAACCCTAACTGCCAATATGAGAGGTACACTCAGACACAACAGCAAACACTCCAAGTGATGGATACACTGAAGTATGACTTTTATCCTGGTAGGTTTTTATTTCATTTTTAAGTTAATGAAGCAACCGGTCCTTTTAAAGTTAAGCAGACAACATGTCCTTAGAGGTATACATAACATTCTCTAATCCCTTTTATAACTAACTGTAATTATACAAAATATAGAAAATTCTTATAAGATTCTCAAAAGTAATAACAATAATTTCCCTCATGTGATTCAGTATATTTTTTCCTGAACTCTTCTGTAGTTGTGTGGGAGTATTAAGATATGTATGCATGTTCTTCTGGGGGGAAAAAGGACTTTCATATGCAGAGACAGAAAATTGGAGATACTCTAATTATCTTCCTATTCCTTTCCAGGAACACTATATCTGATGGCTCATCACTTCTGTGAGACCCAAGGGTAAAAGCACCAGACAGCTTAAAAGAGCTGTGGTATATTCTCCAGGCACCAAAAGGATTTATTACATGCAAATTTCCATTAGTGCTAATGGGAGTTATTATAGGTGATTCATACTTTAAAGATAATAAACAAAAAGTTGGTTTCATTTTGTCCACTTTGAATGAATCTCTCCTTTTGTTTTGCAAAAGTCATAGGACAAGATGAGGAATAAACATCAACAACCCAAATATTTAAAAAATATATATATATATATATGTGAAATGGTGCTCTTTATGGTTGATAATTTCAAATCCTAATTTTTGAATTCTCAACAATATGCCACTGGCACTCCTTTCTCATTTATCCCAGCGTGTAGTTAGGCAATGAAGACCAATTTTAATACTAGGTTGATATGCTGCTATTACTAGTCATAAGTGTATGACAAAGCCATATAAAAATGAATTTTTTGTTGTTACTTTAATTTCAAGTATAATTAAAAGATGATTATCATCTAGCAATCATATTTTTGCAATCGTATTTATTGGAAACATTCACGTACTAAACTAGATTGGGATAAGAGCTTTCATCTCTTTTTTTTTTTTTTTAATGTTTTTTTATTATATTATGTTAGTCACCATACAGTACATCCCCGGTTTCCGATGTAAAGTTCGATGATTCATTAGTTGCATATAACACCCAGTGCACCACGCAATACGTGCCCTCCTTACTACCCATGACCGGTCTATCCCATTCCCCCACCCCCTCCCTTCTCTTCTTTGAGAAACGTGATTTGGTAGAAAAACAATGTAAGTTGACATGAATGCAGCTGTTCTCACCCTTTTCCCCCAGTATTGCCCGATATCCTATGGCCTTCCCCCTTTGAGTCAGGTAAGATCTCTTAAGCTTCATCTTAATGCTGATATTCTGTGGTTTTATAAATGAAATAACCCTGAAAAATGAGTTTGAAATGCTAGAAAATCTATTGCATGTAGATTTACTTTTAAGGTCAGTTTAAACACGTATCCTCTGGATTATGTTTACTGATTCTGAAGACTCATTCCCATTCCATTTTTTTTAAAATTTTTCTCACATATACTAGGCTACATTCTCTATTATTTTATTATGTGAGCTCACAGAATGGAACTCATTCCCATTTATATTGTTTCAGTGAATATTTCAATCTCAGGAATAAACAAATCTCTAGGATTTTTGCTCATATAATGGCATAATGCCAGGTTTATAGCTTTGTTGAGGAGCTTACACATGGCCTTTGTCTATGTGCAAATGAGCAGAGAAGCTTTTCAGAAAACCAATCATTTTCACAGACTGCAACTTCTAACGTTTCATAACAAATCTTAAGTAATGGTTCAAAATGCATGCTGATCTTGATGACATATGCAAAGATGAGTAAAATCAATTTTAGCACTACAGGTGCAGTTTGCAGTTTCAGATCAGTAGCTTGGTGTAGCAAGCAGACGTGGCTTTTTGCAAATTTTCTGCTCTGAGCTCAGCATTTGCAATTTAACCGTGTAATTTCAAGAGATGTTCATAAAAAGTCAAAGAAAGAACTTTAGAGATAAACAGAAAAGAAATAATGTGTGTTCGATCAAAACTTAACTTGGTTTCCAGGTGTGAAGATTAAAATGCCCAGTAAGGACTGAAATATACTTGTGGTTTTGGTTTAAAAATGCATGATGCGCTCACATCTTTTATCAATATTTATATTTGTAAATTGATGGTGATGGAGATGAAGTTCTTATTAGAAATAATATAATGCAACTTAACAAATATTTCTGAGTACTTTGTATTCTCCAGATACTGTGCTAAGCATATAAAGATGATTGAGAGAGCGCTTGCCTTTAAAAAGTTCATGGTTAAATGTGAAGTGGAAGATAGACATAATCACACAAACAGATGCTGTGCACATGCATGCATGTATGTGTGTATGTATGTATACATGTATTTATAAAACAAAGCACAGAAGGTATGCTAATAAAATGAACTGTAAGCCTTAAAAAAAAGGAGAGTGGGGAGTCAAATGTGATGATGTGAATAAAACTTTGCTGTTTTATGGGATACAATTGACAATCCCACCCTTCTTGAAAACTTTCCTTTCTGATTTTTAGCAGCAGCATGTCTCATTGGCTAATCCTTTCAGACTCCTTTCTCATCTACATTACTTATCTACATAGTCTAAATGTTGGAGAACTTCAGGAGTGAACCCTAGTGAGTCTTTCTTCTCCCATCCTTGGTTTTAACAGCCATCCATATTCTGATGACTCGTAAAGTTTTGTCTCCATGCTAGTCTTCTCCTGTTAGATCCAGGCCGGTATGTCTTACTGTCTACTTGACAGCTTCACATGGTGGTTATATTAGCACCCCAAGTATATTAAAAATAATGATTTGGAAAAATTCCTTCCCTTTGGCAGCAAACATGGTTATGCCCAAATTTCCCTATTCTCAGAAAATAGTGCTAACACTCACCATGTCTTCAAACCCCAAATTGTAGGAGTAATCATTGATCTTCTTTCCTCCATCCCTAAAATCCAACCTAGCATCAAATGTGGTAGTCTTCCAGACTATCAACCAGAATATCTAACCAACCAGAATATCATATCCACTCCCCTCAATTGCCCTTGCCACTATCAGTGTTTCAGCTAAATGATCAATTCACCAAAATCTTATTTGTTTTTAATAAACAAATTAGTGTAAAATCAATTGTCTAAAATCCAGTTCTTAAAAATGCAAGTTCCCTCAAACACATCTATATTAAATACTTATATAGTTTTCAGCATACTGTGGGGCATGGATGATTTCAAGAGATTTTCAGGATTTTAAGATAATCTTTAAGATGAGTTGATTCATAATAGTCTTAATACTGCTAAATATTGCTTACCACAGTTGTTTTGCAGTGAATTTTTTGGTGAAATTTATTTAAATGTCTATTTTAAGAGTGATTCACATTTTAGTCCTGAAGAAATTCTCAAACATTAACTTGTTTGAGCTTATTGATGAATTTGTGACTCTAAATTTATTGGAAGATAGAAACTCACTCATTTTAAAATACCAACATTGAATATATGCCCAAGACTTGTCACTGAAAATGCATAAGACAGTCTCATTTCCAACCAGGGGATAGTAAAACAATCAGGAATACACTATATTTTGGCTTGCCAGAGTGAAATTACTCATAATAAATCTAAAATAAACTGAATTAAAACTTAAATTCCTTGACTAAAACATTTCAGAAATTTTCAAGGTTTATTAAAACCATCCATTTCAGTCAAAATATCTCTAAACTTTATGAATTAATAACATCTTCCAGTAAATTGGTAAATTTGGCAAATTTAACCACTCAGCATATTGATCATTTAGCCTATTTATGAATTATTTGTAAAGATTCAGGAATTTTGCAATTGATGCATGTTTTCTTTTGGCCAAACTGAACTAAAATAATTCATTCATTATATCTTCATTGGAATATTAAAAGTCTTTCTAACTAGTCTTCCTCTTTTTGTTCTTGTGCATCCTATCAATCTTCTCTATTCATAGCCGCCAAAATAGTCACTTTGAAATGCTATGATGATCATATCACTGCCCATGTAGAGTCTATCAATGGAGTCCCAATTTACATGGTAAAATCTAATCCGCCTGGCAGAAGCCTACAATCCCCTGAGTGATCTGATTCCTCACTAGGTCTCCAACTTCTTCTCAGGCTACTCTTTCCCTGTTTACCACACTTCAGCCACCTGGAGCTCTATCTGACTCAAGAAAAGAAAAAAATGCTTTCACTTTAGGGTCTTTGTATTATTCTTTCTGCTAGAAATTTTCTTTTCCTGGTTCTTCACTCAGCTGGCTCCTTTTAACCTAAAATATGACTCCCTTTGATAGTCATTGCCTAACCTTATATCTATGAAAAACTGTCTCTATTATTCTCTATCATACCAATCTATTCTTTTCCTTTCTAATTCTACTTCCATCTAGATTTCCTTTCTTTTTGAATTAGGTGATGAACTTATTGTCTATTGAACTCCCTATAATATAAATTTCATGAGGAAAAGGATCTGTCTGTCTAATTCAACATTGCATCACCACTGGGCTTAGCACACAGTAGGTGCCCCCTGCTTATTCTATAAAATAAAAACAGTTAATATGATACTTGGGAGAATAAAAATAAACAGAAATGGATTATTTAATAGAAAAAATAATGGAATCTGGAATATATCATATCAAACCAATATGGTTGATATCAAGATAAAAATTCCATAGCAGATTATTAAATGAATGATTTGTTAAAGAATACAGGAGTAACACTGATAACTACCATCCCTGCTAACAAGGCATCATGTAAAAATTAAATTGACTTACTATATCCTGATTGGGTCTTTACACTAACTGATGAAGTTGACTGCTCTATAAATAGCATGTTTTTATTTTAGTTTACATTCAGCAAAATTTTCGTAGTATTATGAATAAGGTGGAGAAACAGACATCAGATCATGTTATAAGCATGTAACTAATGGTTATTTGAGCAATTGTTTCAAAAAAATGAGTATTTATTAATTAAATGTTGCCAACCTGGAGAAACTGCTCTATGGCTATACCATAGGATTACATATTAGCTTTATTCTATCTTACTTCTTTTTAAAAGTCAAGATATTTCTAAAGATATATAAAGCATTCAGTCAACATTACAAAGCAGGAAGGATTGTTAAAATATTTGATGATGGGATCAGAATAAAAGTATATGAAATTAGGCGAGAATACTGAGCTAAAACAAGGCAGATAAGGTTTATTAAAAATAAGTATAGGGGCTCTTGGGTCGCTCAGTTGGTTAAGCGTCTGACTTTGGAGACCTGCATCGGGCTCTCTGCTCGGCAGGGAGCTTTCTTCTCCCTCTCCGTCTGCTGCTCTGCCTGCTCATACACATACTCTCTCTCTCTATTAAATAAATAAATAAAATCTTTTTTTAAAAAAGAATAAATATAGAATTTTGAACTTACATTTTCAATTTAAAAATATAGATATTAGACAGATGTTCTTTGAGGGGTGGCAGGTAGGACCCTTCAGTGGAATTCAAGCTTAACCAGAAGTCACCCTCTTGTGTGCGTGTGTGTGCTTTTTAAAGATTTATTTATTTATTTTAGGGGGCGGGGGCAGGAGCAGACAGTGAGACTCTTCAAGCAGACTCCCCAGTGAGCATGGAGCCTGAGGTGGGGCTGGAACCCACGACCCAAGAGATCATGACCTGAGCTGAAACCAAGAGCCCCACATTTAACCAGCTGAGCCACCCAGATGTCCCACATTTTTGTGGTTTATGGATGAAATTGGAAGTTGGGAAAAAAAAGTTCTATTAATAGAAACATATTATCCAGACAGAGAGATTAGTTCCATTCTAATATTCACCAGTCCAACCACTTAAGGTATAGTATATCTACTTCTGGGGCCTGCATTTTGAATATGAAATTAAGAAATGAAAGCTTACCTAGACAGTAAAAATGCCCAGAAACTGTAATTTAAGGAAAAGTTACATAAAACTACAAACTAAAGAGTAAGCAGGTGTGTAATATAAAAAGAAAGATTGGAGGGTTGATAATCTTTTTGTTTTTTTTAATAGTTAATTTTTCTGATTTTATTACAGCTAAAAACTACTTTTTAAATGTTAAGCAAAGAAATAATATAAACAATAGTTCCATGGGGAATAGGATAGGAGTCTTGTAATGATAAGAGCTGTCATTTTTAAGCACTTAGGTGTGATGCCCTATAGAAGGTGGTTTACATGTATTATCTTAGATCACTCAGATAGAACATCTTGGAAAAATGGATTTATTGTCCCTATATAATTAGCAAATTAAGGCACAAAATAATTAAATAATTTTCCCCAAAGTTCAGAGTAAGAAAGTAGAAGTATTAGAATTGAGCCCAAATTTGTTGAGCACTCTAGTCCATATCCTTTTCAATGTAGCAAGTTATTTTTATCAGCTTATTTACTTTTTTTTTGTATTTTATATCCATTATAATGGCCATGAATTACTCTGATGAGAAATGTGTTTAAGCTAAAACAATAAAAATTCTGAATGCATTGAGTTGTGTTGAAAACCAGAAGTAAAAGCAGAAAATGGCTGTCTTGTGACAAAGGAAAATTTTTGAGGGAATAAAAGTATTTTCCTCATAAAACACTTATATTCATTCACCTCAATTTCCTACATTGACTTTAGTGACTAGGAGAATGTTTTCTGTATCTAAAGTAAACAAATATGGTTTTATGTTTCAAGTTTAGAATACATGACATCCTCAGAAATCCATGAAATAGGCCCCTACAACTGCTGAGTTAACAACTGACACTTGTGTTATTTTACAGTATAAAATTTTCATCAAAATTTTCTCCCATTTGAAAAAAGAGAGAGAGAGAGAAAAGAGACAAACCAAGAAACAGATTCAACTATAGAGAACACACATATAAGGACAATAAATCCATTTTTCCAAGATGTTCTATCTGAGTGATCTAAGATAATACATGTAAACCACCTTGTATAGGGCATCACACCTAATTAGCTATAATAAAATAGGAAAAATTAACTATCCAGTAGGTCCAAAGTAGCAGAGGCAGGGAAGCTCATATAAAATAATACAAAATGCTATACATAATAAAAGCAGCATTATTGACAGTAATTCATCAACAACAACAGTATTAATGCTGAGATTTTGAGTCTAGGAGACAGTGCTCTTATCTAGTTGAATATTCTCAAAATTCTGTGTGATCATGACCTCAGAATCCATATCATTTTTAAGACCATCTTTATTTTACTTAACTTTTTATTTTGCTCATAATTATAATCTTGGAGAAGAAATAGAACTTGGCCATGTTTTTACCTGGAAGAAATTCTGTAAGTGTCTTTTTATACAGAATGGTTTTGCAACAGCTAAATTGAGCTAATTTATCACCAAGGTCATGGTGAAGATGCACACTTTATAGGAACATGATTTAAAACTGTAAATGAGTGAATATGATTTTACATAACAAATATCAAATGCTGTTTCTTATGACAGGTTCTAGAGTTAAAATTGATCAATAATCCTTGACAATATACATACCATTTTTTTTCAAAATTCCAGGAAAACCCTTTGCCCTAATTAACAAATGGGCTTAGACAGAAACTCAAATTTACGATGCTAACATAAAAAATACATTTAAATTTAACTTAAATTTTAAGGTAATATATAAATATTTGTTAACTTCTTTCTTAACTGTTCTTCAACAGAATAAACTGTCTAGCTTATGGGTTGTCCTCTCAAATTACCTATATCAAAAGTCTATCATTCTTTTAGGGTTTTTATGAACCAATAAGGAAGTTATACTACCTAGTCACGACCAAATTAAAGAACACAGAGATTGTAATTTTGTCTCTCCACATCTAAAACTAACCTTGTAAATTTAATTCTAAGATATTTCCTGGGGAGTGACCGAGCATGAATTGGAGAAGATGTATTTGATAATAGATTAATATCTTAGCAGATCATTTTTAAGACTTTTTTTTTAAGATTTTATTTATTTATTTATTTGAAAGAGAGACAGCCAGCGAGAGAGGGAACACAAGCAGGGGGAGTGGGGGAGGAAGAAGCAGGCTTCCCAGCCGAGCAGGGAGCCCAATGCGGGACTCTATCCCGGGACTCTGGGATCAGGCCCTGAGCGGAAGGCAGATGCTTAATGACTGAGCCACCCAGGGGCCCCGATTTTTAAGACTTAAATATGAATGTATACGTGCAAAGTATGCGAGTATATAACTTCATATAATATTTAATTATTCTATCCAGACCAATCACACCATTGTTTAGCCTGAATTGATTTCCCCTGTGTCCTCCCTATTTTCTCTCTCTACCAATTCTCTAAGAATATCATGTAAAAATTAACTCTGAGTAGAAAAAAAAACCATCAAAAAAATTAAATGATGATTCAAAAAATCAAAATAAATTTCTCCCCTTTCCTTTTGATTCCGTACTTCTCTTTAAAAGGATCTTACTTTAATGAATGTTTAATAATTGTTATTCAATAATGTTAATAACTATAATGAGTCTGAAGTCCATCTTAGTGGGAAACTACATTATAGCATAAGAGCATAAAGCCTTTATTGGAGATGGAAAAATAAAAATTGATTATTGAATTTTACCATTTTGGCAAAATATTAAACAGCATGATATTCAGGAAATAGAGAACAAAATAAAGAAAGCCAGCATGTTCCCAGAAAGCCTAGCTAACAAAATATGACACCAATGGAGCAAAATGCGCCTAGCCAAGCTAATAGCCCATAGAATAGTGGTAGCATGCAATTTGTAATTTGACTGTGAGGCCTAGATTTTCACAGATGCTGCTAAATGTCAGTACTTCCACCATGTCACAATGAACAAAAGGGTAAGCCTTAGATGAAACCAACAGCTGTGTCACCATTGAAACTCATCTTAGGTAAATAGTATGTCAGATTCATGAGGGTATTAAAGCACATGCAGGGACCATGCCATTTGTTCAACTCCATGAGCAGTAGGGATATTACAAGTCTAGGGTCTGCCATTAACGAGACAAGCCCCCATAAATGCTGAGCCAACCAAATCTTTGAGACATTCAATTCTGCTGCAGTCAAATAAACTCAGGGTAAAAATGGATTACAAAAAATGGATGACCACTCTATGCAAAACTGAGAACAACCAAAATCACAGTAGAAAGATGAAATTCTATGAGGACATGCCTAAGCATAATTTCAAGCAACAGAACATAGCCAATGACTGCTGGGAAACCATAGCAACAGGCAGACCAAGCTGGCATGTTAGTAATATGAGATGGGCTGGTTCCTGTAAAGGGAGGAAGCTAAGCTGTAAGCAGATCAAGCCTGTAAACATAAAGCAAGCATACTTTCTCTCTTACAGAAAGAGATGTAGCCTTATTAGTAACAATATTCTAATAGATGTCAGCAACAATAGCACTGCCATTAAACAAGAATCACAATGGAGCATCCTATGCCTTTAGAATTCATGTATCAAGAATAATGAGATAATTTTGGTAATTTGATAATTTATCTCTCTTGGATGTCACCAGGAGAAAAATATATTTAAATCCAAGCAAAAATAAAGCATACTAGAACAAGGCCCTAATATATACCATCTAAATTTAGTGACAAAGAATTTTATTTGGTATTCTACATTTAAAAATTGAAGTTGTACAAAAAATGCTATAAGTGATAGCTTTTTCAGATGGAATGTGGAAATTCAAAATATTTAAATGTGTCAAAAATGAACATATCATTTTCCTAATATAAATCCTGAGAACACAAGGAGCATATATATCTATGGGAATAGGAGCACTAGGATTCATTTTATGTTTCTGCAAAGGAAAATACTTTCTTTTTTTCCATGTCTACTATAAAGTATTTAATCTATAGCATAATGTAAAAAGAACTACTGACCACTAATAAGATATAAGGTAATCTCTATATTTCTTCCCATTATTACCGTCTTGAATATTTATAAAGCCAGACTACACACTTTCCTGCATGAATTAGCTGTAAATTTCAAGTCATATTTTAGCCAAGTAAATACATCTTCAAGGAAAAACCTTTGAAGAAGAAAAAAATGGGATTCTAAAGCCAAATTTTAAGCACAACTCCCTAGATAGTATTTTATTTTTTAATTTTTTTTAAAGATTTTATTTATTTATTTGACAGAGACAGAGACAGCCAGTGAGAGAGGGAACACAAGCAGGGGGAGTGGGAGAGGAAGAAGCAGGCTCATAGCGGAGGAGCCTGATGTGGGACTCGATCCCAGGACCCCGGGATCACGCCCTGAGCCAAAGGCAGACGCTGAACCCCTGCGCCACCCAGGCGCCCCCTTAGATAGTATTTTATTTGAGACACTTTGCTGTGCTATCAGTATGACAGAAAATCACATTGAAGATGAGCATTTTTATGAATTGAGATTGAAAGCAATCGTGTCCAACTGTTTCCAACAGGACAAAAGACATTTTATAAAAGCCTAAGTATTGTATATACGGTTTTAATCACATTAGTTTAAGAAAATCAATATTATCAAAATGATTCTTAATAACTTAATAAAAGCATTTATTTACTTCCACTGACTCCTATCAAATAAAATGAAATGAACAAAATATAGACAAAGAAACCTTTCATTAATGAAGCAGAAAAGAGATCAGAACCTGAATGCGTAAATTATATCAAAAAACTGTCGGAGCATCTGGGTGGTACAGTTGGTTAAGTGTCTGACTCTTGGTTTCGACTCGGGTTGTGACCTAGGGGTCTTGAGATCCAGCCCCATTTCAGGATCTGTGCTCAGTGTGGAGTCTGCCTGAGACTCTCTCTCCCTCTGCCCCTCCTGTTCATGCTCTTTTTCTCTGTCTCTCTCTCTCTCTAAAATAAATAAATCTTTAAAAAAAATGTCAAGTACTCTCAAATTTGAACCAAAATATAGAAGGACGTGAAGATCTTACATGTACTTCCATAGATACAAGGAGGTGAGGGCAGGATTAAGGTATCTCTAATAGTATAAATCAGTTTCCTAAAGAATATGTCCAGCGATTCTCTAAAATATAGAAATATGGGTGTTGCCTCAGTTCAGGACATTATAAGTACAGGGGAAATTAGAACTGAAGGAGAGGTTATAATGACTATAAAGTTTTTTTTCAATTTGAGACAGGTTTTTACCACAGGAGATTGCCAAAATTAATTGCAACAAAGGAGGGAGGAAAAAGTTATCATAACACAGACACCATGAGTTAAGGGGCTTCATTATGTGTTATATCAACCAGCTGAATGTAAGCAACCCAGCAAGCCCATGTCTTGAAAGATAATGGGCATAAGAAATTAGTGCTCCAGACAACAGTCCTGAACAAAAGCTGTGGCTGTCCCCAATGCCTTTCCTCCACACTCAACCCCACATTCAGCAAATGGCTGGCTTGACTCACGAGTGGGTAATAATAAGGAAGGAACCACCATGGTATTTATGTAGGGATATGACCAAAATTTAAGGGATGGAGAATGGGAAATCAATACAATTAAGGTGAAGAATATAGTCACTCTGAAAAGAAAGAGGAAGAATTTAGATAATATCATTCTCGCTGATTTTTATGTAACAACACACAAAGGATGAATCCCACAACTGCAACAAAAATAACAACTACAACAACAACAAAATAGAGAAGAGCTGCTTGAGGTAAAAGGCAAGGAAATGTAGTTCAGAAAAGGCAAGAGCTGATGGTGGCTTAGACTAATATATTAATGGTGGATAGACTGAGAAGTGTTTAGAGTAATGATAGATATTGTAGAAGGAATTTTAATGAATCAAAACCACAGGGGAAGTGAGTAAGGTGAGTCCTATTGATAGTTCATAGCTTCTGTTTTACCAGTCTTCCTGGTGTTAATATGTTGCTTTGATTTATATATTTCTCTGCCCCCAACTAGCCCATCTAACGCCCCAGAAGTTGGCTCCATTTTCACTTTTAGGGCTGATACTAGTCATAATCCATCATGTTAATACTTCCCTCCTTGCCAGGTACAGGGTTCCAATGTTAAGCAAATCAGTACTTGACATTTTCCTGATTAATGGTATCAGGCCAGAGGTGGACACATGACAAAATTTGGTCTTATCATACAAAAAAAAAAAAAAAGAGAGAGAGAGAGAGAGACTTTTTTCCAGATTAGCAAAGAAATTTATCTTCATAGGATGTGAATATCTTGTATATGTTGGTTAGACAGTTTGAATAAATGAATCTTTTTTGATATCAAGGTTAAATATATTAAATTGAGAATCAATTGCATATAGGCAACTGGTATTTTGAATAAGAGTTTATGGAATTGATTTGTAAAAGAAACTTTGTTTTATTTCTCCGTATCTCTTATATACTGTGACTTTTCTAATCAATGTTAGGCAATAGAAAAGCCTACAGTTATTCAAGACCCAACACAGACTTGAAGCGATTCTTTAAAAAATACAGTCTCAATGATAATAATCAAAACTCTGATTTAGATTTAATGATAAATTTACTCCTTTCCCCGCCTTATTCCTCTGCTAGTTGGCCTCTTGATGTGGGATAGAACAGTGTCATCCTACTTCTCTCCCTGTAAGCCTGCTAACTATGGTTTCACCAGGTCCAATCAGGAAAAGGCAGTTGAGTTCAGTGGGAAAGAATGTTTTTACACAATTGATAACTTTCTTAGATGAATCTGTGTTGTCTGGACCTCGTGTATATTTAAAAACTATTTTTTTTCTTTCATGGATATTTTCAAAGATTCTTCAGGGACCCCCACTGGTGATATTTGACTGCATAATAGGGTCAGGGGATGTGCACTTTCCTTGGATCCTCATTTTTAATAATTTCACTCCACTCTTTCTTAGCTTCCCATTCCTCTTCTGGCAACTTTCTTAGAGGATTTCAACTGGCCTCAGGTTATCTTTCCTCTCTGCATCACTCACCTCTGATCCATGGAAAATGCTCATATATTTTGTAAGGACAATTTCCAAAAGTCAGGCCAATTCCAATGAAGAAATAACTCTTCTTTCCTCACTTATTCATGTAGTCAACCAAATCATCTTATCCTTACAATCAATCCCTGGATGGGAATCAAGTATGAGTACACTTGGCCCTACTGACTTCACCAAACATATAAAACTACCAAACAGAACTAATGAAAAGTACTTCTTGGATTCAGGAAACCCAACAAATATCAATCAGTAAAAATAAAAAGAAACACATATCTAGATACCTCACGGTGAAATCATTATCTCTTTCATATGTTTGTCCCTTGTCTCAATATCCTATCTTCTATATAATTTCTTCAAATGCAACTTTGAAATAACTAATTCTCTTTCAATGGTGTTTAATGAATAAAGTGTTTAAAGAATAAAGCAAGAGTGAAAGGTCCCTCCCCTGGGGACAGAATGGTTGAGTTAAATATTAAATTTTCTATTTACTAATCATACACTCTTGGGGTACTCAATTTTCCTGGTTTTAACCTTTCCTGTTGTTTCTGGTGTCAGAAATATTTTCCTTCTTTTTCTGCCATCTCAGCTTTGCATAAACAGGTAGGATGCATTGATTGATTGATTAATTGACTGATAGACAAATATAGAATTGGAAATTGATATCTAACTTTAAGCAGTGGGAAGACCTAAAAATATATAAGCAAGTGAATAATATGATTAGAATCACATAGAAGAAACATTAATCTGCAAGCAAGGTGTTGGCTGTATTGGTAAGTTGAGCAGTATAGTTGGTGACCTCAATTAGGATTTAGTCTGTGCTTAGGAATATTTAAAAATGCAGACAAGAGGTATTAAAAACTTATTGCTGATTAGAAAGGATGGGATTGGAAATGGGATGAGTCATTTACAGAATGTTGTAAAAATAATTGCATATAAGGTGTGAGGGACCAAATATTATGATTTGGAACAAAAGAACCTAGGAAAGAAATGTGCTTAGTTGATCACACTGTGCTTGAAGTCCCAAGATGATACCCAGGATGGTGTATCCAACATAGCCTTATTTATGTAGATTTGTAGCTCAGAATCAGATAAAATACACAAAGAAATAAGAGCTAACTCTGCTAAGAGAGTGTCAAGAGATAAAAGTAGCGGGCAAATAGTACCCACATAGCAGTGGAAGGAATTCCCAGAGGAAACTTCATCCCTTGAGCTGAAAGATTTCAGAGTCTCAAGACATTGAGGGGAGAATGAGAGTAGGAAGCTACACATTAGAAGCCTGACGGCGCATCTTGATCTTGTGGCTCCGAAGGCACTGAGGCTAACGAACCATTATCATATGATTTCATAAGACAATAAGACAATTATCATATGATTTCTCTCATCTATGGAACATAAGAACTAGGAAGATCGGTAGGGGAAGAAAGGAATAAAGAAAGGGGGGGGTGATCAGAAGGGGGAATGAAACATGAGAGACTACGGACTATGAGAAACAAGCTGAGGGCCTCAGAGGGGAGGGGGGTGGGGGAATGGGATAGACTGGTGATGGGTAGTAAGGAGGGCACGTATTGCATGGNGGCACATATTGCATGGCGCACTGGGTGTTATACGCAACTAATGAATCATCGAACTTTACATCGGAAACCGAGGATGTACTGTATGGTGACTAACATAATATAATAAAAAAACATTAAAACGTAAAAAAAAATAAAAAATAAAAAATAAACCTGGCATGAAAACAATATAAAAATAAATAAATAAATAGTTACGTGATAGATTTGCATATTAGGAGATTAAAGCCCTTGTTTTGTTTTAGAAAAAAAAAAGACATTTTAAAATGTCATACATGATTGTGGTGGAAAAAAAAGAAATGAAAGAATAAAGACAGGAAAGAAAGAAATGAAAGCAAGGAGGGAAGGAAGGGAACAATAAATAATAAATGTAAAAAGTAAATAATTTTTTGAAATTCTCCAGAGGTAAACTAATGATGTTGAGCATTTTTTCAACATGAGCATGTACTCAGTTGTCCTCCATATATCCTCTTTGGTNATAACTCCTCTACTCATTTGCATTATAATGCCATCACCACCCCCACGGAGGAAGGCTGCCCTAATGGTTCCTGTATAAACCTTGTTTTAGGGTCAAAAACTCCCATTCCCAAACTGTAGGAGGCGTCCCCCAGTGATTGGAAGCAGCCTCCATTAGAAACCACCCTATCCACGATGCAAGGCCCCTCCCGCTCCTCACATAAAAGGAATGAACCCCCACCCCATAGCCTCAGGCAGTTGCCACCTCTGAGCCTGCCTGGTCTCCCACCTTGACAGTGTACTGTCCTTAATAAAACTGTTCTCTGCTTTCACTTTGGGCACTCACCTCTAACTGCTTATTGCATTAGTGCCAAGAGCGGAGATAAAAGGCTTTTCACGCTGACTGATACTTTTAACGATATTGTGCACATCCTTGTATGCGCCCCTTCCAAGGCCATGGAGGGTCCCTAGGAACAGCTTCATGTGGTCATATGGTTTTGTAAAATTTGTGAAACTAATTTTTTTTTTTTTTAATTTGTACACCATTACTTATTTTTGTGCTTCTAAACGTATTTTTTTTCCGGACACAACTCTGCGACAGGGCTGATAGGAACTCTACCCAAAATAGCAAACGTCAACAAGGCCCCTGAAGGGGCTAGAAGGGTACTGTTTCCCCGCCCCCCGCCCTTACCCACTGTACAAAAATAAACTCACTCCTGGGGCGCCTGGGTGGCACAGCGGTTAAGCGTCTGCCTTCGGCTCAGGGCGTGATCCCGGCGTTATGGGATCGAGCCCCACATCAGGCTCTTCCGCTATGAGCCTGCTTCTTCCTCTCCCACTCCCCCTGCTTGTGTTCCCTCTCTCGCTGGCTGTCTCTATCTCTGTCAAATAAATAAATAAAATCTTTAAAAAAAAAAAATAAAAAAAAATAAACTCACTCCTATGGACCAGCAAAGACTGGCAGAGTAGGTCCTCAACAGGAACACCACCCTCTGCCAGCCCTGGGACCCCATTCTTTGATCCTCATCACTGCCACTTTTTTTTTTTTTTTAATATATGTCATGTATCTTTTTTTTTAAGTTCAATTAGTCAACATATAGTACATACTTAGTTTCAGATGTAGTGTTCAATAATTTATCAGAAACTAACATTTTGTATTCTTTTCTTTAAAAAGAGACCTCCTCCCCATAAAATATTTATCTGCTTACTTAGTTTGCATTCTCTTGAAAGCAGAACCTGAAACAAAGACGAAGGCAGGTCATTTATTTGGAAGACAACCTCCGGAAGCAGGAGAGAGGGAGAGGGAAAAGCTGGACAGAGAGGATGCATTATCAAGGTCGCTGCTGTAAATAATTGGGCTTAATGCCACCAGGACTTGCAAGAAGCATAAAAATTATCTCCTAGAATTATCCACCTAAAAGCAAGAGGCCAGGGCATTTAGCCACCAGTTCCCATAACCCATTGGTAGACGACTGCCTGCAGAGGTTAATTCTTGCTGAATTTCCAGGCTGCCCCCTGAGTTAAATAGCCAGTTCAGAGAATGCCCTGGGGCAGAATGCTGAAAGACATTAAGCCCTTGAAGTGGGACACTCATAGCCAAGATGATTCTGAGATTGCTCTGAACTGTCTATCAGAATGCACATTTGAGTCCGAGTTGCACTGAGGGCACTGGATGCTTTTATGAGAGATATCTACTTCAATCCTATGGGTCAAAGCACAAACTTTGGAATGCCCTTATTCAGGGTGCAACAGAAGGTGAGTAATAAGAAAACAGGAAAGCTTAGGGGCACCTGGGTGGCACAGCGGTTAAGCGTCTGCCTTCGGCTCAGGGCGTGATCCCGGCATTGTGGGATCGAGCCCCACATCAGGCTCCTCCGCTATGAGCCTGCTTCTTCCTCTCCCACTCCCCCTGCTTGTGTTCCCTCCCTCGCTGGCTGTCTCTATCTCTGTCGAATAAATAAATAAAATCTTAAAAAAAAAAAAAAGAAAACGGGAAAGCTTAAATAGTATGAAGATAAGAAAAGAACTAAATCAATATCAGAGAAGCAAAGAAAGGAAAGATGTCTGGCCAAACATTACATTTTACAGGGTGCTCAAGAATGATACGCTTAAAAACCGCTATTGAATTGGGTTAATGAGAGAAGATAATTGACTTTACAGAAGAATTTCATTGAAAAAGCGGGTCAGAAAATCACATTAAAATCCATAATTACTTTCTTTTCTTGCATTTGCTATATAGCTGATCCTTTTCCTGAAAATCTTCCCGCCTAAATACCTTTATGTTTCCGTAAGGATTAAATGAGTTAATATATGTAAAGCACTTAGGACTATATCTGGCACACTACGGGTGCTATAGAAATGTTTTCTACTATTATTTTTATTATTTAGAAGATTGTAAAGACACTGTGAATAATATAATAAGAAGCCAAGTAGAGATCAATTTAAAGATTGTTCAGAAAATAGCAGGTTTTCTTCAAGTCAGGGAAGATTATTTCATAGTGATCTCAAAAGGGCCTGGGAGCTCAAGATCAAAGGAAAAAAGAGATGATAGTGGGAGAAAACCAGGTTTAGGGACAAGAGGCTCAGAATTAGAACCCTAGAGATAGGTAAAGGCCGCTTATAGTTGGTTAATACAAATAGGGAAGTAGTTAAGAAGTGGGGCTATGGAGCTTATTTCCAAAGAAATGTAGAAATGGAGATATTCAAAGCAGAACAATTCTAACATCCATAGGCACAGGAGTGACTAGACCTGGTGATAGTCAAGTAGAGTGAACATTTCAGAATTAATATAGTAATAACATAAAGTTATACTTTATAGCTTACAGAGCCTCACTCTTCTCAAAATAATCCATACATACGTACACACACACTGACAAATGCATATGTGTATATATATATATATACACACACACATGCATGATCTATATGTATGTACACACACATATGCATGATCTATATGTATGTACACACACATATGCATGATCTATATGTATATACACACACATATGCATGATCTATATGTATATACACACACATGCATGATCTATATGTATATACACACACATGCATGATCTATATGTATATACACACACATATGCATGATCTATATGTATATACACACACATATGCATGATCTATATGTATATATATATACACATGCATGATATATATGTATATACACACACATATGCATGATCTATATGTATATATATATACATATGCATGATCTATATGTATATATATATATATATACACATATGCATGATCTATATGTATATATACAAAATGAAGTATATACATGAGGATATTTATTATCCTAAAATAGCAGGAAGCTAAAAGTTTGGAAAAATAATTAATAAGACAGATTTTTAGCTTATTATTCCACTAGCAATTTCACTAATGATTGCTCCTTCAATCCTTTATTCTAATTAATAAAATATGGCAGTGATTTACAGATATCATTTTCCTATTAAAAGCATTTTACTGAAATATTTTCATATCCTCTCATAAAATAAAAAAATACAAAGCATCTCAATGCCCATGACTAATGGGTTCTAACCAACATTTATTTTTATATTAACTTGTTAATTTTCTACTTATTCTATTCACATGTATTGATGACTTCATTTTTATAGTTTTAAATTTTTAAAGAGACCTCTCTCAGGTTTCTCTTTCATACACACACATTGGCTTTGTTTGTACTTTCAAATAATGAATTCCTATGTGTCACAGCCTACCACTTTTTGATCTTTAAAGCAGTCATTTCCATACATTCCTTGTCTGCTTAAGAAGTACATGCTACTTTTTTTTCTATCAGTAGGCAAATATCAGAATATTTAAGATGTCTCTAATTTTACTACACAAAATATTTTTGAGATACAAGCATCGGTCACTTCTTTCATTAGTACAGAACATTACACTCAAAGATACATTCACCTCAATGCCTTCTAGTTTTCTCAAAAGATTATTTCAAAGTGTAATTGTTTTATACGAAAGAGTGAACACTCATATGTTACCATGGTATTGACTGTTGCAAATCAATATGAATATACTCTTACTATCCAAGGAGGAATATAGAGAAAAAGCACATTATGGTCCCATGTGGGTATCAATTCCAGGATGAATCTTTACTGTGGAAGATTAATTTCATATAAGGAGCAGCTTTCTTTGAATTAGTATATGAATCAATTAGTTATTATCTTCAATTAATGCCAAATATTTTATGGAAGTACCTCTTCCATGAACTTTGAGCATAAATTACCAAAATGAAGGGTAGAAATACATCTATTTTATTTCACTAGAAGAGGAAGAAGAAAATGAATCTTTCTTATCATTTAGGGAAATTTTTAACAAAATGCTGTAAAGCCCTTTTTGAAAATTTATTGAACTTACCTTATTTATTTTATCAAATTAGTAGCAAAATAAGAAACTGTACTGATAAGAAATACCTTTCAACTTAAAGATGCAATGAGATGACCATTGTTTAATGGCTTTGTAAGAAGGGAACTCAACATTCACTTTTTAATAAGGTTGTAATTTGAATTCAGTGAAATTACTATTGGTAAAGGTCCTCATCTAATTAAACACAAACAAATGTATCTTAATTCATGTCCCCAAAAGAAGTAATCCCTTTATATTACAGCCAAGTTCGGTGGTTCCAAAGGATTTAAATAACTGAGAAAGGTGCTTAATCAAAAACAGCTACTTATTTCAATTAACTTTCTGTTAAACATGAATGATGCTTCATTTCCCATGTTCTGTGCTATAAATGGTGACAATTACTTTATTCATTCATTTGTGGTCAGCCAATAAATATTGAATAACCACTACATGCATAGAACTATTCAAAACTTTGGAAGTTAAGAAAATTTTCCAATAATCAAAGAACATAAAATCTAATGGACAATACAGTCACATACATATACATAAGTAACTAAAACAGTAAATTTTAAATTGATGATTCCACTCCAAAAAAAAATATTATAATTTATGCCTTTCTTTTCTCCATCATCTCTATAATACACTTTAATGGAACTTTAATTTTTGAAATTTTATTTGATTTATTCTTGACAATATCTACTCCTAATGACATTGATGGTGGTGGTGATGATGGTGATGTTATTAGCTAACAGTTATTGGACATTATGTGCCAGTCACTGCCCTAAATAACCAATATGCATTTTCTCGGTAAATCGTCACAACATCTTTATCAGTTAGACGCTATTATTATATTCACCATTCATAGAGAGGAAACCTGAAAGACACACGGGTTAAATAATCTGCCCAAGTTCACGTAGCTCATATGGGTAGAGCTAGGAAGCAAAATTAGACTATCTGGTTCTAGAACTTAGGTTGCCAGCCATCACACAAGACTGTATCTAAATCATCATCATATATACCATAAAATATCACAAAATAAGCTCTGTAATAGAGAAATCATAACTCTACACAAAATTATATAAAATATTATTCTCTCATGTCTTCAATTTGTTCCATGTAATTATTCCTAGTCCCCTATAAATTCTTGAGTAATTGCTTCTGCTCTACCTGTTGTACAACCTTAGAAAAATTGAGATTTAAAGAATTTAGGAACTTTTCCAATCTATAAAATGGAGCTACCAAAATAATTGCCCTACCTAAGTTCATATTTCCATGAGACTTCCAGGTTTCTAGAACCTCCTTTATCAGATCAACAGTCTCCTTTAAATTTTGCCCCTCTCCAGGACTGGACAGCTGTTGCTAGTTTTTTGGGGCTTACCAGCCTGGTGGTGCAAAGCAGGGGAAGTCCTCTGATCCAGTTTCAGTCTGAAACAGATGGTATCTCCATGTGTCTTCACGGTGGGACTTTGTTTTTGCTTTTGTTTTTTTCAGATTATTTATTTATTTATTTACTTAGAGAACATGAGTAGAGGTAGGGGCACAAGGAGAGGGAGAAAGACAATCTCAAGCAGACTTCACACCGAGTGTGGATCCCAATGTGGGGCATGATCTCACAACCCTGAGATCATGACCTAAAAAATCACAAGAGGACACTTAACAGACTGAGCTACCCAGGCATTCCCACGGTGAGAATTAGAAATAATATTGTTCATCATCCTCCAGGTAAAGAAAATTTCTAACGGTCTAGGCTCAGGATTATTTCCTGTCCCTTTCTCAAGGATAGAAGGATTTTTCATATTCCCCTCCTTCAGTCACAATGGGTCTTCACATGTGTTTTAGGGTCCATATAGAGTTTGCTTCCCTTCCCCCAAAAGATGAAGGCTTTTGTTCTGTAGGAAATAAGGAGCCAAGTGAGATTTCCTAATTTTCCCAAGGTGGTGAACACTCTCTTCCTCCAAACCTGTGAAATTGAGGCAGTTTATTGGGTCAACAACCCTACTCTCACTTTGCTCATGAGTGTTCAGTGAAGTTCTTTGTAGAAATGCCAATGAATGAATGCAAACGTCCTTTGCATCTGCAGTTCTTAGGCTTCTAAACTCTCACATTAGCCCACACAGAACCTTTAGCATTCCTTAAGAGTTTTAGCTGAATTATTTTTCCCACTTGTATGGAAACTTCATTTTCCTCCTGTGGTTTGCCCTACATAAGTCAGCACTCACACCCCACTTCTCCTTGAAAGTGCTGCCTGTCCTTGGATTACAGACGGGTTAGTTTTTCTATGACCTGATCTCTGGTGGTTTGAAAAGTTATACTTTTTGTAGATTATCTTTTTTCTATATGCTAAGCAGAAACCAGAAGTCTTACATTTTGATATACATTGCTGTTATTTAACCCTTACTAAAGCATTGAATCTTGTGTGCTACTATCATCTCTATTTTGTATATAAGGAAACTGAGTTGTAGAGAATTTAAATCCTTGCCTGATATCATTTAACTACTAAATGGCAAAAACCAGTTCTCTTGACTTTAAGATCGATTTGTTGTATACGGTTGACTACGCCATAGGTCATCATCATATATCAGATATGCTACAAAAATTAAAAAGAAAAAATTCAATAGTATTCTGTCATAATCCAGGGTGTCACTAGGTGGTTTGCAACTCGATGGAATTTCAAAAAGTGAATATGCCAGTTTTCCTTCCATTGTGCTAGGGACAATGAAAAATTATGCTGAGCAAAAAAAGCCAGGCACAAATGAGTATATACTATATACTATATAACTGCATTTATATAAAGTTCTAGAATAGGGAAAGTAAGCTCTGGTGATATAAATAAGAATGTTAATAGCTTCTGAAAGGGGGAGGTGGGTGGAGATTATCCAAAAATTGGCACAAGGCAGCTTTATTCTGTGTTAATTTCCTTTATATTGATTTTGGTGGTGGTTTTAAAAACTCATGTACTGTACATTTAAAATCTGTTTATTTTATTATATCTAAATTATACTTCAATAAATTTCATCTATAACCAAATAAAAAGGAAGCTGAAGTTAAATTCATTAATTTAAAACTTTGTGAGTTCAATGGGAAGTTTTACCTCTACAGGTGACACTTATAATTTTAAAATATTTTAATTTGCTTTATTTTATTTAATCATTACTGTACAGGGAAGCATGTGTTATCATTATGTCCATTTTATACATGGGCCTGAGTGCAAGTTTGGATCTGCTGAAAGAGTTGGCTACATCATGAGTTAGAAACGTTAAAAGTAAAATAAATGCAGTAACATCTTATTGTGATCCACAGTGTCATATGGGTCATCTTGCAACACTACATGGGAGGAAAAGAGAATATAGCCACTTTTTTTCCATATGACAAAGGCAACAATGAAGCTCCCACCTCTTCATCATGGAAACTTCCACACCCTAAATAAAAATGGAAATGTTATTCTTAAGTAAATGTCTTCAATCGAAATTTATTATCATTTCCCTTTTCAAGTCAATTGCCAAGAACTTGTTTGGCCACTGTTTTCAGAATGCTTCCAGACAATGGGCCCATCCTGTTACTAGGTTAATTAAGAATAGTTGATTGTTACTGTCTTTGTTTGCATACCACATGTTACCAACATGTTTGGGATATTTCGACAGGACTAATTTCACACAAATTATAATGAGAAAAATGAAACACATAATTATCCAAATAAAACATAGCATCAATAAAGTAGGAACGGTTATAAAATAAATACGGCTACCACACAGGTCAGGCAAAGCTTCACAAAAATTGATTCCATGTATACTACAGTAACAGTATATAATACGGCTTAGTCATGACCCTCCATTAAGACAGGTCATTATTGCTTATTATGTTCCCTTTGATTCAATGTTCACATGAAGCCCTAACCCTTAAAAACGAACTTAAGTTCAAATACGGTAATGGCAGTCCATTTGCAATTTCAAGGGTACAGGACCACATCCAGATAACTTCTTATCACCTGGAACACAGATTTAATAATCCAACAAGAGTCACTATCACTAAGTATTTTACAAGCCTTACACTCTTCCCTGTCTACTCATGATATCTCTCCACACAGACACTGCCTAATGATGGAAATGACTAACATAGTTTGAACTTCAAAGATTGACTCAGAATGTGCCTCAAGGATGGTCAGATAATTTTGATCAAATTGGGCTTTCTCATCCCCAGTTGCTGCACACACTAGTCCTGGCTCCCTACTGTTCTATTTTCCTAGTTATCATTTGCTCAAAATGTACTTTCTTTTGCCATTTGCTCTTGTCTCTGCCTGCTGGGCTTGTGATTGGCTCCAGGAAGGTAAAGCCAAGTGGATGTGAGCATTTGTTTAGTGTCAGAATATTGACTACCTCCCAGGACATCATTATTCCAGGATTTCCCTAGCATTTGGTGCTGATTATAGTGTCTGGAGCCACCAGTGAATTATTTTCAGAAGAACCGTATGGCTTTATTGTCAAAGTAAGGTTTTATACTATAATTGGAAGGTACCCTTAAAAAAATTGCAGGGCTGAAAAAAAAATGGCTAAGTAGTTGCCAATTTTCTCTCTGACTTAAAAAATTTCTTATATTTTATTGACTTAAAAAATCTGTCTTATATTTCTTATATTTTATTGACTTAAAAAATCTGTCTTCTCTTCTGATCATGCAGTATAATAAGACAGACGGGAAATCAAGGGGTGATTGTGACTTGTGAGATCACAAAGTTGGTACTCACTCTCCTTGGTCAGACAGCAGATAGCGAGTGCTCACTGAAACCTCAAAGCCACTCACTTTTGGTTTAGTATTTAGTACCGGCACTCTGAACTAGAATCATCTTCCTCTGTCTTGAGTTTCTTGATTCCTACTTTTGCCTTCTCATTAATCAGTGTGGTGCTGTGAGTGCCAATGATTTAGTAAATCAAATGATAATGCCCCTTCCATTATTTTTTTGCCAGCTTACACTGTTACTTCTAAGAGACGAGAGTTTGGAGCTCTACCTATAACTTGAATTACTTATTAAATTAAAGAGAAAAAATTCTTAAGTCTCTATAAGGAGAATGTATTTTCTCTTGAGTTTTTGGGGGGGCATTATAAGCAGATACTACAGGCCATAAGTCACAACAACAAAACAGAAATAGAGTTGTCCTAAGAGAGACAATCACCCATGCATATGAAACCTGACTTTAGATTGTGTTTAAGTCTTAGTTCCTGCTCTATGCAATGAATAATGAGTGTATCTAGCATCCACCTTTTTGCCTTTGTTTTGGATGATGAGTAGTTCATATAGGTGCCTCCATAATGAAATCAATATATGATTTTTAAATCTTTTTTGAAAACATATGTTCAAAAGCCAATATATTATGTTTTCCAAATCCAATTCCTAGATCTGTGTTTGACTGAAACCTTGCAAGGTATGTGCTCTTAACATTTCACCCCTTGCCCCTTCCATGCTCTAAAGACAATTGTGGCATATAAGAAAAGGTATTGATCTTGAAGTGGACTTAATTTCAAGTTTCATCCAGAGAGTTACTAGCTATGTGATCTGAAATAAGGTGAATAACATTTGTGTGTCTCAGTTTCTTCTTTACAAAATGGGGAAACCGTTTACCTCACAAGGTTACTTGGGAGTTGGAATGCTATGAGACAATGTGCTCTGTCATTAGTTATATATCAGACAAAGATAGGGTCCTCTATAATAGAATTCAACTTATAAATAAAATACTCTCATTGCAATGGAGCTTTAGGTACCTATTCTTTGTAACTGTAGGAGTGTGATTGATAATAATATAGCGTATTTATGATTACAGATTTTCCTTTCTAACAAACATAATTCTTCTTTAATACTCAAATCTCTGTTATTGTCTTTTATCATGCACAGTGATAATCAGAGTATTAAAAATTCCCGGAATTCCGAGTGCTGACAAAGATCCCATGCAGTCATCATGAGAAAATTTCATCTCCAGCTTTGCCTTTCTCAGCAGTAAGCCATCAGTTCAGGGAGTAGAGCTGACAGTAATTGAAGATGGTGTCACATCTCTGGTGCCACTTTTTGGAAAATTATAGGATGTTGTGTTCCATTTGTGTCAAATTTGGTGTTAAGAGATGGCAGAAATGCTAGTGTTGCTACCAGAAAACCACTTTTCTGCTCTGTGACAATGAGAAAACCAGCCATGTTCCTTAGAGGAATAGTGTGGTGATGACAATCTGTCAATCTGAGAAGTTCAGAAAGTACCACAAAACCGAAAATGATGTGTTTTCTTTCAGTTTGATTTAAACTTCTGAATACTTTTCCTTTGCTTAACTACTGATGTGATTTATTCAAGAGTTCAGTAGATGAAATAAACTTTTTAATTTACTATACCTAAGTATTTCTAATTAGATAGTTACAACTACTAAAATATTCACATGGAGAGCAATCATTTTAAGAGCCATCACAGGAAGCAATTGTAAGATGCCTATATTTTGTGTAATTATACAGCTCATTCTTTGTCTTTCTCAAGAGAATTTTGTATGAGATAATAACTTCAGAAAATGATATTAATATATCTGATACCAGAGCTATTACCAATCCTAATTTGCACCTTTCATGCTACTTTGAATATTTTATTTATGCCGTAATGTCAACTATGCAACTGAAAATGGCCTAAAAGGAACATTAGCCATCCATCTCTGGGTAGAATGTACCCGTATCATCCCTGACAATATAAAATGCTCTAAGATACAGGTTTGCATACATTTTGTGTTTACAGATGATTGCAGAGGATCAAAAAAACCATAGATAACTTATCCCATTTTCATAAATCTCTATCACAGAGGTATATTACAAAAGTGGTTGTGAGATACTGACTAAGATCTATATTTTGGTGGGTGCAGGAGGGTGGCTAACGCAAATAATGCCGTCATTGAAGTGCAGTTACAGAAAAGTTGCTAAATGCTCCAGAGTCAGAAGAATACCTGGATCTTCATATAAAATCCTTGCGCTCCCTGGTATTAGAGGAAGGTCAGACTCTTTCAGTGAACTAATCAAGAGATAAAATAAGTAGAACAAGAGTGAGAAAGTATGGTCTTCATAAGAATGAAGTTCTGCAGCAACAACCAGTCCATCTCTTTTCTTTCCAACTTCTTCACCAGAAAGTGCCTACAACATGTTTTCATAAGCTCTAATAAATGATGCCTTCTTATCAGAAAATTGCTGAGTCAGTAAAACAGCTCAGTTTCTGCTGCTATGAAGGCACAGAAGGGGGCAGAAGAGAGGAGGCAGCACTGAAATTAGAGCCTAGATTTCCTTCACTTAACATAGCAATGATAAGGGCCTCCCCATGAGCCCATTAGACACTTTGGATGGTTACAGCGTCTTACATATTCTTGCCAATGCCTCCAAGAAGGCCACTTTCTGGGAGAGGACTCTAACTGCACAAGGCTGTGAGGTAGGTGGCCATGGCATGCCTTGGAGTCGGGGAGAAAGGGAGAAGGTTGCATTTCAAGTGGCTCTCCAATGCCAGGAGATCAGGTGTGGGTAAAATATAGTCCTTTGATGAACCAGCAAATGCATCACTAGGAGATGGCTTTAAAACATACAAAATACAGGGGCGCCTGGGTGGCATAGTGGTTAAGCGTCTGCGTTCGGCTCAGGGCATGATCCCGGTGTTGTGGGATCGAACCCCACATCAGGCTCCTCCGCTATAAGCCTGCTTCTTCCTCTCCCACTCCCCTTGCTTGTGTTCCCTCTCTGGCTGGCTGTCTCTATCTCTGTCAGATAAATAAATAAAATCTTAAAAAATAAATAAAAAATAAATAAATAAAAATAAAACATACAAAATACAGAAAGAACAAACAGCCAGTTGGTATTAGGCAGAGAAACAATAATGACTAGCAGCACCACCATACTGTCACTATCCTTGATAGGTGAAGCATGGGATTGCTTACATTATCCTGTCCACTAAGGGCAAGCATCTTTACCCTCTGTCCTCCTCGTCTGAAGATGAGAAGGTTACCGGGAAGATCATGGTATAAAAGGGCAGCCCACGTTTTCTCTCTAACCACTACAGTGTAACTCTCAGCCTAACATTGCCGGAAATGGGGACAAGGAATATTTTGACTCCTTTTTAAAATTTTTTCAATGCAATTCAATTAATTTACTGTTTTAGAACTTATCATTCCAAAGGCTTTACAATGTAGCATTTTCTAACTTGTTTGTTGGTATAATAGCTTTATTAGTTCAAATCAAGAGAGAGATCACATGTTCCAGCCCATCATGACAATGCAAGATATTTAGCTCTTCTTTAGCGGTAGAACTCAGCAATTTGTTTCCTCTACATCTGCTGGGCATTTCCTAAATATTACAGTATTTGCCTCAAATCTCAGTGCTTACTTGTTAATTTGTAAGATACCTTGGTTTTTGGATCTCTCACAGTTACATTCCAGTCATTTGTGAGAGGCTCTTCTGGACTCCAATCCCTCCTGTTTGGCCACATACATTTCCTTCGGAGACTGCCGTAGTCCCTTCATTCCAAGCTGTTCTGTCCCTTCACCTTGTCAACCATACGGATGCTCTCATACTCACCATGCTTTAACTTGTACTTATTTCTGCTGGGCTTTGAATCAAATGTGAAATTGAAGCATTTAAATGAGCAAGATTAAGTTTTAATTACTAAAATGAGACTTTCAATAACTGAAATAACTAAAATTTTATGGATTCAGACTAAGATATCATTAAGGGACATATCAAACACAAGAAAAGGGTAGTTACGGACAGCTCAGCAGGAGCCATTTACAGAAAAATAAAACAATTTTTTTCATTGAGACAAGTTTCCTAATTTAAACTGGTAACAGATTTTTAATGTTTCCATTTGGAATTTTCAAAGATTTTACAAAAGCAAAATAATTATTATGTCTTTGTGCATTAAAAGTTTTTTTTGCAAATTTCCTTTTTTTTTTTAACTTTTGTTCATTCACCATTTTCAGAAAGCCCAGTTTATGTAAAAATTCATATTAGTACATTGTGAGATATAATGAAATTGGTATTTCATGCAATGAAGTTTAGGGGTAATTTGCAGTGCAGCAATATTTTGTAATAATATTTTTGTTCATTTTATTTTCCAATGGATACAAGCCCTTTCCTCTGTCAAGTAGGGTAACAGCTGGTTCCTCCTCAATTCAAATTGAGCTGCGGTTGGAGTCAGTTCACCTGTGTTCAAGCCCAAACTTCCACCATTTTGTCAGGATACAGTATTGGTCTTACTAGTAGTAGTACAGCTGGATTGAGCTGGGGTAGCAGTTTGAGATATTTTCTGTTTACCTTACATTTCCATTCTGTCAGAGCCCTGGAATCTAGCACCCTGACATTATGTGGAACTATGCAATTACTCTGTTATCCAACCCCACTTCCATGGTACTTTCTTGGTTAAACCTGAGTCTGTGTCTAAGGGAAAAATTGTTTGGTCATTTGATTTGCTTCTGCATTTGGGGTCTTCCTGACTTTATTCTACTCTGTCTACCTTTTCCTCATCTAACGTTCAGCTGATTTCTCTTTGTCCCTGCAAATATTCTCTATGTTAGGGCCACTCCTCAACTGACCTGCCCCAGCCCAAATGCCTGCTCCAGGTATGGAAGTTGTAGCCCCTGTTTCTTATGTAAGAAAGGCTTGTTTTTCTCTGGTGTTTAGTCCTTCAAGCTTTTCTTGTGTCTACTGCTCTTTGCTAGCTACACAAAATGCTACAGTCACTATTTGCTCTTATTTTTCTTGTTATCATGAAACAAATGTCTTTCACATTCTGCTACATCCTAATTGAAGAAGTCTAAGCATTTGTAGTTAGGGCTATTGTTAGCTATTTCATGTTATAATTCCTCTTAATAGAATAATCACTTTTGCATTATAACTTCTAATTGAATAATTTTGTACCTTTTTAATTCAAAAAGTTATACCCTTAATTCAATTTTATGTCTATTTCATTAGATAGAACTTCTAAAATGGAACAAAACAAAACACCTACAAGTAAAATACTAGCTGGTGGTGGTAACACCAGCAGAGTCTCACCATAAAATACGATGTTAGCTATTAGTTTATGTCAGAAAACTTTCATCATGTTAAGCAAAGATCTTGCCATTACTAATTTTGAGTCCTTTACCAGGAATATTTGCTAAATTTAGACCATTTGAAAGACTTATATGTTTTTCTTTTTGGATCTACTGATGTGATAAATTATATTAAAAGATTTCCCGAGATACTATTATACTTTGACTCCTGGGGTGAACACATCTTAATCATAGTAGCTGATTACTTTCTACTATAATGTTGAAATTGATTCTAATGATGTGATATGGGAATTTCTATCTATGTTATTTCAAAATAGTTTCTATAGCAAGAATGGAAAACACTTGTCATCTGTAGAACCACATGTGTTCATGGCAGATATCATAATTGGTGAAAGCAAATGAGGCTAATGATTCATTATTTACATAATACTTGTCAGCAGCTACTACTAATGAGTCAGAGTTGGAATGAAATCTCAAACTGCTGTCATTAATCAATGCTTTTCATTTTTTATGTTCTCATTGTCAGTCTTAGCACAAAGTTGCATAACATTCCCTCTTTGAATGTTTTACCACAGGTATCATAACATGTAAGTTTCCTCTTTCTAGAAATTTTTAAATAATTCAAGCTTAAAAACGTTTGTCCCAGAAACATTTATTCTTAGTAAGCTTTACATTCTCAGAATATATTTTAAGTCATATTTTTCCACTCTTGATATAGAAACAATCGACAGGGGTTACTAATTTTTTAATGTCATAAAAAATGGGATTATAGTTCTATACATTCTTACGGTTATATACTTACACATTTCAATTCTGGCTAAATATTGCTTTTTAAACTTGTTTTGAATAATCATATTTTGTATTTACTTTTAAAACTGCTTTTCTTAATGTTTTGTATATTCTTGAAAACACTATATTGTCAACTTCTTCAGTGGAATTTTAGATGCCTATTAGATCAAGCTTGTATAATTTTTCTAAATTCTTACTAAATTTTGCCCACTTAATCTGACCCTTATCAAGAAAGTATATTATTATCATTGTCTCAGTTAATTACTTGATTTGGCAACAAACTTATCCATCTTCTTGCATATCCTTCTTACCTATATCACAGTACTTCCATCTGAAATTATTTTCTAACCAAAGTGCTCATTTAAAATTTCTTTTACTGAGAATATGTTTGTTACATACTCTTTCAGTTTTTGTTTTTGTGAAAGTATCTTTATTTTAACTTCATTAAAAAAATAATGTTGGTGTTTTGTTAGAGGTGGACAACTCTTTTCCTGACACCATACTGAATATCTTGTTATTGTCTCAAAAATGGTCACCCAGTGGATGATAGCATTTATTATTCTCATGTAGATGACCCCTCTTTAAACTAGGATCACCAACATGACTAAATTTTACCCAAAAAATGAAGAATTGATGCTGTGTGACTCTAAAGATTATGTCAAAAGAAGCCTTACAGCTTTCCTATGGTCTTAGAAAACTTGCTCCAAGGGATGTCTGACCATTCTAAGAAGTCTAACTACCTTGAGCCCACCATGCTGTGGACAAGCCTGAACTATCTCATGGTGAGAGAGAGATTCCAAGCTGAGCTCAATCCATCTACAAAGCAGACAGACAGTAAGATGTTGTAAGTCACAAAATTTTGGTCTGGTTTATTATGCAGCAATAGATAATTAGTATAAAATTAGATTACTTCTTTTGGTGTTTGTTTTTGAAAAGTTTTTTACCAATCAAATTGATATTACTTTATAGATAAAAGAGAGTTGAGGGGTGCGAGAGTTAGCCAACTATGAAGCTGGAGGGTACAGACCATATAAGACCATCCTCAACTGCAGGCATGGGAGGATTCTCAAAATCACCTTCAATTTTGATAATTTGTTAGAAGAACTCACAGAACTCACTGAAAGATGTTATCATTATGGTCACAGTGCATTATAGGGAAAGGATACAGATTAAAATTACTTGAAGCAAGAAAGTCATAAGGCACAGTCCAGGAGGATTCCAAACATGCAGCTTCCAAATGTCCTTTCTCCATGGAGTCATAGACAGATGTAATGCCTCTTAGAAACTATGTGTGACAACACACATGGAGTACTTCCAACCAAGGAAGCTCACCCAAGTCTTGATGTCTGGAGTTTTTATTGGGGTTCTATAACATAAGCCTCATTTAGCATCCAAGTGGCTTACCTCAATCTCCAGCCCTTTACAAAGTGGAGCTGACACCCCATGCAGAACCCAAAGCCACCACCCTACATTATCTTGTTGAAGAGGCCCTAAATCACATTGTTACTACCTGGTTGGCCCAAAACCCCCAGGCAAACGAAGACACTCTTACCAGGCATGACATTCCAAAGGTTTAGAGATTATCTCCCAGGAGCCCAGAACAAAAGACAGACCTCTTTTTGGACTGGGTTAAACTCTTTACTATACAAAGGGTGTTCTAGCTTTAGCATTTTAACAGTTTTCCAGCACATTCCATTAAACTACTGCCTCAAAGAAAAACAAACTATACCTGCATAACCCTAACCCTAACCATTAATTCACTTCTTTCCCTTCTCCTACCTTATAATAAGACTCAATAATTTCTAAATATTCTGAAGGCCATGGGACAACTTCTCATATACTGAAATTTAGGCATCATTAAGAGTATTTTGGTGCCTGATGCTCATACTTTAAAGTAGGCAAGGCACTCAAAAGGGAGTAAATTATCTAGTACATATCTACTTATTATAATCCACTCTAAAAGAACTCATAGCCAATGTTGCCAGTTTGGCAATTAAAAATACAAAATTTCCATTTAAATTTGAAGGTTAGATAAATGACCAATAATTTTTTATAATTATGTCCCAAATATTACATATATACTTATCCTAAAAACTTACCCATTGTTCATTCGAAAATCAAATTTAAACGAGTTTCTTGTATTTTATCTAGAAGCCCTACCTTCAGAAATCCTTTCATGAAATAAGAAAACACATAATCTTTGGCTTTAGATTGTAAAAAAATTCGTGAAGATATATAAAAATGCTAAATTAAATATATCCTTCTGCAAAGTGTTATCACTTATTACAGCAAATGTGAAGAGTAAACTACAGAGTTGGTTATTCCTTTGAAGATTTAGATCAGGGGTGCCTGGGTGGCTCAGCTGTTAAGCGTCTGCCTTTGGCTCAGGTCATGATCCCAGGGTCCTGGGATCGAGCCCCGGATTGGGCTCCCTGCTCAGTGGAAAGCCTGCTTCTCCCTCTCACACTCCCCCTGCTTGTGTTCCCTCTCTTGCTGTCTCTCTCTCTCTGTGTCAAATAAATAACTAAAAAATCTTTAAAAAAAATTTAGATCAACTATCCAAAAAGGCTAATATCAACATTGATTCATGATTTTCTACTGTGATTTCTTCATACATAAATAAATAAGAAAATTTCCACAAGGGATGAGTTCAGTAGTTGCCCATATTTTGAACACCTCACAAGTGTTCTTAATTTTCTTGTACTTCCCTAAAAGTACCCACACAAATGAAGCTTTACAAATTTACCTGATGATTTAGTTTGAGTGCCAAACAATATTCATGCCTATGTTTGTGAGCTAAACTGTAGCTACTGTGTTTGATTTAAAATAATGCATAATTAGCCTCAGTTTACTTAATAACATTATGCTGTGTTTTGACAACCAAATAGTGAAATTCACTGTGCTCAACCTCTATTTTATTGAAATCAACAGACAGAAACCAAAAATAATTGTTACAAGCCCTCTGATAGTAACAATTAGTTAACATCATAAAGAAATAGCTGTAAACAAGAACAGTGTTCCAGCCTGAGTTATGAATTATAAATTTACAAATTGATTTTCTTATGCTTCTCCATTGACTTGAGCCTTAAAAACATGTCATTGATTAAACATGTCCTATATTATGTATGATGATGAGAAAGAAACCTGAAAAGACTGAAACAACAAAAAACATAGCAATGCATTTATCTTAACAAGAACTATTGGTAGGGGAATCTACTTATTCACCATTTTTCTAACCAATCCAATTATTGGAACTCTTCCTTTAGTCTAACCCATAAAATACAGCATGTTCCAAGAGATTCTGTGAAGGCAGGAAAAATATTAAGAGGTAAGAGTGAACCATAAATTAGACTATTTTGTCTCTATAAAACTTAGAGACATATGAGGTGCTTAAAAATTCTCTTCCTAAGTATTTCCTATGAGAAATGTGTCTTTCCATTATTTTCTCCCTTGATACTCATGTCATTTACTCATTTATTCATTATTTGAAGTATGGATTGAATTCTTAGTACAATATCACACAAAATGCTATGTGTTGACTATTCCAAGATGAATAAGTAACAATAGCTCCTTTCAATGAACTTATAAACTAATGGAGAAAAATAGATGAGAATATCAGTTATTGTAACAAAATGTAAAAAGTGCTAAAAGCAGAGAAATGCATGGTGAGAATAGAAGAGGGTAATTTTTCTCAGACTTTATGCTGGTGAAAAGAAAGTACGTTACAAAACATTTCCACAAGGACATCCATAAACTAAGAATTACCCGACATTCTTAATAAAAACTATTTTCCTAAATGTCTACCATGGAAGAGCATGGGATGGGATAAAGGTGAGGGAAAGGAAAAAAAAAATATGTCCCTTAGAAATTCCACCCTAGGTTTCAACATATATCATGGGGGGTGGGAGACAAAAAGTAAGCTAAAATATAGGTCATGAGTGAAACAAGCAAACCTATAGTTTGCATGTGAGTTCTCAACTACTCAGTCCAGAGATACAAATATTTAAAATTCATACTTCTTAAATTCTTCTTTTCATTTTCTCATTTATTCATTTAAGAGTTCAAATCAAAGCAAATAAAACATTTTGTCCCTAAAAGTATCCGTATCTCTTTTAATTATTAATTCTGATTCTTGCAATCTCTTCTCCTTCAAATTAGCTCTAAAATATGATTTTGACTAATAGACTCAATATATTGGCAATTCTATTTCAAAGATCCATTGAGTGTTTTCACTGTGTACTTTTGGAGTTCTGCTTAGTTAGTCACCTTTATCTTATGCCATTAATAAATTACAAGTCCAGGCTTTCCAATCCAATATTATGCATGAGGAACAGGTAGACATTAAATACATTTATCCCTTTCTTAATCTCTGTCTCTGTCTTTTACATTATTTGAAGAGGGACAAAGATTTGGGCAAATGACTGGCCTCTTTTGAAGATTAGGATATAGACAAATATGGTTGTAGCTCAAGATGTAGAAATTAATATGGATTCAGTCTGAATGATCTTATGCAAACTACATTTAAACATCAATGTGCAGTTAGAGCAGCAAGGGTGAGAGATCACATAATTTCATATTCTTTCTTCTTTGGAAACTATGCTCAATTATTTTAATTCAGTTTTGTAAGTTCTAAAAAGAATCTTAATATCACAAACTAAAAGCAGCCTCAATTTTTCTTTCAGATATCTATTTCTATACAAAATACTTTATGTTAAATATTCTAAAAAATGTGTTTTTATTAAAGACTCTTCAAAACCAAACAGATCATTATAGCCAACAGCTACATATAAAAATTCAACTTTCTTTATTTGAGGTTCATTGCAATTACTCATTGTGGTAGGTTCCCAGGGTTCTAAAATTAAAAAAAAAAAATCTATGAAAACAAGATTGAAGCTTTTCAGTAGCTATAATGGCTAGTAATATCATGCAATACAGGCTGAAAATATCTTCTTGGAAAATTTGTAAGGTTAAAATAATTTCAGGTGTAATATTTATTGATCACTTTTCCATGGGTTAAAGTAGATGTAAAGTTGTTTCCTGTTTATTTTGGTTTAAAAAATACTTTTTAAATATATAAAATCTATCATTTGATTCATATTTATCCCTTCTATGTGCTGTAGTAATAATAATAATATAGCCTTTGAGCATTTAACTTGTACCCGGTGTTCTGCTAAGCATTGTACAAGCCATCCATTTATTATAACAAAAGAAGTGGGTATTACATATGATGAAACTGAGGTTTGGAATGGCTAAGTAGCTTATTCTAGGTCACAGGGTTAATACGTGGTGGAAATGAAATTACTATCTGGTAGTCTAACTCCAAAACCCATGTCCTAAATTATTATGCAAAAGGGCCTTCTTTTTCAGCTGCCCGTTTCCAAGACCTTATGCCTAGCAAAAGAAGGGAAAAACTTTTTGCAAAGATAGATATTTTAAGAAAGATTAATAAAAGATTAGTAAAAGCTGCTTTTTCTTGTTTCTGTCTCTCTGTGCTTCTCATTGTTTTTTGTTTCTCTATTTTATTGTACCCATATCTTTTCATGTGTGTATCTTTTCCTTCCTTCCTTCCATTCCTCTTCCCCTTCTCTTACTTTTCTCCTTCCCCTCCCTTCACTTTCCCCATTCTTCTCCTTCTTTCTCCCCCTCCCTTTCCTCCTCATACTCTTTGTCTTCTCTTCCTCTTTTTCTTGTTTTTTTTTTCTTCTTTTTTAAAATTTCATTTATTTAAACAATTTCTACACACAACGTGGGGCTCAAACTGATGACCCTGAGATCAAGAGTCACATGCTCTCCTGACTGAGTCAGCCAGGTGCCCCTAGTTCTTCTTTTTCTTACACACATGCACACACACACACACACACACACACACCTGTGATGTTTGGATCATGCAGCTGGGTATATAACAAGATCACATAAAGGAAACTATATGAAGGAAAAATGTGTCATTCAGTCATCTAGGTTTTTAATTCAACAGGTCCTGGAAATGGATGATTGCAAAGATTATGTGTTTAATCATATGTCTTTCTTTCCATGTCAAAAGAATTTTAGATGATATCACCATGAGCTAAAGTCAACTTAAAATACAAGAGTAAAATTTTAAGATCAGATTAATTCATTTCCAATAGAGCTTCAAATAAATATGATTTCTACTTAAGTAAATTTATTACTTATTTGGAATCTGCATGTCTCTGATAACTACAAGTTTGATTAAAATGGGATGTTAAATAATCTATATACAAAAAGGGTTTTAAAACTCCATAGCCCTTTAGAAGAAAATAAATCTCCAACACTGTTATTAGGGATCATTCCAAAGTTAAAATATAGCAAAAATATAATTCATTTTGAGAATGAGTATATACATAAATATTTATATATCTTATTCATAAAATATATGGCGAATAATTCATTGTTATTTCATATGAATTAAAGGGTCTTAAATATATGTTCTAGGAAAATTCAAAGAAATAATGGTTGGGCCACTGTGGAGGCGCTCAGTATGAGTTCTGGTATCAGACATAACAATGCTCTAGGTAACTGCTAGTAAGAAGATCCTTGCCAGTAGGAGCCTATGTCCATTTTCTTCTCCTATTTACACAGAGAATTGGATATTCTAGAAAACGTAAGGTGGTTACTTTGAACAGAACCACAATGCAGCTGCTTCAATAAGGATTTTTAGTAAATCAAAGTTCCGCTTAGTTCTTTCTCATTATAAAATATTCAGATTCCACTTATAATCAGAACATGTCAGAATGTGTCATTTTGATCTGCTACTACATGTAATTATATCTACGTGAGCAGGCTACAAGGCATTTGGAATAAGTAATTACTTAATAGGAAAAATATTTAATATTTTTAAATATTTAATATTTTTAAATATTTAATATTTAAGTAATTACTTAATAAGAAAAATATTTATTGAAATAAAAATTTAGACACCTCCCAAAAAGTATGAAAACAATAGATCACTTAAATAAATCAAAGTGGTTTAATTGCTCTTTTTTTTAATCTTTGTTAAAGATAAGACAACAAGCCCAAAATGGAGTCAGTTATGGTAAGCCCCAAGTCACCTAACTTAGACTTAATTACAGTTTTGGCTTTCTCAACAATGGAAACTTCAACCACTTAATCAGGAATTCCCCAATTAGCACTATTTAGGTACTCTGCTTGATAGGGCCATTTTATCCCCTCCAGGAAAATGACCTTGTCATAGCCAATCTGCTTTTTTTGTCTAGTATAACCTCTTTGTTCCCCACTCCCTTCTGCCTATAAAAGTCTTTCATTTTATACAGCTCCTCGGAGCTCTTTCCCATTTGCTAAATTGGATGTTGCTCAATTCATGAAGCATTGAATAAAGCAAATAAGTTCTTTAAAATTTACTCAGTTGAGTTTGTTTTTATTAACATCTTGTTACACAATTTATAAAATATTTTACGAAGATATTTTCAAATGTAAAAAGTTCAATTTCAAAAATCTATATGAAGCAAAACACAGGATAATTATGTGCAATGTCTATTTTGCAAGGTTTAAAACCAATCCCCTGGAAGTAGAATTAGGACAATCATGTGTATTTTCCCCAAAGCTATTCTATTACACAGAATATTCATTGTTTTTGGTAGTGAAAATATGACCCTAGAAGGAGAAATAAAATTGCAGTAATTTATGCACGTTGTTTTTATTTTCTCATTAAAGAAGCAGTTGTGGATATAATGATACGGAGAGAGTTGTGCTTATTTTCCCCGTCTGAACGCAAAGTTTGCAATTATTTACATGTTTTTATAACTGGCAAAAAAGTTTACAACTAAACAAAATTTAAGTTAAATTAATATATTAAATTAGTAAAAAGGAACTCTAAGTACTTGCTGACAGGATTAACAACAGAATTTATGTCATATATGTGTGTAGGGTCAGAAGGGAAAACACAGTAAACAAAGGTAAAGTGATTATGCAAATTTAACTCTTGCCTTCTCCCTTCATAAGAGTTTCTAGAGAGATTAGTCATCCTCTTCTTGGTACAGAGAAGGAGGCACCCTTTAAAATGGAGATTTTCCTTGTAAATGTAAATGTCTCTTACAAAAGGGTAACTTTTACTGTTTTCAGAGCATCTTTGTCTTCTGTTTCTTTAAAATAATTAGCTCAAGATTTTCCTTATCCCATGTTTTGGGGTGGTATGTTCTGTTCCTCTTCACAGACATCCTCAAAATGCATTTTTTGTAAATATTTATTTATTATCAAATGAATTATTAATTCATGTTAATGGCCTGTTATTAGTAAAACCACAAAAAAAGAAGAAAAGATGGAAAGTCTCTTAACATTTGAGATATTGCCTTATCTTTTAAAAATTTCATGTGTGTATAATTAAACTCAAACACATCTTGAAAAGACTGGTAACAATTAATTTGGTATACTTGTTCTTCGTGTGTACATTTCCTAATCTCTAAATACAACAGCAGAGGAGAGCCCAATAATTTAAAGACCATGGACATGGTATTTCCACTTGGAGCCCAGTTGCATTTGGCTCTAATTAGTTACTTAGGTCACGATGGGATATCTACCCTTCTCTGCCTCTTCCCCAGTTCATGTCAGTGACTTACAATATCATTATTTCTCCTGCCCTCAGTGTACCTCTACCTTACTCTTTTCTCCTACCTTCCTTTCCATCTCTGCTACCAATACCTGTTTCTAATGTGCATAGATGGAGGCCTGGCAGAACTTTTAAGTGTTTCCTAGAGGCCAGATCCAAGTTCAATACTCTGGTTGCACTGAGATTTATTCTTTCATGCTTATGACAAAGTCCTGTCCCAAATTTAAACTTTATGTGTTTTGACTCTATCTCACTTGAGGTAACTTCCCTACCAGTCTGACATCTCTACGTTCCAGAAGTTGCAACAGGTTTCATCCAACTTCTTTTAATAACTGCTTATGCTCATATCTGGGAACCTAAGTCCAAAAGACATCTTTTCCAATACATAGGATATGTACTGTTTGAGTACCTGGTACCCTGTCTCAATAACTCAACTTTCTTGTGCTGGAGAAGCAATTTATCTCTACACAATGAACGCCCCCCCAACTCATACACACACATTTACATAGAGATTTCTTCTTCATATACTTTATGGCACCTTTCTGGCTAAGAGAGTCTCTCTCACCTTCCTGTCATGCATTGCATCCCATTAAGTGTCACCTTACTGCCAGAAGCGAACTGCCCCCCTTTCATTGCTATGATAGAGGGAGAGTGGGTGTTGAGAGTCCTAGATTGTGGTCTAGATTCTGCTACTAACTATTTATGTGAGTTTACAAGTTGGTTATAATTTCTGTCCTCAGGGAAGAATACAAATGTTGAAGACATTTTGCTTTGAAATTTCATCAAATGTATGTGTTAAGCAATGCTATTTGTTCAGCTTTATTCTCATCATATCATGACAGGCCCAGCTTAAAAAGTGACTGAAATAACTGATATCTTTAGCTTTACTAGAAAAGTCAAGAACTCCAGAGGGTAGACACACAGAGTTACCCTAAGAGAGCTGAAGAAAGCAAGGCTTATAATCTTTGTCCATCTTTCCATTTGGTTCTATTAAATTGAAACCAGACCCTAAATTGCACTTCTGGCAAGCAATTATTTGATGAATCCAGTATTTTGAGATGAGAGTTGTCTGATTTGAGTCAATAAGGCTCTTAAAACTACTTTCCAAGCCTTCAAACTTACCAGTTTCTATGATACTCTTACTGTAACTTTGAAATAAACTTCCTATAAATTTATTTGTAACTATCAAATTCATCATAGGAAAAATGCCTTCTGTTCCTCTAATTCTGTCACTTGTAGACTTACCTACTGTGGTATCTGTAAGTACCTCTTTTCCTTCCTTTAAGATGAAGAAATACCTTTCTTACCTTGCATGGCTCACTCTGCCTTCCTTCCTTCCTTCCTTCCTTCCTTCCTTCCTTCCTTCCTTCCTTCATCCCTCCCTCCCTCCCTCCCTCCTTCTTCCCTACCACCTTCCCTTCTTTCCCTTAATCCATTTAGTCAATAAATATAACACAGCTCAACTTTTCAGATACATTAATTGGACACATAATACTCTAACCTCCTAAAAATTTCAGTATTTGATAAATACATCACACATTTAATATGTTTTATTTGACATGCACTGTTCCTTTTGCTTTTTAATAATCTTCCCTTTTTCTCCCCTGAAAATGCATGCCATTTTAAAAAACTAAATCTGTTAACCTCTGCTCTATGAAACTACTTACAGCTCCTCTCTGAAAAGCTAGGCACTCTTTTTTTAGTAGACATCTGTCTATACCTTATTCAAAAGACCAGTTATGTAGTACTTTATATGATTTTTATTGTTTAGACTAGTTCATTGAGACTCTTTTCAAAATGTGGGAACTACAATTATCGTCCAAAATTTTAAAACAGTACTCTTTGTGTTACTCTCTTTAAAACTGGCAACTTTACATTTTTTTTTAAATTATGAAGAAAATCTTCCCCAATAATGAATAGGGGAAGTGCATAAAACCTCTAAGACTACAACAACCAAATATTTGTGAAATTAAGAGCATGTGTAATAAGATTTCATATCTGAGAATACTGGTATTTTCATAGAGCTGAAACTAGCAAAGTGTCAAGGGGTAAGTAGTATGTACGAATTTTTGTCTCCTTAAGCAGTAAAGGCAGAGGAATAAGAGAAATGGGAAATACAGTCATATCATTGATTCATATCCATTTTTGTCCAACACAATCTAATATTAGTGACACATTTCTAAGATAAAAGCTAATTTAGATAAACTACATCTGATGATCTAGAACAGATTTCTGTTTGATGATCTGAAACAGATAAAGGTAGGAATTTTCTGAAAGCTTGGACCCTAAAATTAATGATGACATAAGAGAACAATAGCTAAGAGTGAAATGAACCATATCAAATGTAAATTGTTGAAATTTTAGCGCAAAGTGCAAAAGAAACATATTAGAAACAGCATATTTTTTCAAAAAATGGATAGAAGCCTTATGAATAAAAAATGTAAATTTTGGCTAAACATTTAAGAGAGGTTTTATTAATGTGAACAGATGATTTTCATAAATAACATGTCAAAATAATAGTAGCAGTACTACTTACTAATAAGAACAATAACCATTATTTTTTGAGTGTTTATTGATAGCACTTTGGGTATTTTATGAATATTTTTCTAACATTCCCAGTAACACTACTTGAAGTATATGTTTTTATTTTATAAAAAGCAGTCTCATTAAAGTTAAATATGTATCTCAAGATTATAAAACTAGTCACAAAAATAAAATCGAAGTTCAAGTCTGAATTTCATTATTTTCAACATACCTACAAATTATAACAGCCCTTCCTCTATATCTACCACCTACCTTCCCCCAGCCCCGCCCCCAAAAAACCAGTTATGATATATGTGGCAGCTTCTTTTTGTTAGAGTCTTTGCATTTGTTATCTCCCAGATTTAAAACACAATCTAAAGGTTTTGCCTTCATTTTACAAACAACAAAACTATACATCAGAGAGTTATATAACTTTATCACATTAAAAAGTTAAGAAGATAGAGCTAGCATTCTTATTTTTGCTTGAAAAGCATGTACACCTCTTTCCTAAGCATATATTTCCCTTACTACCATATCTTTCCTATTAGAGTAAAGTTATTTAATTAGAAGGATAGAAAAATCATAGCTATAAAGAAAAATGACCTGAGATAACCACCCCCCTCACACATACACACTCACATTTGCATGTGCATTTTAGGAATTTATAATAAATTTGCTAATTTCAATATCTCTTTTCTATGCTTGGTTTTTGCTGTTTTATATACTGTTGACATTATTATCACTGCAAAATCAAAACCCATTTGCTGATTTTCATTCAGAATATCATAATTATATTGTTTATTCATTCATTCTTACTTCATTTAAATATTCTTGATATATTTAAATAACATTTTCAATATTTCTTCAAATAACTTCCAAATATAAATCTCATGAGAGCTGTATTCTGTATGATTAATATATTAAGAGATTTTGTGGAAAGGTGGATAACATAAATTACCATATGGAAAACCATAAAAAGTGAAATGAAAATACTAGGTAATTCTTTATTTCTGATATGTTTTACATTTCTAGCTTTTTTGGAAACTACTGACGTAAAAAATAGAACAGAACAAGAAAAGCTGATAAACATTATTAAACCATCTAATATATATGCAACTGAAGTCCCAAATGAAGAAGGTGAGAATACACAGAAGAAATATTTTAAGAGATAACAGCCAAGCATCCCCAGAAAAGGAAGGAAAAAAGAAAAAGTAGAAAGAAAAAGAACTGTTTGGACAAATAATAAGGAAAAGAGAAGGAAACTATTTTGATAATTACATCAAATATGGATACTCTAAACAGACTGAATGTCATGCAGAGGTTACTAGACTTAATAGAGAAGATTCAACTATTTGCTGTCTACATAAATCCCACTTTATATTTTTTAATTTTTTAAAAGATATTTATTTATTTGAGAGAGCACGAGAGAGCAGGAGAGCACAAGCAAGGGAGGCAACAGAGGGAGTTGGAGAAGCAGGCTCCCCGCTACGCAGGGAGCCCAATGCAGGGCTCGATCCCAGGACCCTGCGATCATGACCTGAGCAAAGGCAGACACTTAACCAGCTGAGCCACCCAGGTGCCCCATAGGTTTTATTTGTTTTTATTTTTATTTTGAGAGAGAGAGGGAGAGAGAGAGAGACAGTACACTAGCAGATGGAGGGGCGGAGGGAGAAGCAGACTCCCCGCTGCGCAGGGAGCCCAACAAGGGGCTCCATCCCAGGACCCCTGGGTCATGACCTGAGCCAAAAGCTGACACTTAACGGACTGAGCCACTGAGGTGCCCCTACATAAATCCCACTTTAAATATACAACCATAGATAGGTTAAAAGTAAGCAGCAGGGACAACGAAACATACCACTGACTTCCACTCAATGTCTAGTATCCTTTATTGTCATCCACACTGAAGAATAAGCCACAAGAAATCTAGTTTTATCTAGTAAACTAACTTTAAATATTTATCTTTTTAATCCCTACAGGAAATTAATTATCTTGTAAAACAAATGAGAAGAGCTCTCTACTTGGAGACATCAAGTATAGAGAAGTATAAAAATGAAATACAAAGTTGAAAAATAGCAGAGAAAAATACATATACACTGACTGTGAGGCATACAAAATCCTTCTCTTGCTTTCCTTCTATAATGCAAGCTACTAGACAAATATCACTCTTCTACCCATACCCAGTCTATAAATCAGCCGATCAATCAATCAATCAATCAATCAATAAAAGTTTCCTGTTTGGGGGAGAAGAATATGTTCCAGAAGTAAAAATATTTTCCCCAAAGAACATCTCCAATTACTATGTAACTAAAGTGCACTAACAGTTATTTATCAAATTTTTAGTGTCTCTCCCTGAAATAAGAGCAGAGAGTCAAGGATCACCAGAGGATTTAGGAAAAACCTCCAACACAGGAAAAATCAAAACAAACCATAAGAGAACACAATCCTAGAGAACTAATGCAGAGAGCTCAGGAAATTTCAAAGATACTATTATGAATATCTTCAGAGAAATGTTACTTCCATAAAACATAAAAAAAACCATACCAGAAATGTTATAAAACAGTAACAGGGCAAGCATGCAATTGTGAAACTTATTCTTGAGATATAAAAAAGTAAATATTTAATAGAAGAGTATGAATTTGAAGAAGTCTCCTCAAGAGTAACCTCCAAAAGGAAAATACTGAGTATAAAATTAAAAGAAACAAAATTANCAAGAGTAACCTCCAAAAGGAAAATACTGAGTATAAAATTAAAAGAAACAAAATTAGGAATCAATAAAAAGAAGTACAATAACAAGATAATTGTTACAGAAAAGACAAAAAAATGGTGAGGAGGAAAATATCAAAATAAAAGAAATCATACAAGAACATTTTTCAGAACTGAAAATGGCCATGAAATGTACCAATAATGAAAAGTGATCCCCAACAAAGGCACATTATCATGAAATCTTACACCACTGGCAATAAAGGAAAACCTAAAAGCTTCCAACAGGAGAAAAAAGTCTGGGTCATATGAAATGAAATGGGAATAAAAATGGCATCTACAATGTCAACAGATACTTCAGGTGAAAAATTGGGAGATAACGCCTTTAAATTTCTGGAAGAAAATAATTTTTAGTCTAGAAACCTATAGTCTGTCAGAGCATCATTCAAATATGCCTGTAGAATTAAGATATGTTTCAGATTTAAGGACTCCAAAAATATTCCTTTTACCTACCATTTATTAGGAAGAGAAAACTATAAATGATAAAAAGGAAAGAAATAGTAAAAAGGAAACACAATTTTGTTGTACTATTTAGTTCAACAGTGAAAGAGGCTTGTATAGTAAAAGTAAAATAAATACTGATTATTAAACAAAAATATAACTATATTGGGAGTATTGGGAAATTGCATAGAGTATAGAGTAGATAAATTTCTATAATTATTGAATAAGTAAATCAATAGATTTTAACTAAAATTGAAAAATAAGTATTTGACATCCAAATAATTTGGACACAAACTTCTTAGTTTGGTTTTGAAACTATTTGGACAATTCCAATAAACATGAAAAATAACTAAAAACAAAAGAGTGAGGAAAATAGTACCTTTGTGCATTTGTATTGAGCTTGTCAACTATCAGAATGTGCTTAAAGGTGAGCTGTCAGTGAGCCATTTTTAACATTGGCAAAGATCTCGGGGCACCTGGGTGGCTCAGTCTTTAAGCCTCTGACTCTTGATTTCAGCTCAGGTCATGATCTCAGTGTTGTGAGATCAAGCCCTGAGTCAGGCTCTGTGCTGGGCGTGGAGCCTGCTTAAGATTCTCTCTCTCCCTCTCCTTCTGACCCTCCCCCCACCTCCCTCTTTAAAACAAAACAAAACAAAACAAAAAAACATTGGCAGAGATCTAAATGATCTATAGGGAAGACTAGGTTTCTAAAACCCTGGCTAGAACTAGAAGGAATGAATGAGGCACTTACCTCTGACACAGAATTTTGGGTGTGACAAAAAAACTTAGTAATCAAGATAAGTTTAATGCAGTATTTTAAAAAATCAAAGTTAATGGGGGAAAAAAAATCCATGGTGGAAAAATGTCAATATTTTGAATAAAATAGGATCCAAACCTCAACTTGCCTCCCTTGATCACACTCACTTTCACTCAACTCACTGTGATTCCTGCCTTGGATAAATCTAAATATAACTGTCCTATTACTTCCCTAAGAGTTGGTTTAATTTCCAAAGAGAACGGAACTTCATTTTTCCTTCTAGGTTAATAGACGGCAGATAATGTGTTATAGACGAGGATGTTACAGGGATGGAGTGAAGGGGAACAAATTTTCTATTTTAAATTTTCAAAATAGTACTCTGTTTTCAGCCTAATTTCTCATTATTATTTTTAGTTATTATTTTCTCATGGTCTGGAGCCTATGTGGGATTTTGTCAGGTAAAGTAGTATATTGGTTAGGTTAAAGCCTAGATGTTTCAACAAAGACAGCCCAAAATACAATCCTTTAAATAAACAGAAGTTAAATTATTTCAAACATAAAAGACCAGAAGTTTGTGGGTAATTCATGGCAGATGGTGACTCCCCTCCATAATATTATCGGCACACTCTCAGCTAGTAGACTGGTTGGCCATTTTCCTGCCAATCTAAAAGGGAAAGAGGAAAACACACACACACATACACACACACACACACACACACACACACACACAATCATCTTTCTTTTTAGGATTTTGACCCAGAAGTTTTACACACCAAATTCTGCTCACATCTCATTGGTCTGCCTTTAGCCACATGGTTGTATTTAGTTATAAGCAAAACTAGGATGTAAAATCTCTGGCTGACCCACATTCTTTGTTAAGAAAGGGAGCGTGCTTTAACTACCAAATAGGAAGAAAGGCAAAATAGATGTTGGGGAAAATTAGCAGCCTTTGCCATGAATTGTCCCTTCTTTAGATATATCACCTTTTCCATGTTGTTCTACGTAAGATTTCTTTCTGTTTCACCAGTCAACTCTCTTCCATCAGCTTTTCTTTTTCCAGAAATTTGATAGAAATCTCATCCAATAATAACTCTTATTCACTTTTTGTTTTCAGTTTGTATCTTTTTCTGTTTTTGTTTTTCTTTATACCATTTAAAATTAGACTTTTCTGTAATTATATTGAATTCTCATTATGGAGAAGAAAGAAACATATGTTCCCAGTTAAACACTGAATTGGTAACTATCATTTTTAACAGCATCTGTAATTCTTCCTTAAAATTCATTTTATGAGAAAAATATTTATTATGTACTATTCAGTTGATGTAATTTTAATATAGAAACAATAGAACCAAAAGCATTGCATTAAATAGTGATACCTTCATTAAGTTCATTATAGTAAAATGGAACATTGTATGGATTTACCTTTGTNGTTGCATGGATTTACCTTTGTATATGTGCCTTAGTGTGTATAAATGGGAAGAGTTGGGAGGTTTGGGGGAGCTAGAAAATTCAGGAAGGGGATTTTGACCAAATGATACGGTATTGTTGAAATTATTCCATGTCTAAAAATTATCCTACTTATACTGAATCTGGAATTCTGGAACAAAGGAAGTGGAAAATTAAAATATTTTAGCACTTGAAATTTTATACAGTAAAAGTACTGTTAGATAATGGTTATATGTGGCAATCTTTTTTTTCTCTGTTTGAACTAAGATGAACCATTAGGGAGTTTTGTTTATAGAATTTTTCTAGAGAGCCGTAAATTTCTACTAGCTCTTTCATATGATCTCTCATCACAATCAGAAGTATTAATCACAGTACTTAACATTAATATGCTTCATTATGCTAACGAAGTGTTTTGTGTAGATCAATTCATTATTCTTACCAAATAAATTACAAGATAGTTTAATGCAATTATTGCTTAATTTTTTGAAGAGATAGGAAATGGGCACAGAAATGTGAAATATATTACAGGTGATTACAAAGGTAAGTCTAAGGAATTATACAAAGGTTTTCCCATAGGGAATGTTGCCTCAAGCAGAGAAATGGTAAATTCACTTCTTAGAATGAATAGAACCTTAGATTTCATCCATCAATCCATCCATCCATCCATCCATCCATCCTTCCATCTATCCATGTCTCACCGACTTTGGGCCATGTGTGCAACTGATTGTTTTATATAAAGTCCCAACTGGTAAATTTTTCATTTAAATTATTATACTTTCAGCTCTATAATTTCCAACTTGTTCTTATTAGAGTTCCATTCCTTTATGGTTATTTCTTATTTGTATCTTATCAACATACTGTTTAATTTTTTGAACACATTTATAATAGTTACTTTGATGGTTTTGTGAGCTAAAATCAATATCGGAGACCACAGAGTCAGCTTCTATTGAATGTTTTTCATTTTCTGAATTTTGGCTATACTTTATTTCTTTGCATATTTACTAATT